>NC_083792.1:7123454-7365278 GCF_015708825.2 Lethenteron reissneri
GGGGTCTCACCGGGGTTCTCACCAGGGGTTCCAATGGGGTCCAACTGGGCATCCCACTGGGGTTCCACCAGGGGTCTTACCGGGGTTCAATGTCTCAACGGGGTCCCGTCGGGGGTCCAACCGCGGTCCAACCTGGGTTTAACTGGGGGTCTACTGAGGGGGGAGTCGGGGGTAAGCGCAAAGATGTGAGCCCAGGGTCCCATCGAGGTCCCATTGGGTGCAACTGGGGTCCAACGGGGTCTCGTCGGGGTTTCTCGGGTCCCTGTGGAGGGTCCAGGGTCAGGTCTTAGGTGGGATAAAAGGGGTGAGTTTCAGGGTGAGGGGGTCACGTTGAGGGTGAGCGTGAGAGACGGTGTGTGCGTGATCGAATCTGAGAGTGGGAGTGTGAGAGAGTGTGCGGAACCTGCACCAAAAGTCTGTTAAGGCTATACGGGGGAACTTTATCTTTGTAGGTGGGAAGCAGCAGTGTAGCGGTGAGCGTGCTGCACGGCCAACACCAGTGACGATTAATAATCATCTGAACCGGTTCCAGACCTTCCCTGGCTCGACTCAGCCATAAAACGAGTACCTGGTGCAATTTGTGAACCTCACCACGAGGGAGACAAAGGCGGCCCAGCGTGGTGCTGGCAACCCTGCTCGTGTGGCTCGTGTGCCGTGCCGGCCTTCACAGGTGCTTCTCGCCAACAGCGCTTGCCCCTACAGTCCGTGAAGGCTGTACGGGGGGCGGGGGTGAGTGTGAGATTGAGTGTGTGAGATCATGACGGGCTGCGTGAGAGTGGAAAGCGACGAGCATGTGGGAGATGGTGCAAGAGGGAGAGATTTGAAACTCTGAGCCACCCCAAACACCAACCTCCCCCAGCACAGTTTCATAATCCACGCTGTGAGCGAGCGAGAGAGGGTGGAGGTGGGTGGCGTGGTGGCTGTGATAGTGGATAGTAGCATGGTGGTGGTGTGGTAGTGGGTAGCGTGGTGGTGGTGTAGTAGTGAGTAGCATGGTGGTGGTGTAGCAGCATGGTGGTGGTGTAGTAGTGAGTAGCATGGCGGTGGTGGTGGTGTGCGTACTGTGGTGGCGTGGGTATCATAGTCGTGGGTAGCAAGGTACTGATGCGTAGCGTGGTGGTGGCGTGGGAAGCGTGGAGGGGTGGTGGTGTGGTTATCGTGGTGGTGTGGTAGTGGGTAGCGTGGTGGTGTGGTAGTGGGTAGCGTGGTGGGGTGGTAGTGGGAGCATGGTGGGGTGGTGGTGTGGTAGTGGGTAGCGTGGTAGGGTGGTGGGGTGGTAGTGGGTAGTTTGGTGGTGGTGTAGTAGTGAGTAGCATGGTGGTGGTGTAGTAGTGAGTAGCATGGTGGTGGTGTAGCAGCATGGTGGTGGTGTAGTAGTGAGTAGCATGGCGGTGGTGGTGGTGTGCATACTGTGGTGGCGTGGGTATCATAGTCGTGGGTAGCAAGGTACTGATGCGTAGCGTGGTGGTGGCGTGGGAAGCGTGGATGGGTGGTGGTGTGGTTATCGTGGTGGTGTGGTAGTGGGTAGCGTGGTGGTGTGGTAGTGGGTAGCGTGGTGGGGTGGTAGTGGGAGCATGGTGGTGGTGTAGGTAGTGTGGTGGTGTGGTAGTGGGTAGCATGGTGGGGTGGTGGTGTGGTAGTGGGTAGCGTGGTAGGGTGGTGGGGTGGTAGTGGGTAGTTTGGTGGTGGTGTAGGTAGCGTGGTGGTATGGTAGTGGGTAGCGTGGTGGTTGGTGATGTTGGTGGCGTGGGCCGTGGTATTCACGATGCTGGTGGTGGTGGTGTTGGTGATGCACGAGCAGGAGGTATTAAAGAGGCAGATGGCTTTTTGTGGGATTGGTGGCGCAGGGGCGAGAGAGCCGATTCGTCCGCCGCGGCGAGAATTACCGTAAGCACGGAGGCTGGATCGGGTCCAAGTCCGTCATCCAGGTCACGCTTTAATTATAAAAAATCACGGGTGGGTGTTGCGTTCTATTATTAATATCATCACAGTTGCTGAGCAAAGGACCGAAACGCCAAGTGGCTGGAAACAAACAGGCTCCTTGCTTGGTTTTATCGTCTTGAGGGCATTTTGAGGGTAGAACGTGTTGCGTTGTGCGAGCGATGCTCTTGTGCGATGGTGAGTGCTCATGGTGATGGATAATAGGCATGGTGACGGTGAGCGGTGGGCGGTGAGCGGTGACGGTGAGCGGTGGTGGTGAATGGTGAGCAGTGGTGGTGAATGGTGAGCGGTGGCGGTGAACGGTGGTGGTGAATGGTGAGCAGTGGTGGTGAATGGTGAGCGGTGGCGGTGAGCGGTGACGGCGAATGGTGGCGGTGGCGGTGAGCGGTGGCGGTGAACGGTGGCGGTGAACGGTGAGCGGTGGCGGTGAACGGTGAGCGGTGACGGTGAACGGTGAGCAGTGGCGGTGGCGGTGGCGGTGACGGTGAGCGGTGAGCGGTGACGGTGAGTAACGGCGATGTCCCCAGGCTCCCTGAACATCTACGTGCGCTCGCCTGGAGCGCTCGACACGCAGGTGTGGACGCGCGGGGGCAACCAGGGCGACACGTGGCACCGCGCCAACGTCACCATCACCCCGCCAGGGCCCTTCCAGGTGCCCGCACACACTGCGCGCACCTAGCCTGGCACCAGGGCTGCGGCAATGTCACCGTCGTCACTTCGTGGCAAATGGCATCTGTTGTTGTTGTTATTCCTGTGTGCAGGTGTGTGAGTGTGGAGTGGGGAGTAGTGTTGTGTGTTGTTGTTGTTCCTGTGTACAGGTGTGTGTGTGTGGAGTGGGGAGTAGTGGCAGCAGTGGTTAGCGCGATGCGCTGTGAACCCAGTGACCCGCGTTCCATTCCAGCTTACGGCCCACACCAGTGCTGATTATTTGAACCGGTTCTGGGCCTACCCTAGGTCGACTCAGCCTCAAAAGAGTACCCGGTGCTGTGTGTAAACATCGCCACTGGGGAGCCAAACGCGGCCGGGCCTGGTGCTGGCTACACCACCCCCTCGTGTGCCGTGCCAGCCTTCATAGGTGCTCGCTAACAACACTTGCCCCAAGAGTCTGTTAAGGCTATACGGGGGGTCTTTGCCTGTGTGTGTAGGGAGAGGTGCGGTGTGGTGGGTAGGGTGGTGGTGTGGTAGTGGGTAGTGTTGTGGTGGTGGCGTGGGAAGCGTGGTGGGTAGGGTGGTGGTGTGACAGTGGGTAGCGTGGTGGTGTGGTGGTGTGACAGTGGGTAGCGTGGTGGCGTGGTAGTGGGTGTCGTGGTCAGCACACCGCCCATATCTCTCCCCGTGTCTCTCCCTCTCTCTCTCCCGACGCTCTCGCGCTCTCATGCAGACGCCTGCGTCTGTCATTCGTGTCGGAAAAGGTCACCGCATTTGTCTCGGGGTCCCATAGGCACGAAGGGGTTGGGTGGTGGGGCGTGGGGCGGGTTCGAGGGGAGGGGTTGGGTGGACCTGCGAGTCAGCAGGCGTCCACAAGCCGCAATGGGCTCCATCTCCCCAGAGCTTTCGCAAGCTAAGCAGGGTTGATGGCTGGATAGCTCTTGGGTGGGCGATGACCGCGCGTAACAAGGGTGTCACGTTAACGCGTAACCTTTCGCGACCAATATCATCCGTAATACAGTTTTTTTGGGTCAGATCGCGTAAATATTTACGCGTTTTTTGGGTTAGATCGCTTAAAAACCTTGTATTATAAAGGTGTCATAGGCTGCTGCTGCTGCTGCTGCTGCTGCAGGCTGGAGGCCTACGTGGTGGGCAGCAGAGGGCAGTGGGGAAATCCCGCACCTTTGTTCGGTTCTTCATTTACCCCAAGTGTACTTCGGAGGTGAGGGGAGGGGAGGCCACTTTCGCCGATATGACATCGTCAGTGTGAGGGCCGCCACGCCATTTGTGAAACCATTGGGGGGGCTTGACAGCAGCACGACGACGACGATGGGGGGGGGGTGTTGTCACTCTGTGTGTCTTGTCGGGGGGGGGGGGGCGCACTAAAGGCCACCAGGGGCCCCCAGTGGCCCGCGGGCCTTGCACAGCGCCCCACGCTCTACCTTCACCAAACAGCAGCACAAATGCCCTGCTGAGTGGCAGTGAAGTACGGTTAACACAGACACCCCCCCCCCCCCCCACCTGGGAGGCCTTCATCCAGCAGTGGATTGCCAAAAGGACTGTGCTGTAGTGCATCGGCTACATTGGCCAGTGGGGGCGTGTATGTCGATGCATCTATAAACGTCTATTATCACGATTCGTAATTACAGTCGTCACTTGTTGGCTTAGATTGTGTTGGTATCTTGCCAATTTGCAGCTAAACACTCAGCGCACCCGGCAGAGGCAACATCGCTGAAAATTGTCATTATTACCCGCGTGATTTTACGCTAAAATAACCAATTACGAGTTGTAATATTGGCCGTGAAAGTCTTCGCATAGCGTCTATTAATGCTGTCGTGACGCTGGCGCGCGGGACGACGGTTCACGCAAAGTGCGCGCGAATGAGATGCTGCTACGTTTGGGCCACGGCTGTTGCCCCTGAGACGCAACAAACGAGTAAAGAATACGAAGGGGACGCTCACCACGAGTCGAGGGTCGCGAGACGGGGGTCGCGAGACGGGGGTCGCGAGTCAACATTGCGGAGCGATTCATCGCGGCGCTGTTTGCGGTGGTCGCTCCGATGCGGGAAGCGGTCGCGAACCCGGCGGCCCGAGTTGGACTCCCGCTCGGGGGCCAACGCCGGTGACGATTTCTTAAACCGGTCCTGGGTCTCCCCTAGGTCGACTCAGCCTCAAATGAGTACCTGGTGCGGTGTGCAAAGTAAAAAAAACTCAGGACTGGAGAGCCAAAGGCGTCCGGGCGTGATTCTGGCCACACGACCCCCTCGTGTGCAGTTCCGGCCTTCATAGGTGCTCGCTAGAAGCACTTGCTTCAAAAATCTGTCAAGGCTATACGGGGGATCTTTGTATTTGTATGTGTTCTATAGTCGCATAGAGTCTATAGTGGCATCGTTATCAACCGTGGTCAATCCACTGCTGGATGAAGGCCTCCCCTCAATCCACTGCCACCTCTCGCAACCCAGAAAATAGCCGATGAGAGTGTCGCTTTGTCCACACGGTGCCTCCCACAATCCCCTGGGATTTCTGACACACACACACACACCCTGACACCGACACACACACAGCCTTACACATATACACCTTAACATAACCCCGATATCCGTGACACACCGTGACCTTACTCCCCGTGATGAACACCCCAGCTGATCGTGGAGGGGATCCGTGGGTCGGGAGTGGAGGGAGACATCGCCATCGATGACGTGACGGTGGTGGACGGGAACTGTGAGAAGCCATCGATCTCATCCGGGTGTGAGTCTCCAACCCCCAGCGCTCGCATGTCTACACCGACACCCCCATCACGTCTCACCAGGTTCACTCACCTCACAGCTCACGTTTTACCTTAGCAGGACCACTCATCTCACGCCTCCGGTGGAAGAGCTCACCCACAGACACCATAAATGTTGTTTTTTACGTGATTGTGGTGGCAATAGCAATATTGTGGGAACTGTAGTTGTGGTGGTGATGATAATGGCAAGATTGAGAGAATTGTGGTGGCAGTGGTGCTGGTGTTGGCAAGATTGTGAGAAATATGGAAGTGGTGGTGGTATAATGACAATATTGTGAAAATTGTGGTGTGGCGGTGGTGATAATGGCAAGATTGTGAAAATTGTGGTGGTGATAATGGAAATATTGTGAAAATTGTGGTGGTGGTGGTGGTGGTGATGACAATGCCAAGATTGTGAGAATTGTAGTGGCAGTGGTGATGGAGATGGCAAGATTGTGAAAATGTGGTTGTGGTGGTGGTGATAATAATGGCAAGATTGTGTGAATTGTGGTGGTGGTGGTGCTGATGATGGCAAGATTGTGAAAATGTGGTGGTTGTGGTGGTGGTGATAATAATGGCAAGATTGTGAAAATGTGGTGGTAGTGATAATCATGGCAAAATTATGTGAATTGTGGTGGTGGTGTTGATAATGGAAAGATTATGAAGATGTGGTAGTTGTCGTGGTGGTGATAATGGCAAGATTGTGAAAATGTGGTGATTGTGGTGGTGGTGATAATAATGGCAAGATTATGTGAATTGTGGTGGTGGTGGTGGTGATAATGGCAAGAATGTGAAAATGTGGTGGTTGTGGTGGTGGTGATAAAAATGGCAAGATTGTGTGAATTGTGGTGGTGGTGGTGGTGGAGAACATATCTTTTCTGTGTTGCTGCTCTCTCCACAGCGAAGCCAAACAATCTCAACAGCAGAGCCTGCGGAATGTGCCTGGGCCGCGCCTGGGTCCTGCTCCCAGGCCTGGCGGCCTCGCTACTCTGCCTCAGGTGATGCTGGGCACGGCGTCCTGGTGAGGCCGAGGCTCCGCCGGGCCTCGCGAGGCCCCGTCGGCTGGAGACCTTTGGGGCCCCTCAAATCGTGATGGGATTTCCCTTCTGCTGTAACAGCAGCAACAGCTGCTGCAGCAGCAGCAACTCATGGACCCTTGCGTGTTAAGTTAAAGAGGACATGGAGCTGGCGCCCGAGCTCATGGCGTGAGGGAGGTGTTCGGCCGAGCGGAGGCTGCTCTGGGCCCCGGGGCCCCTGGGTGAGGAGACACGAGGCGGGTGGTGGGGGAGGGATCATGTTGGCCTCGAGGAGTCCAGGACTGGTGCAGTGACAACACCGGAGGTGTTCACCCCCCCCCTCCACCTCCTCTCTCGGCCACACTTGGAGCCCCGAGACCCTGGTCACCTCCCCTGTGCCTTCTCAACACAAAAACAGCAGCAGGACCACAAAGGGAGAGGTCGTGGTGGGAGGCCGCAACCACGGCCCACAGCCTACAGACGCTTGACAAACTGGCGCTGCGAACATTCCCGTCGTCATCCTCTCCACCGCCTCCTCTAACCTCGCGATCAGCATCCCCCCACAACGCCCCGCCCGGCCACACCGCACACCTCGTGGGGGATTTCGTGGCCTCCATAACCTCCCGCTGGTTTTCACACGCGTGACGAGGATCGTATATATTTAAAGCATATCAGACAGACATGGAGCTGACGCGACCAAGAGGCGACGTCGTCGTCTGCATCACCACCCACCGAGCGTGTCCATCGACATTCACCATCACTGTCGTCATAACAACCATCATCGCTGTCTTCGCCGTCATCACTATTGGGCAACATCATCATTGTGTTCATGATCATGGCCACCATCGCCACGTCGACCATTGATCTCAACTAATCTCTCAGCTACCGTGATCATCTCCATAAATCATGGTTATCATCATCACTTTACACCTAGTTCTCATCATCGTCATCATCATCATCGTCGTCATCACCATCGCCGCTGCCGCACAGTTGTGGAAGGCGCTCGGCGGTCGTCACGGGCAATCGTCACCGAGATCATCGCCACCGTTGGAGATCACCACCACTGGAGATCACCAGTGGCATCATGACCAGACGTGGCCACCACTGAAGGTCACCACGACTGGAGATGCGCACTGCCGGAGACCGCCAGTGAGATCGCCACGACTGGAGACCACGAATAGCATCACGACTGCAGAACACCACCACTCGAGATCGGCGGTGAGATCACCACCGGCGGTCGTGACTGGTGATGTTGACCGTCGGTGCGAGTGCCGGTGACAAGAAGGCCGTGAGCGCCCTTCTATGATGCAACCACAACGCCGGTGACGCCAACATCAACAATGGGAACCACGAACTGTAATTAAAGCCGAGAGACTGTTAGGGTAATTATTATTATTATTCGATGATGAGAATGGTAAGAGCACAAAGCTTCATTACATGTATCCACCGAGACCATATACCTTACGTGCAGTGTGCCGTGTCGCACTTGAATATCCGCAATATGAGTGTTGGTGTTAATATATCCACTGGGCGAGACGCGCAACTCAACGAGGCCTCGTCTTTCGCGCGCGCGCGTGTGTCGGTGGTGCGCGCATTTGTCAAACGCCGCGTCGAGCGTCGTTGTCGAAACGATCGACGCTGTCAGCTCGTCCACTCGTCTACTCGTTGGCTCGCGGGTCAACTCCGGTCACGTGCCCGGGTGTCCGTGCACGAATTCAACTCGGGTGGCACTCGTCCCACCGTGACAGTCGCGCTCATTGTCGGATCAGGAGGCTCAACCCGGGAGGCGTGGCGTACCGGTGGCCCCGCCCTCTGCAAGCCCCGCCTACTTTGACATAACCACGCCCACCCCTGCTACTAGCCCCGCCCAAACCGCGACTGGTCACAGGCCATTGAGATGTGGGAGATGGTTAGAGTGGTGTGGGTGGTGGGGAGATGGTTAGAGTGGGTGTGGGTGGTGGGGAGATGGTTAGAGTGGGTGTGGGTGGTGGGGAGATGGGTAGAGTGGGTGTGGGTGGTGGGGAGATGGTTAGAGTGGGTGTGGGTGGTTGGGAGATGTTTAGAGTGGGTGTGGGTGGTGGGGAGATGGTTATAGTGGGTGTGGGTGGTTGGGAGATGTTTAGAGTGGGTGTGGGTGGTTGGGAGATGTTTAGAGTGGGTGTGGGTGGTGGGGAGATTGTTAGAGTGGGTGTGGGTGGTGGAGAGATGGTTAGAGTGAGTGGTGGGAAGATGGTTAGAGTGATTGTGGGTGGTGGAGAGATGGTTAGAGTGGGTGTGGGTGGTGGAGAGATGGTTAGAGTGGGTGGTTGGGAGATGGTTAGAGTAGGTGTGGGTGGTGTGAAGATGGTTAGAGTGAATGTGGGTGGTGGAGAGATGGTTAGAGTGGGTGTGGGTGGTGGAGAGATGGTTAGAGTGGGTGGTTGGGAGATGGTTAGAGTAGGTGTGGGTGGTGTGAAGATGGTTAGAGTGAATGTGGGTGGTGGGGAGATGGTTAGAGTGGGTGTGGGTGGTGGAGAGATGGTTAGAGTGGGTGGTTGGGAGATGGTTAGAGTAGGTGTGGGTGGTGGGGAGATGGTTAGAGTGAATGTGGGTGGTGTGAAGATGGGTAGAGTGGGTGTGGGTGGTGGGGAGATGGTTAGAGTGGATGTGGGTGGTGGGGAGATGGTTAGAGTGGGTGTGGGTGGTGTGAAGATGGTTAGAGTGGGTGTGTGTGGTGAGGAGATGGTTAGAGTGGGTATGGGTGGTGGGGAGATGGTTAGAGTGGGTGGTGGGGAGATGGTTAGAGTGGGTGGTGGGGAGATGGTTAGAGTGGGTGTGGGTGGTGGGGAGATGGTTAGAGTGAGTGTGGGTGGTGGGGAGATGGTTATAGTGGGTGTGGGGAGTGGGGAGATGCTTAGAGTGGGTGTGGGTGGTGGGGAGATGGTTAGAGTGGGTGTGGGTGATGGGGAGATGGGTAGAGTGGGTGTGGGTGGTGGGGAGATGTTTAGAGTGGGTGGTGGGGAGATGGTTAGAGTGGGTGTGGGTGGTGGGGATATGGTTAGAGTGGCTGTGGGTGGTGGGGAGATGGTTAGAGTGGGTGTGAGTGGTGGGGAGATGGTTAGAGTGGCTGTGGGTGGTGGTGAGATGTTTAGAGTGTGGTGTGAGTGGTGGAGAGATGGTTAGAGTGGGTGTGGGTGGTGGGGAGATGGTTAGAGTGGGTATGGGTGGTGGTGAGATGTTTAGAGTGTGGTGTGAGTGGTGGAGAGATGGTTAGAGTGGGTGTGGGTGGTGGGGAGATGGTTAGAGTGAGTGTGGGTGGTGGGGAGATGGTTATAGTGGGTGGTGGGGAGATGGTTAGAGTGGGTGTGTGTGGTGAGGAGATGGTTAGAGTGGGTATGGGTGGTGGGGAGATGGTTAGAGTGGGTGTGAGTGGTGGGGAGATGGTTAGAGTGGGTGTTAGGGAGATGCTTAGAGTGGCTGTGGGTGGTGGGGAGATGTATGAGGAAGCCAAGACCCACTGCTTAATTCCAGCCGGGTCTGACCGGGTCGGTGACCCGGCAAATATTTCCATCCCGGCACACCACATCCTGTACACCGTGGACTGTGATTCGTCACGTGCCGCCTACTGCAGTCTACCAACCACCCAAACAATGTTGCAGTGTAAAATGAATCTCTGATCACGACTGTCTGTCTGATGCCCCAAAGTGGGGCGCTTGGGGCGTAGAGGGGGGGGGAGGCAGAGGGGACCCCGTAGAGATCAGTGGGATCAGGGGGAACAGGGGGAACAGGGGGGATAGCTGCTCGTGTCCCCACATTGCTCTGTGGATGAGCGCGGGGGACATGAGCGACTCGGCTCATCACGGAGTTAACCACCAGCATCACCACCACCAACATCACCACCACCAGCATCACCACCACCAGCATCACCACCACCAACATCACCACCACCAGCATCACCACCACCAACATCACCACCACCAGCATCACCACCACCAACATCACCACCACCAGCATCACCACCACCAACATCACCACCACCAACATCACCACCACCAGCATCACCACCACCAACATCACCACCACCAACATCACCACCACCAGCATCACCACCACCAGCATCACCACCACCAACATCACCACCACCAGCATCACCACCACCAACATCACCACCACCAACATCACCACCACCAGCATCACCACCACCAACATCACCACCACCAGCATCACCACCACCAACATCACCACCACCAGCATCACAAGACACGCCGCCACCACCACCAACATCACCACCATCAGCATCACCACCACCAGCATCACCACCACCAGCATCACCACCACCAGCATCACCACCACCAGCATCACCACCACCAGCATCACCACCACCAGCATCACCACCACCAACATCACCACCACCAGCATCACCACCACCAGCATCACCACCACCAACATCACCACCACCAGCATCACCACCACCAACATCACCACCACCAGCATCACCACCACCAGCATCACCACCACCAACATCACCACCACCAGCATCACCACCACCAACATCACCACCACCAGCATCACCACCACCAGCATCACCACCACCAGCATCACCACCACCAGCATCACCACCACCAGCATCACCACCACCAGCATCACCACCACCAACATCACCACCACCAGCATCACCACCACCAGCATCACCACCACCAACATCACCACCACCAGCATCACCACCACCAACATCACCACCACCAACATCACCACCACCAGCATCACCACCACCAGCATCACCACCACCAGCATCACCACCACCAGCATCACCACCACCAGCATCACCACCACCAGCATCACCACCACCAACATCACCACCACCAGCATCACCACCACCAGCATCACCACCACCAGCATCACCACCACCAGCATCACCACCACCAACATCACCACCACCAGCATCACCAGCATCACCACCACCAATATCACAAGACACCCCGCCACCACCACCAACATCACCACCACCAGCATCACCACCACCAGCATCACCACCACCAGCATCACCACCACCAGCATCACCACCACCAACATCACAAGACACGCTGTCACCACCAACATCACCATATTCCCATCATAAACTTTACCATTGCCAACAGCATCAACGGGACTATCACTCACGTAGACGTCACCAAATATCCCATCAACTTCATCATCCGCTCCTCACTACAGCCACCAATTATAATCACTGGGGAGTGGGTTGGTGGAGTGAGAGAGAGAGAGAGAGCGAGAGGATGAGATGGATGCAGAGGTTTGGAGATGGCGAGGGGAGAGATGAATGGGAGAGCGCTGGAGAGGTGGAGGGAGAGATGGGGGAGGTGGTGGGGGGGAGCGGGGGGGGGAGCGAGGGGAGGGGCTTGACCTCGTCTCATCGACAGCTGCGCCGCTGATCCCGCTTCTCGCCTCCCCCTCCCCTCTACCATCGGAGCGCGAAGTTGAAGGAGACTTCGACTCTGAGTGCCCACCCCTGCCCCCCACCGCTGCCCCCCACCCCTGCCCCCCGCCACTGTAAGTGGATCTGTGCGCGATCGATGAGAGACGCGCGCGCCTTCAATAATTAACACCGGGTGGGGGGCACGTGGGGGGATCGATGTGTGTGAAGTGGGGGGGGGGGCTTAGGGAGAGGTGGGGGGGGTGTTGGGGGTTAATCCACCTCCCTCCATCTCTCGCATCTCGCTCCATTTCCCTCCCCATCTCAGTGGCTCTATCTTCCTCCCCATCTCTTCCCATCACACCCCCCCCCCCCCCCCACTCATCTCCCACACTCTCTCAATCTCCCTCCGTAGACATCGCTCTCCCATATCCCACTCCTCTCTCTCTCTGCATCTCTCTCTCTCATCTCCCACACCCTCTCTCCCATCGCCCGTATACCCACATAGCCACGCTATTCAGTTCACCGCGGGCTATGCATTTCGCACGTGACGAGGTGATGTTGGGATGATGATCATGGTGATGATGATGGTGGTGATGGTGGAGGTACCAGCGGTGTCAGGATCGGCCGCTACGGAGGAGGCTCGTGAAGGACGCTGCTACTGGGCAGTTGGAGACAAATCGCCCTCCATCAATAGCAGAGGACGGAGGAGTGACGCTCACAACAACGAGCGGAGCGCTGGGCGGATAAAATGCAGCGAGGTGACAAGAGTGGGGAGCGCAAGATGTGGTGCGTCTGCCATCCGTCTCAGTTAAGCCATTGAACCTGGGTCTGTCCCACGATCTCCTGAACCTAGCCCGGCACACACGTCTACGCATGCTGCCTGGGTCTCTCCCATAACCTGCCAGCGAGCCTGCCACACTTCACGTGGTAGCCTCAACGTGCACCTAGCCTGGCACATTCGCCGTTGTGGCGTCACCGCAACGTAGCAGCGAATGGTGGTTGTTGCTGCGTGTGGGTGGAGTTGGTGGTGGTGATGATAACGTAGGATGTGTGTGTGGAGCGGTGATGCAGCGGTTAGGTCACTGTGCTATGAACCTGGCGACGTGACGACCAGCGGAAACATCAACGAGAGGAAGACAAAGGCGGCCACGTGAAGTGGTGCGCACTAAACAATTGGTAACAGACAATCGTGGACTCATGGAAAAGCAAACGCAATCATTTCAGGCAGAGAAGACCACATGTTCGCCGCGACTGGAAATCGAACGCGGGTGTTCGGGGGATCACAGCGCAGTGCGCTAACCACTCCGCCACCGCTCCCCACATCCACACACACAGACGCGCCGAGACGCTTACACACAGAGACAAGCACAAACAGCCATGCATACTTGCACACAGAGATTCACCAACAAGCATCGACACACGAACACACACGCACAGACAAAAAGACAAAGATCCCTCGTATAGCCTTAAGAGACTGTTGGGGCAAGTGCTGTTAGCGAGGACTTTTGAAGGCCGGCACGGCACACGAGGGGGTGGGTGGCCAGCACCACGCCCGACCGCCTTTGTCTCCCTAGTGGCGATGTTTACATACCACACTAGGTATTCATTTGAGGCTGAGTCGACCCACACAGACACACGCGCGCACAGACACACACACGCACATGTACACACACGCAGACACACAAAAACAAAGACACGCACAAACACACACGAACAGACACACGCACGGACACACGCACCGCAGAAGATGGAACTCGAGCAGGAAGGTGACCTCCCCTCCTTACAAACCACGTCACAAGAGACCAGGCCGGGTTATGGGGAGAGACCACAGACACACACACACCATCCTCACCACACACACACACACCATCCTCAACACACACACATACACAACCCTCAACACACACCATCCTCAACACACACACACCATCCTCAACACACACACACACCGTCCTCAACACACACACACAACCCTCAACACACACACCATCCTCAACACACACACCATCCTCAACACACACACACCATCCTCAACACACACACACACCATCCTCATCACACACACACACCATCCTCATCACACACACACACCATCCTCAACACACACACACCATCCTCAACACACACACCATCCTCAACACACACACCATCCTCAACACACACACCATCCTCATCACATACACACACCATCCTCAACACACACACACCATCCTCAACACACACACACCATCCTCAACACACACACACACCATCCTCAACACACACACACCATTCTCAACACACACACACCATCCTCAACACACACACACACCATCCTAAAAACACACACCATCCTCAACACACACACAATCCTCAGCACACACACCCAAAATCAACACTCCATCCTCAACACACACACACACATCCCACACACACACAGAATTTACACATAAGACAAATATCCCCCCCCCCCATAGCTTTCAACAGACAGCGAATAACTATGAAGGTCGGCACGGAACACGCTCGACCGCCTTTGTCTCCCTGGTGGCGATGTTTACACACCGCACCAGCTACTCATTTGCGGCCGAGTCGATCGAGGGGAGGCCCAGGACCGCTTCAGACAATCGTCACCGGTGTTGGCCGTGAACGCGAATCGAACTCGTGTGGCTGGGATCGTAGCGTAGCGCTAACCACACGCACACCCAGCCCCTACTCACACCCAGCCCCTACGCACACCCAGCCCCTACTCACACCCAGCCCCTACTCACACCCAGCCCCCACGCACACCCATCCCCTACTCACACCCAGCCCCTACTCACACCCAGCCCTGACTCACACCCAGCCCCTACTCACACCCAGCCCCTACTCACACCCAGCCCTGACTCACACCCAGCGCCTACTCACACCCAGCCCCTACTCACACCCAGCCCCTACGCACACCCAGCCCCTACTCACACCCAGCCCCTACTCACACCCAGCCCCCACTCACACCCAGCCCCTACTCACACCCAGCCCCCACTCACACCCAGCCCCTACTCACACCCAGCCCCGACTCACACCCAGCCCCTACTCACACCCAGCCCCTACTCACCCCCAGCCCCTACTCACACCCAGCCCCCACTCACACCCAGCCCCGACTCACACCCAGCCCCTACTCACACCCAGCCCCCACACACACCCAGCCCCTACTCACACCCAGCCCCGACTCACACCCAGCCCCTACTCACACCCAGCCCCTACTCACACCCAGCCCTGACTCACACCCAGCCCCTACTCACACCCAGCCCTACTCACACCCAGCCCCTACTCACACCCAGCCCCTACTCACACCCAGCCCCTACGCACACCCAGCCCCTACTCACACCCAGCCCCTACTCACACCCAGCCCCTACTCACACCCAGCCCCCACGCACACCCAGCCCCTACTCACACCCAGCCCCCTACGCACACCCAGCCCCCACGCACACCCAGCCCCTACTCACACCCAGCCCCCACACACACCCAGCCCCTACTCACACCCAGCCCCTACTCACACCCAGCCCCTACTCACACCCAGCCCCCACTCACACCCAGCCCCTACGCACACCCAGCCCCTACTCACACCCAGCCCCTACTCACACCCAGCCCCCACGCACACCCAGCCCCACTCACACCCAGCCCCCACTCACACCCAGCCCCTACTCACACCCAGCTCCTACTCACACCAGCCCCTACTCACACCCAGCCCCTACTCACACCCAGCCCCTACTCACACCCAGCCCCCACTCACACCCAGCCCCCACTCACACCCAGCCCCTACTCACACCCAGCCCCTACGCACACCCAGCCCCTACTCACACCCAGCCCCGACTCACACCCAGCCCCTACTCACACCCAGCCCTTACTCACACCCAGCCCCTACTCACACCCAGCCCCCACTCACACCCAGCCCCGACTCACACCCAGCCCCTACTCACACCCAGCCCCGACTCACACCCAGCCCCTACTCACACCCAGCCCCTACTCACACCCAGCCCCTACTCACACCCAGCCCCTACTCACACCCAGCCCCCACGCACACCCAGCCCCTACTCACACCCAGCCCCTATTCACACCCAGCCCCTAGACACACCCAGCCCCCACGCACACCCAGCCCCTACTCACACCCAGCCCCTACTCACACCCAGCCCCTACTCACACCCAGCCCCTACTCACACCCAGCCCCTACTCACACCCAGCCCCCACTCACACCCAGCCCCTACTCACACCCAGCCCCTACTCACACCCAGCCCCTACTCACACCCAGCCCCGACTCACACCCAGCCCCTACGCACACCCAGCCCCTACTCACACCCAGCCCCTACTCACACCCAGCCCCTACTCACACCCAGCCCCTACTCACACCCAGCCCCCACGCACACCCAGCCCCTACTCACATCCAGCCCCTACTCACACCCAGCCCCTAGGCACACCCAGCCCCCACGCACACCCAGCCCCGACTCACACCCAGCCCTCACTCACACCCAGCCCCGACTCACACCCAGCCCCTACTCACACCCAGCCCCTACTCACACCCAGCCCCTACTCACACCCAGCCCCTACTCACACCCAGCCCCTACTCACACCCAGCCCCCACTCACACCCAGCCCCTACTCACACCCAGCCCCTACTCACACCCAGCCCCTACTCACACCCAGCCCCTACTCACACCCAGCCCCCACGCACACCCAGCCCCCACTCACACCCAGCCCCTACTCACACCCAGCCCCTACTCACACACCCAGCCCCTACTCACACCCAGCCCCCACTCACACCCAGCCCCTACTTACACCCAGCCCCCACACACACCCAGCCCCTACTTACACCCAGCCCCCACGCACACCCAGCCCCCACTCACACCCAGCCCCTACGCACTCCCAGCCCCGACTCACACCCAGCCCCTACTCACATCCAGCCCCTACTCACACCCAGCCCCTAGGCACACCCAGCCCCCACGCACACCCAGCCCCGACTCACACCCAGCCCTCACTCACACCCAGCCCCGACTCACACCCAGCCCCTACTCACACCCAGCCCCTACTCACACCCAGCCCCCACTCACACCCAGCCCCTACTCACACCCAGCCCCTACTCACACCCAGCCCCTACTCACACCCAGCCCCTACTCACACCCAGCCCCTACTCACACCCAGCCCCTACTCACACCCAGCCCCTACTCACACCCAGCCCCCACTCACACCCAGCCCCCACACACACCCAGCCCCTACTCACACCCAGCCCCCACGCACACCCAGCCCCTACTCACACCCAGCCCCTACGCACTCCCAGCCCCGACTCACACCCAGCCCCTACTCACACCCAGCCCCTACTCACACCCAGCCCCTACTCACACCCAGCCCCGACTCACACCCAGCCCCTACTCACACCCAGCCCCTACTCACACCCAGCCCCTACTCACACCCAGCCCCGACTCACACCCAGCCCCGACTCACACCCAGCCCCTACTCACACCCAGCCCCTACTCACACCCAGCCCCTACTCACACCCAGCCCCGACTCACACCCAGCCCCTACTCACACCCAGCCCCCACGCACACCTCAGCCTCCTCGCTAACTTCCCCCGGGTAGCCCACACAGGCTGGAGGGGGCAAGCGCCGAAAGAGCAGAGGTCGCAACCGGGTACCTGATACCCGTACCCTACCCGATACCCGGCTACCCGTACCCGGCCGGGTACGGGTACCCGTTTGCGACCCTGGTGCGGCCGGGTACGGGTACGGGTAGGCCGTGAGTCACTGGTGAGTAACCGTTTGTCACTCATTTCGGGTAGGGTACGTGTAGGGAACGGGTACCCGTACCCGGCCGGGTACGGGTACGGGTACCCATTTGCGACCCTGGAGCGGCCGGGTACGGGTAAGGAATCAAAACCCGTTTGCGACCTCTGCATTACCGGTAACCGCATGATAAAAAAAAAGGTTACCGATTTGCCGCACACGTGGCGATAATTGTAACCTGCCTTCGTGGTGCAACGACGATCAGCGGCACTGGAATTGCAGTCCCAGAAGTCGCAGTCGAGTCGATCTTCCGGCCCAGCAGCGTGAACGGGTTCAGCACGGTTAGTGCGGTGTGCGCAAAGTGTGGGTACGACCACCTCGTTCAAGGTGTGTGATCGACGTGTACGCCGGGACCAAATGCCCTCTAAGGCATTGTTCTTCAGTGCAAGGCCCGTGGGCTACTAGCGGCCCCTGGTGGCCTTGAGTGCGGCCCCCCCGACAAGACACACAGAGTGACAGCACTCCCCATCATCATCATCGTGCTGCTGTCAAACCCCCCCCAATGGTTTCAAATGGTGTGGCGGCCCTCACACTGACGATGTCTTATCAGCGAAGCTGGTGGGCCACCTCTGAAAATTAGTGAAGAACGCCGGGCTACAGCAGCGGCTACCAGCCTGCGGTCCGCCGATGCCCGGCGTTCCGCGAGGCTACTGCAGGAAAAGGGCAAACAACAACAACAACGACAACAACATCCTCGCCAACGAGATGTGCAATTCAAACGGCCAGCAGCGCGTGGTGATCCGCGAAATGTTTGGAGGCTGAAAAGGGGTCCGCGCACTCGAAAATATTGGGAACTGCTGCTCCAGAAAGCCCTCGACTGGAGGAGGAGGAGGATGAGGTGATGCCACTGCGTCACGTAGAGGGAGGGCGATGCACAGCGAGATGATGGAATTGTGATTGCATGCAGGCGATGCCTGTGATGGGATGATGATGATTATTATTATTATTTCGGGGGTGACGTCACGGGAGGTGACGGGGGTCTCGGTATTTTTGGGAGCGAGGCGCTTGATGTGGGCTCATCTTGCCCGTCTTGTTGTTGGCTGAACGGCGCTGTGCAGAGGTAGGTAGGTGGTGGGGTGGGGGGCGGTGGTGATGGGAGGCGATGATTTATTTGGGACGTTACCCGAGTGTAGGTGATTGCGGCTCGTGGTATTTCGGGCCTCACGAGATGGCAGGTGACGGGGTCGGTAATTAGAACCCCCCACGGTGGTGGTGGGGGGGGGGGGGGAGAGTGGGGGGGGGGGACCCCAGCGCCCCGCGAGCTCGTTTATTTACCCCAAGTCGCCACTCACTCTACGAGGGGGGGGGGGGGTCAATTCCTGTAGCAGAGGGGAGCCGACACAGCGCAACCCGTGGGAGAGCGCCGTCGCCTCTTCGGCGTGGCGGTTTTGGTTGGCGGGGGGAGGTTCCTCGCGCGGGGGAGCCAGAGCCCCCGTTAGGAAGTCACGATCACTACTGTCGCAAGGGGTCCCCAGAACGGGGGTACACGGACCCCTCTCGGGGACCGCGAGAACGATATTGACGAGCCTTTACGCGGCTACTGGCGCACACGGGCGCGGGGGGAGGGGGGCGGTATAATCACCGTTGATAAAAGTGATGTTTTCCGAGGTCAACACCGTGTCTCCCTTTTTTCGTCTTCAATTCACGATCGCTGTGCACTGGTCCAAAACAAGCGGCCAGCAATAAACGGCACAATTTAAGTTGCGATCGATTATAATTAATACGTTCATCGAATTGTGGAAGGTAATTAATTGGGAAAAGAGACGATGGGAGAGAATTCCAAAGCAGGTTGCAGCGGAAAGCGAAAGCGAGGTGGTGACCGGGTGGGGGAGTGTGTAGTGACTCGCAGTGCGGCGAGTGAGTTGGTGGATGGCTGAATGAGTGGGTGAGTTGGTGAGTGGGTGGATGGCTGAATGAGTGAGTTGGTGAGTGGGTGGATGGCTGAATGGGTGGGTGAGTTGGTGAGTGGGTGGATGGCTGAATGGGTGGGTGAGTTGGTGAGTGGGTGGATGGCTGAATGGGTGGGTGAGTTGGTGAGTGGGTGGATGGCTGAATGGGTGGGTGAGTTGGTGAGTGGGTGGATGGCTGAATGGGTGGGTGAGTTGGTGAGTGGGTGGATGGCTGAATGAGTGGGTGAGCGAGTTGGCGAGTGGGTGGATGGCTGAATGAGAGGGTGAGTTGGTGAGTGGGTGGATGGCTGAATGAGTGGGTGAGTGAATTGGTGAGTGGGTGGATGGCTGAATGAGTGGGTGAGTTTGCGAGTGGGTGGATGGCTGAATGAGTGGGTGAGTTGGTGAGTGGGTGGATGGGTGAATGAGTGGGTGAGTGAGTGGATGGCTGAATGAGTGGGTGAGTGAATTGGCGAGTGGGTGGATGGCTGAATGAGTGGGTGAGTGAATTGGTGAGTGGGTGGATGGCTGAATGAGTGGGTGAGTGAATTGGTGAGTGGGTGAATGGCTGAATGAGTTGGTGAGTGGGTGGCTGAATGAGTGGGTGAGTTGGTGAGTGGGTGGATGGCTAAATGAGTGGGTGAGTTGGTGAGTGGGTGGATGGCTGAATGAGTGGGTGAGTTGGTGAGTGGGTGGATGGCTGAATGAGTGAGTTGGTGAGTGGGTGGATGGCTGAATGAGTGGGTGAGTGAGTTGGCGAGTGGGTGGATGGCTGAATGAGTGGGTGAGTTAGTGAGTGGGTGGATGGCTGAATGAGTGGGTGAGTTGATGAGTGGGTGGATGGCTGAATGAGTGGGTGAGTTGGTGAGTAGGTGGACGGCTGAATGGGTGGGTGAGTTGGTGAGTGGGTGGATGGCTGAATGGGTGGGTGAGTTGGTGAGTGGGTGGATGGCTGAATGAGTGGGTGAGCGAGTTGGCGAGTGGGTGGATGGCTGAATGAGAGGGTGAGTTGGTGAGTGGGTGGATGGCTGAATGAGTGGGTGAGTGAATTGGTGAGTGGGTGGATGGCTGAATGAGTGGGTGAGTTTGCGAGTGGGTGGATGGCTGAATGAGTGGGTGAGTTGGTGAGTGGGTGGATGGGTGAATGAGTGGGTGAGTGAGTGGATGGCTGAATGAGTGGGTGAGTGAATTGGCGAGTGGGTGGATGGCTGAATGAGTGGGTGAGTGAATTGGTGAGTGGGTGGATGGCTGAATGAGTGGGTGAGTGAATTGGTGAGTGGGTGAATGGCTGAATGAGTTGGTGAGTGGGTGGCTGAATGAGTGGGTGAGTTGGTGAGTGGGTGGATGGCTGAATGAGTGGGTGAGTTGGTGAGTGGGTGGATGGCTGAATGAGTGGGTGAGTTGGTGAGTGGGTGGATGGCTGAATGAGTGAGTTGGTGAGTGGGTGGATGGCTGAATGAGTGGGTGAGTGAGTTGGCGAGTGGGTGGATGGCTGAATGAGTGGGTGAGTTAGTGAGTGGGTGGATGGCTGAATGAGTGGGTGAGTTGATGAGTGGGTGGATGGCTGAATGAGTGGGTGAGTTGGTGAGTAGGTGGACGGCTGAATGAGTGGGTGAGTTGGTGAGTGGGTGGATGGCTGAATGGGTGGGTGAGTTGGTGAGTGGGTGGATGGCTGAATGAGTCGGGTGGCCGAATCGGCGAGTGTTGTGACCTCCAGTGCGGTGGTTAATCAGTGCAGATAAAACGAGACTGTCTCAAGGTCGTTAGACCGAGATGCGCGTTTGTTCCCCGGATCTACATCTCCCCGTGGTAACGAGCATGGGGCAGACAGAACAAATCACTCGGAGGGATGATGGCCGATGGAGACTCCGGGCAGAACGACAAAGGAGAGAAAGCGCCCAAGAGCACGACTGCCGTGATCAGTTCGCGTGCAGGAATGAGAGATGCGTTGCGCCGTCGCAGGACCGCGAGGACGGCGTGGGGGAACACCTCCACCCAGCAGCGGACAGAACGTGGCACATGACGACTGTGGCATCGGTACTTTTACATCCAGCAGAGAGGATCGAGAACGGTTGCTGATAATCGTAAATTTGCGAGGAGAGACGCCCGTGACCCGGTGAGTAATGGGCGCTGTCCCAGGTCCTGAATGTGCTCTGGAGGCTGGGGGAGGAAGGAGGGGGGTTGGGGGGTTGGGGCCCCCCCCCCCTCCCCCCACACGGGGGAGGAGGTGGATTGTAATTGGGCTTCGGGAATTGTTCCACTTACCAATGACTCCACTGCCGCACACGACCAATTCACCCGGAATGCACCCGTCTAGCAAGCTAAGCAAGAGATGAGACTGGATGAGCGATCACCATTAACAAATCAGGTGCTATAGGTTGCTGAGCGGCTATGTTGCGTGCAGCAGAAGGCAGGGCTGCAAAGCCCCTTGTACGGTAGTCTATTCTCCCGCGTCTGCTACGGACGTGTGCGAGTCCGTGGGTCTCGGCGTGAGTCCGTGGGTCTGTGCGAGCCCACGGTGTCGGTTAAGAGTCCGTGGGTCTCTGTGTGTGAGAACTCATCAGCCGGAAAGCACCGTGTTCTGGAAAACAAAGTCCCATCACCACGCTGTCATCGGTTTCCAAGAAAACCCAGGGCAGCCGCTCTGTTTACGCAGCCTGATCAGCACGGGGTCCGTGCGTTCCGTGTGCGCGTGCAATCACCGGTGACGCGTACAGGATGTAAACAAATCAGTAAGCGTTGTTTTTATTGAGAAATGCACGCGCATGCGACATCCCAGAGTGAACAGGCGCGTGGGGTCCAATGCTGGCACCAGCGGACAGACGTTCCATGGCACCAGCCCTCAACATTGTCATCATAAATAAATCATATTTACAAGCGGCAGGGCAGTCCAGAGCCATCTCAGAACCGAGCACCCCCCCCCCCCCGCCTCCCCACCATAATCACCACACCACCATCGTCATCTGACTCTCTGCAATAGGCATGTAGCGATTCACCGCGGAACACTGCTCGCGACATACGAAGCAACACGCATCGTCCACGAACACGCAACAAAAGTGTCTCGGAGCGCAGGGCCCCCCCCCCCCCCCCCCATTGGCAGCTGTCCCTGTGCGGCATACGGTGACGTCAGCGGCTGGCTCGGCGATGCCCGTTAGTCTG
Organism: Lethenteron reissneri; assembly: GCF_015708825.2. Classification (NCBI taxonomy): domain Eukaryota; kingdom Metazoa; phylum Chordata; class Hyperoartia; order Petromyzontiformes; family Petromyzontidae; genus Lethenteron; species Lethenteron reissneri. The sequence continues at coordinate 7,146,051 of NC_083792.1, forward strand.
CCAGTAGGGGGGGGGGGGGGGGAGCCGAGTAAGGTGAGTAATTTGAGGGCAAGTTTTTAAAAACTTGGCGTTGTAAGGTTTGTGTTTGTGTATTCGTTTTTGGTGGGTAATTTGAGAGGAAACCCTGTGAAGAATGAGGGGAGAACAAAAAAACGCTACTGACAGAGATTCACCCCAGTCGGAAATTGAACCACAAATTTGGGCGAAATTACAAAATAAAAAAGTGCAAAAACCCGGGAATAAATCCTGCGTATAAACGACTCCCCCCCCCCGCCCCGCCATCACCCAGCAAGAGAGATGATGGCTCCGCTGTAAAAAACGTAAAATAAAACTTAAACGAATAGATTAAAGAAATTACTACAGTGACGTTCTGCTACTTCTGCCGCTAACAGTTTGTGCTGAGAAGCGACGACGACTGGTTTTCCAGGTGACTCGGCGCTTGAAATAACAAAAAAAATTTAGGCCCACGTTCATAACTCGTGGCTCAGGCTTGGCTCTGGCTCAAGTGAGCGGGCTGAAAGTCATCATCCTCCACTTAACTCGAGCCAGCTCTGAGCACAGTCCCCAGCAGTGCTCGGGATTTTGCGTGCGGAGCCTGCGCTGAGGCCACAACAGAGCCGCATGCTCGTCGCGTACCCTTCAAAGGAAACCACGCGGCTGGCTCAAAGCCCGAGCTGAGCCACGGGGTTGGAGACCGAGCCAGAGCTGAGCCAGAGCCGAGCCAGAGCCGAGCCAGAGCCATTCGGTGGCCTCTTCGCTGCAGAGAGGAATTTTAGTTAAGTCGGGGAGGATGCTGAGGGTGGTGTTACATAGACCGGCGTGGGGGTGCTGATCGATGCCAAATAAAGATACATTATTTTATGACTGTGTGCGAATTAACACTCAGGATTTTCCCTTCAGAATGATAATCACAACCAACGAGATGGAACAAATGAGACAAAAAAGAAAACGCGACAAACGGTAGAAATGGGGAGATGCCGTACAGAAATGACCGACAGTCCAGAAACAGTAAACAAACAGTCCAGAGTAAACAAACAGTCCAGACTAAACATTACACGGGACAGCGGTCACTACGGACGAGACAAACGGTGGAAATGAGCGAGACACGGGGACATGGCGCGCCCGTCCAGATGCGACGGGACAAATGACGGCACTGACAAGAAGAGCGACCGCTTCAGGGATTGTGATCGAGATCCGGGGGACGTGTCGCGTGGCTGAATCGCTACACCTATACAACGCCACCGCGCGGGCCACAGGTCTCCACCGAGTCGGTACACGTGTGGATCCCCCCCCCCCGCTCCTGTCACGATGTTCACACCGGCATCCTCCACCAGCCCACCCTGTATTTGATGTCCACGTCTCGATGGGATCTCACCCGATTTCATAAGTCATCAATTACCTATATTGCCATTACCTATCATTGCTGTTGTCCCGCTGACTGCCAACAAGCGAAAGCGGCAAACTCTGTGACTCGGCGTGGCTCTCCGCGCGAGCCTCAACTGGTTCTGAGTGACAGGAGCCCCCACCCCCCCACCCCACCCCTCCCCTGCCTGGGGACCAGCGGGGTTGTGGAGGTCATGGGCCCCTCACCCAACACTCCGTTCTAATTCTTGCCCGTCTCCTCTCCTAACAATAACTTTTCCCTGCATATCTCTCCCCCTCTCTCTACCACGCCCACCCCACTGTGTTGCTTAATTTGTTTTGTTACCGAGAAGCAAATGGCTCAGTAAGTTAATTCCAGCACTCTTGGGGTAAACAGGGAGGACCACACAACCACATACGTAGCAACACACACACACACACCCACTCACACACGCCATGGCCACACGCACACGTACAACCAGGTACGATTGTTCACAAATACACACGACCACACGCGGCCACACACATTCACACAAACACAACCACGCACACGCTACACACAAGCACAGATTACCATACGAGCCAGGCTGACACACACACACACACCATCCCAATCCACCTCAATCCACCTCAATAATTAATTGCCGTTGCTGCTGCTATTGCTGTTGCCGCTCGCACAATCATTGCGATTTGCCCCAATGAGCAAGCCGTTAACTGTTGCCCAGACTGGAGTAAGTGGCTTCTTGTTTGGGGAACGAGGGAGGGGGCTCAGTGAGTGTGGGAAGTGGGGGGGGGTCCTGGTGGAGTGGGAAGGGAGGGGGGCACAGGGAGAGCAGCCGCTACCCCTCCGCACCCGCCCACAGAAGTGCGCCCCTCCTCCACATGGGCGCACACGGAACCTCGCGGAAATTCCACCCCTCGCAACTGAAACTGTAAAACTCAAAAAGTTCGGCCGCATCCTCGCCTCCGCCTGCCTTGACCACGTGTAGCTGGGTCAGCAGGTCATCGGGTCAGCAGGTCACCGGGTCACCTGGCTGGCCGGCCCAGCTGGGTCACCATGTCGCGTGCCATCCCGGCTGTCTTGCTCGTCCTTCCTCATGCCGGCCCACGCTCACGGATTGGGGGGGCCCCTCCGTCCCCCCACGTAAGTTCAAGCGGGAGCGGCAGTGCCATCGCGTCTCCCACAGGGAGCAAGAGAAGTGGGGGCCGCCCCCTCGCCGAGGGGGGGGGGGAGTGGGGGGGGAGGGGGTCGAATTGGGGGGAAGGGAGGAGGAGCGGAGGTGCGGGGGGACCCCAGAATTCTTCATGGGGGCTCCATCTCTCCGACGTCAGTCAACCTCACCTTCCCTGCGCCCCCCGCGGGGACCTCGAAAGCCTCCGAGACCCCCCCGGAGATCCCTGCGTGAACGCATGGGGACTCACGGGCAGGCGAGAGTGTAACTGTTGGGGGTGTGGGGGGCAGACACAGAGAGAGGGGGGGGGGGATGCATCACGATTACCATGACAAGAACAAAGATCCCCCCCATACACACAATCTTTACCTCGGGCGTGACCACATTCAAACACACTGCCAGGGCTACCTCTGGGATAGCTGGGGATACTTGAAAGGCTTCACCTCGTCAGTGCGTGCAGGCGCCTGGCAAGAGGCGAGCTCAGCCTGCGCACCAAGAAATCCCGGAACGTTGTGAATCCGATCCTGAGCTGGAGTCTGGGAAAAGCCTGCGGCCTGGTCATCTCTGCCTGGATCCTGCAATCTCAATCCTACAACCTACGGACTTTATCTCATACCTAGGTCACTCTTGCACATGAGACTTATCCTGGGTCCCTCTCGTTCTCGCCTGTGAAAACTTTGAATTGGTCAACGCACGTTCCATAGTCTACAAGACGGCGCTCATCCAGGATCTGATCAACGATTGTGGATTCGACATATTGGCCCGTTATCAATACCTGGGTAAATGACGACTGACCGGACATAATTCAGCACGAGGCTGCACCTAACGGATACGCTATTGTACATCGGCACCAGGGAAGGAACCCACAATTGTACATTGCAGTTAAGTCAAAGTTAGATATGGAGATCCTTGGTAACCTCGAAGATTGCACGCGAGCAGTGCACGTGTGCGGTTTGCACAAAACTAAATGCTACTTAAGCCAGAAAATTCAAGAGGTTCTGCTGGTTGGCACTCAGGCGGAATAAATTGTGGGAGGATAAGGTGTGGTGGTCGCAGCCTCGGCACCATACTCGACCAGAACATGTCATTTGATCACCTCGTGCAAAATATTGTTAGATCCTGCAATTTTCATATCAGGGCTCGATGACACATTCGACCACACGGTGGTGTGTAGCATTGTATCGGCAAGGCTCGATTATTGCAACTCACTCCTCTACGGGACGTCTGGCAAAAATATAGTAAGCTGCAGTGTGTACAGCATTGTTTGGCACGTGTCGTGACGGGTACTGCAAGATCCAAACGTATCCGGCCGGTGCTCACTGAGCTGCATTGGCTTCCGGTTTCTGAACAAATAGATTATAAGGTCATATTCATTACACAGAAAATTCCCGCCACAAATGAACCACAATACCTTGCCGATCTCGTCAAGAAGCATAAACCATCAAGCGAACGCCAGTCGTTCTTGCAGCGGCTTTTGGCTAGCTATCGAACAAACACGATCACCGTATCGCGTGCTTTCAGATGCGCTTCTGCGACCATCTTGAACACCATTCCTTCCAATATTAAGAAGTGACCCGGAGCTATGCACTTTCAAATATAGACTGAAAACAATTTTTTTTTACAACTGCTTTTTGTGTTTAGTTAGTTACCCTTCCCCTGCACCTCCGTACGTACGGTGTGAAAGAAGTGCAAGGTACACGCATACACGCAATAACCAATAAACTTGACTCGGCTCGTCTTCGATTTTACGCTCCTGCGACCCAAGGTGGCGTGGCGACGGTCCCTCGTGTGCGGTGGCATTGGGCGCGATGGCGGCGCAGGGTGGCGCTTTTCGCGGTGCAGTGTGGCGATGCTTGTGCGGCGCGCTTGTGGCTGGCAAACTGACCGGTCGCGACCCCGCAGGCCGTACATCTGGTGGTTGCACTCCTTCTCGCGGGGCAGGGTGAGGAGCACGCGGTTGTGCGTGAGCGTGCGGAAGCGGCGCAGGGCGTCGTCGGGGAGGTCGGGCACCGCGCGCAGGCACAGCATGCGCAGTCGGGGCATGCACGCCAGCGAGCTGAGCACGCCCTCTGTCACGCCCCTACACGAGCTGACGCAAACACACAAGGATCCCCCCACGTGTAGCCTTAACAGACTGTTGGGGAGAGTGCCGTTAACGAGCGGCTATTAAGGCCGCCACGGCACACGAGGGAGTGGGCGGTCGGTACCACCACGCCCGGCCGCCTTTGCCTCCCCAGTGGAGATATTTATACATCGCACCAGGTACTCATGTGAGGTCGAGTCGATCTAGAAGAGGCCCAGGACCGGTTTAGATCATCATCACTGGTTTTGATCGCGAGCGGGAACGCAACTGGGTTCGTAGCGCACAAATACAAACATCCCCCGTACAGCCTTAACAGACTGTAGGAGCAAGTGCTGTTAGCGAGCACCTATGAAGGCTGGAACGGTACACGAGGGGGTCGGTGGCCAGCACCACGCCCGACCGTCTTTTTCTCCCCAGTGGCGATGTTTACACACCACACCAGGTGCTTATTTGAGGCTGAGTCGACCTAGGGGAGGCTCAGGACCGGTTCAGATAATTGTCACTGGTGTTGGCCGTGAGCGGGAATCGAACCCGGGTCGCCGGGCTCACAGCGCAACGCGCTAACCGCTAAACTACCGCTCCCCACAAGAATCGAACATGCCTACCCATACGGGTAAACACACACTCATGTACAAGGGGGTTATAGCATAGATACAGGTTAGCATGGTTATACACACACGTACATGGGTACGTATACATACACAGGTTAGCAAAGGCATGTACAAAGGATAGGTACACACACATGCACAGGATAGCATGGCTATTTACATACACAAACATGGTACACATAGGAGTACATGAACATACACACACACACAGGTATTCGTCACTGATGTTGGCTATGAACGAGAATCAAACTTAGGTTGCTTGGCTGGTAGTGCGGTGTGGAAACCACCACACGACTCTCTCCTCACCGACACACAACAAAGATCCCCCCATTAAACCTTAACAGACTGTAGGGGCAAGTGCCATTAGCGAGCACCTATGAAGGCTGGAATGGCACACGAGGGGGCGAGTGGCCAGCACCACGCCCTGCCACCGCCTTGCCGAGGGCAGGGGCGGGGAACCTTGTTTCTGCCAAGGGCCGTTTGGATATTTATAACATCATTCGCGTGCCATTACAAAATTATCAACTTAAAAATTAGCCCGTTATATTTGGTCAAACATTTAATTAACTCACCCCTAATGCGATGGCTGGAACTGCTTCTCTTTGGTGAGGCGTGTGATGTTAGCTGGTATCGATGATGTTGCTGCTACTCACAACTGCTTTTCCAGGTTTGCTCCTAGATTTATTGAATTTCGAGACCCGCCTGCGGTTGCCTTGGCAGGGCCAGACCAAATGATTTTGCGGGCCTTATACGGCCCGCGGGCCGGACGTTCCCCACCCCTGGCCTAGGGGAAGCCCAGGACCGGTTCAGATAATCGTCACTGGTTTTGGCCGTGAGCGGGAATCGAACTCGGGTCGCCTAGTTCGTAATGTAGCGCGCAAACTGCTACACTACCGCTCCCTACACCGACACACGCGCGCGCGCACACAAACATCCCTCACCACCCCCCCACGGCCCACGCAGGTGACATTCATTCATCCGCATTAGCAGCTACAAGCCGCGTCTAATTGAGAGGGATCGCTGCGCCCGGCCACTCAGAATGGCTCCCTCGACAGCCGGGGCCACACGGGTCAAGATCGCTCACTCGCTCTCTCTCTCACTCGCTCTTTTGCTCTCACTCGCTCTCTCTCTCACTCGCTCTTTTGCTCTCGCTCGCTCTTTTACCCTCTCGCTCTCTCTCTCTCTTTTGCCCTCTCGCTCGCTCTCTCTTTACCCTCTCATGGTCTCCCATCCTGTCATTTACTTGCTCATTCGAATGCTGTCATTCATTCGCTCACTTTCTCACTCAGTCTCTGTTACTCACCAGCTCTCTCACGCTCTCGCTCGTTCTTTTACTCGCTCGCCCTCTCAATTCATTACTCACTCGTTCCTGCACCCTCACTCTCTCACTTAATCTCTCCCTCTTGCTTGCTCTCCCTGCGTGCGTGTGCATGGGTGTGGTGGAGTCACCCATCTCTGCGCGTGTACGGCGCGTGTGCAGTGCGTGTACGGCACGTGTACCGTGCGTGCAAGCAATTCGTCACTGGCAGCGGGGAGAGGAGATGGGGAGAGTTCGGGATAGTGGGAGGGAGAGAGGGGGGAAAGTGTGGGCAACGTGATTCATAATTCAGCCTAGACCCAACATCTGTTCAATCATGAGGTGCGGCCGTCGCCACGGCAACCAAGGACGGCCGCTCAGCCCCGCGATGAAACACGGCGCAACACCCCCCACAGGGCCCACTCCTCCTCCTCCTCCCTCTCCTCCTCCGCCTCTCTTAAGCTCCTCCTCCCTCCTATTCCTTCTCCATCTCAGCCCCCCCCACCGCCACTCTTTATTCTGTCCCCCCTTTCCTACGTGGGACCCCAGTCCTCCTGCTTCACCACGCCCCTTCTTTAACGTCTATTCAGTTGACACCCTCACCCCTCACCCCACCCTGCCCCCCCCCCTGCCTGCCCTTCTCATACCATCCCCACAAGCCCCCCACATCTCTCCCCCTTCTCCCCGATGACGAACACGGGCCGCGGCATCCCTCTCGTATCCCTCCCCGCATCTCCCCAGTAGCTCCCCCCCCCCAATTACCCAACAAAAAATCTCTCCCCCCATCTCAACTTTGTCTCCCTCACAGCCCCGCTCCCCCCAATGTCTTCCCCTTCTATCCCAATGCCACCAATGGCCCCCCACCCCATCACATGACTATCCCTCCCTCTTCTGCCCAAATCTCTCCAATATCCCCCCCACCCATCCTGCTTTTATCTCCCCCACAGTTCCGTGGTGTCCCACCCCACCCTGCCCCACGCCGGCCCACCGTGACCCTTCGTGACGTTGTCGCTGTGAGTGAAATGTCAGGCTGTCTTAACCTCCACGCTGCTGAGAAATGCGCTCTCCCTTTTTTCAACCCCTTCCTCCTCCTCCTGCCTCTTCCACCACCCCCACCCTGCTGCCCCCTCAACGCCCCTCACCCCCCTGCACTCCCTGCCGTGCCGGGACATCAACACCCGTGTAAATGTGACGTGGGTTTCTACCGAGGTGTCCGTACCACCGCACAACCTGTCTGTACGTGTTCCGGACGACTCTGGAGACGATGGCGATCAAGACGACGGTAACCATTTCGAAGATGATGACGATTTTTCGATTTAAAGATTTAGTGACTGCAGGGATTCATCTTCTTGGTTCTTTCGGTAAAGTCACGTAGAACGTTTCGACCACAACGCAAGCAGCCGACCTGGTCTTCACCTGAGGATGGCTGCTTGCGTTGTGGCCGAAACGTCGTGAGAATTATTTATTATGTTTTATTTTTATTATTTTATTACTTCCCTTCTACGTGACTTTACCGAAAGAACCAAGAAGATGATGCCGATGATAAAGATCATGACGAAGACGATGACGACGATGACGATGCGGAGGTTGATACCTGAGGTCGAGGCTCTCGAGGTTGGGGAAGAGCTTGTGCAGCACGGCGAGCGGCTGGTGCGACACGCGGTTGCACAGCGAGAGGTTGAGGTGGCGCAGCGAGGTGCCCGCGCGCTCCCACAGGAACTGCAGCCCGGCGCCTGAGATGCTGTAGCAGTCGCGCAGGTCCAGCGACTGGAGCGACGCCGGCACGTGCTCCAGCACCGCGTTCTTGCAGTTCGTGGCTACGTGCGGGGAGAGAGCGACACGGGGGCGCGGTGGGGAGCAGGGGAGAGGGACGGAGGGACAGGGGAAACAGGGGGGCAGAGACAGAAACACGAGAAGAGGAGGAGAGGAGGGCAGGGAGAAGGAAACACAGGAACGGGGAGAAGGAAACAGGGGGGCATTGGGAAACAGGGGCACAGGCGGTTAGAGGAACACGGGGGACAAAGACGCACGGCCGCATGCCATGATGCTGTACAGACAGTGCACCTAATTATATTCTTGCCAGAGGCAGTGAGTCATGGACAGAGGAGGAGAGAAAAGGTCTTGAGCCTTCACAGGGGCAGGGAGTGGACAGCCCAGACGGCTGTGGGGAGGGAGTTGTGGACTGTGGGGGAAGCAGGAGATTGAGTTTGATGATGGTGAAGCTGGTAACAGCCGCGGCTGATCCTGCTTGGTGGGCATGTTGTGTCGTTGTTTTTGTCGTGTCGTTGTTTTTGTTGTTGTTGTCATTGTGGTTGGTACTGACGAGCTGTTATTGTATTCTTATTTCTTGTTATGCTGAAAGCCGGAACGGCGCACAAGGTGGCCAACACCACAATTAACCACTTTGATCTCCCCAGTGTTGATGTTTACACACTGAACCAGGCACTCATTTGAGGCAGAGTCGACCTGAGGGAGGCCCAGGACCAGCTCATATAATCGTCAAGGGTGTTGGCCGAAAGCGGGAATCAAACTTGGGTCACCAGGTTCCCAGTGCGCTAACCACTGCGTCACCACGCCCCATCATCCAAACACAAAGTACGTGTGCACAAGACAAACATACAGACGTACACAACATATAAATACAGTGCACAATGCCGACAAGACATGCACACCAGATTCTAGAGAACGCACAAGAATATAAAACGGCACAATGCCTGGCTCTAGCGGACCGTGAAAAGGCATTGATTAATTGGAAACTGATGGTCATTCAAGCTTGCACCATTTAAGGCCTTAATTAAAAAAACAAATATAGAGAGAAATTGTCAAAGCCATTTTACAACTCGATGGAAGAGATACACTGTGACGCCAGAGCCATGGAGAGACAGGAACCAAATAGAGGGCAGACACTGGGGTCAAGCGGGGAGATGCTCGGCAATAACAGATGTAGTACACCCATCATTATCGCCATCAGCCGTGATCTATCCACTGCTGGAGGGCCTCCCCCAAGCCGCTGCCATCTCTCACGACACTGATGCAATACAGAATGACATTAACTGGACCAACACACCGCTATGCAAACTCACTCCCATACCAAGCACTAACTCACTCATGCTATGCTCACGCTCACTCATGGTGTGGTGTCAGCAGTGGTGGGCGGCGAGCACTGTTGGTGTGAAGAGGTGACGGGTGATGGAGCGGTGGTGGAGTAGTGGTGGTGGTGGAATGGTGGTGGAGCAGTGGTGGAACAGTGTGCATGAAGAGCGGTTGTGGAGTGGTGATGGAGCGGTGTTGATGGAGCAGTTGCAGAGTGGTGGTGGAGCGGTGGTGTAGCAGTGTGCGTAAGGAGCGGTGGTGGAGTGGTGTGAGGAGTGGTGGGTGGTGAGTCGTGTGGGTGAGGGGCAGTGATGGTGGGAGGATAGAGGGAATCTCTAACGAGGAGATACGGCTCTACCCGGCCCTAAATCCTCATCTTCCACATCTCTCACATCGACCCATTTTCCAATCTTCCCTCTCCTGTACAGACTCCGTGTCTCTCCCCCATCACAGCTCTCGGTACGATCTCTCTCCTCTCTCTCCCCTCTCTCTCCCACACTAAACGCACCCTTCCCCCTCTTTACATTGACATTCTCCCTATTCTCTCCCCCTATCTCTTGTCCTTCTGCTCTATTCTCTAACTTTTTTTTCATCCCTTCCTTTCTTGTTATCGCTCTGTTCTGTATTCTCTCTGCTCTCTCTCCCCGTTTCTCTCTCCGCTCCCTCACTCTCTCATCACCCTCCATCACACTCCCCCGCCCACCACCGCCTCTCACCCCTGTACCATCTCCCCTCCTCTATTCCACCCTGTCACCGTGTACTCAAGATAATTTTTTTTAAACTACGGTATTCCCTCGTTATTCACGAGGGATACGTTCCGGAAATGATCGTGAATAGCAAATTTTGCGAATAATGATATTTGCCTATGAATAAATACATAAACAATAAATCTCATCACTTTTTCGTATCATATTTTCTATCATTCCTTTACCTCATCACTCTCTCTCTCGATGAAGTAGTCATGTGGTGTTCCAGATGCGATTCGCGGATAGCCAAAATCGCAGATAGCAAGTTCATGAATAACGAGGAATTTTTTTATTTTTGTTTAACCAGGTAAGGCCCACTGAGCCAAATGGCTCTTTTTCAGAAGCGACCTGGCCACAAATGATAGCTCAACGAAGTGGCTTATCATGTGGAAATTTATAGCAGGCAAATACTCGAAATTTTTTTTCTAAATGTGCAGGGAAAAGCCGGAAGACCCAGAGAAAAATCCACACGACCACGGGGAGAGAGACATGCAAACTCCAAATATACAGCAGGCATCAGGGTCAGGATAGAACCCACGAGCTCCTTCATACCAGGCGAGGGAGTTAACATCTCTCCACCACGGCGTCCCAACATAGTACTCACACAGTACAGAGTACTCGTATGGCATTGGCAGTGCATCCACACATCTCTATGCGGAACACGCACAGTATGTGGCATCTGCCAGCACATGGGTACACATGCCAAACCACACAGACAACGAATCGTACACAAACGACACTGTGTACCATTCATGTACCTGTACAGATGTGTACCCTAGGACATGAGTGTATACCCGGGTATTTAGCCAATACTAGGTATGGTACACGGAGCCTGGTCCGATGTGTACAGCCTCATACACAGCACAAGCCCATACACACAGCACACCTTCAGAACGTACAGTAAGACCGCTACATGCAAGGGGAACGTGATACGGTACACGCAGGCCATCTGCTGGCCACTCAGTGAGCCTGCTAGGACGATGGCAAATAATAATTCACCTCAGGATGGAGATGATCTGGTCGTCGTAACTCTCACACATGTACAAATACAAAGATCGCCCGTGTAGCCTACACGGACTGTTGTGGTAAGTGCTGTTAGCAAGGACCGATGAAGACTGGCACGGTGCTACCAGGGGCGTCGTGTGGACCAGCACTATGCCTGGCTGCCTTTGTCTCCCCAGTGATAGTGTTTACACTCCGCACCAGGTACTCTATGAAGGCTGAATCGACACACCCATACTACAGCCACAAACATCAACACCACTTCCCTCCCACACACAGCAACTACCCTCACACGCACCATCAAAAGACGAAGACAAATTTCTCCCTAAGCAGACTGTTGGGGCAAGTGCTTGTTGGGGCAAGTGCTGTTTGTGAGCACCCATGAAGGCTGGCACGGCACATGAGGGGTTGGGTGGCCAGCACCACACCCGGCCCCCTTTGTCTCCCCAGTGGCAATATTTACACACCGCACCAGGTATTCATTCAAAGCTGAGTCGACCCCATGGATGTCCAGGGCCAGTTCAGATAATCGTCACCGGTATTGGTCGCGAAAGGGAATCGAACTTGGGTCGCCGGGTTCGTAGCGCAGTGTGCTAACCGCTACACCACCGCTCCCCCCATACACACACGCTCACATCACCATGCTCGTATGCGCACACACACACATTGCGCACCTCGCGCACACTCACATCCCAGGTCGAGGTGCACGACATTGGGTAGGCGCTGGAAGATAGCAGTGACTTCGCGGATGGGCAGGTCTCTCCGCCGGAACAGGTAGCACGAGTTGACAAGGAGCGTGCGCACGGTCGCCAGCTGATCCAGCGCCTCGTCCGACAGCGGCCAGCTCAGCGAGTGCGTCAGCCCCAGGTTCTCCAGCGCCAGCGACTTGATGCAGGGGAGATCGCCCTCTGCGTTACACGCTGGCAGCAGGCGGCAGCCGCGCCGGGGACGGCAACAGCGATGGCAGCAGCAGCAGCGTCAACCGTTAAAACTTTTATCCTGCGGGGCGCGACGGGTAGCGCGCTGCGATGCTTTATAGTGTTGTTTTTTTGTTGATTTTGCTATTGAACTCAACGTGTTGAGAACTTAAAAGGGGCCGGGATGAGTCTCGTTTGCAAAGAGAGACCTGGGTCACCGAAACTACAAAATCAGAACATAATAAAATAAAACTAAACGTAGCGACGAAGCAAATAGAAATCGGCGTTAAAAACAACCGCATCACGCGAGACATAAAATATATTGCACAAATGTAAATCGACAATAATTAGTAGATTCACTGTGGCGCAAGTCGTCACAGGCAGGCCTGATTATTTTAAGAGTGATCACTGTACGGCTACGACACTACGCCAACCAGCGAACCAATCGCCGTTCTCGATTACCGGTTGTCTTAGTGCAGAACCTGTAACCGTTTCTCAACAAAAACATTCAATGATTGGCACATGTGAATGGACAAACGGCAAGATGGAAATCTTTATAAAAGGTGCAGGGGCAGCCCTGCAATTGCTTGATGCTCACAACACTGCTGGCGTTAGAAGTCTCGACTCCAGGAAGCTCAAGATATTAGGTCTCATCCTCCACGTGGACCAGACGTCTTTGAAGAGGTGGCAGTTTATCTACTTAGCGAATTCTATTTCACACGACTTCCCAAAGTCAAAACACCAGACACATTTACAATATATATTAATAAATGTGCTTTGAGTGGACCTCAGCCCACATAGCCACAGGGCCACTTTGCAGCCTCCTCCTCCAGCACCTGCAGGGCAACCAGTCCGCCCTGAGACACTTCACAGCCGAAGACGACGTGCGCCGTGGTCTCCTGCTCCCCGCATTCACACAGTGGGGCTGTCACATAGGATGCCCCATCGATGTGCGGAAGCAGCAACACACTCCCTGGTCACACCGCAAGCAGTTTAACTGCACCCAGTGGCGCCTTGGAAGGTCAAAGCCAGGCATCTGGACGGATGGATCGCTTACGAGGTCCTAGTTTTCGGCACTTACACGGCTCTCAATTCTTCACTCCACTCCAGAGGTCGCAACCGGTTACCCGATACCCATACCCTACCCGATACCCGGCTACCCGTACCCGGCCGGGTACGGGTAGCCGTTTGCGACCCTGGTGCGGCCGGGTACGGGTACGGGTAGACCGTGAGTCACTGGTGAGTAACTGTTTGTCACTCATTTCCAAACGTCTTGTCTCTTCTCACAATTCAAGTTCCTAGAATCAACCCACCCGCGCCTGCAACATGGCTTCATCCCAGAGGTCGCAATCAGGTACCCGATACCAGTACCCTACCCGTACCCGGCCGGGTCCACTCTTAGGACTGTTGTATTGCACACACTGGGTGTTGGGACTTCAGGCGCATGGGTGGTGGGGCTTGAAAATGTCGACACGAAGGGGTAACTCCGGTGCCGCATGTACTTTGCCCAGCATCTTGGCGGCGAATGTTTGGCGGGAGGATGTTGCACAGCACAGGCAAGCATGGTAGTGGGGTTGTCCTAATTGCCCAGACTGTGGCTGTATTCCATTGTTTTGGCTGCCGAGCCAGGAGATGGAAACGAACCGGTGACCTCTGGATTGCGAGTTCAGTGTGCGACCATTCGACCAGTGGAAACTCCCTTCTTTTTTCAGTTTAAGAGGTTACGTTCATTGGTCTCGAGTTTCCTGTACGTGTGGCACCGTGAGCCGGGGTTTTCCAAAATTTAGGCAATGTGGTTACTGGTAATGGACACAAGACCAATGTTTTAACAACCTTACTATGAACCCGTCGACTTGAGCTCGATTCCAGGCAACAGCTAATATCGGTGGAGCGTGATATCCAAAGAGGTTCGGGGAATCCCCCTTCATCGGCCCACATTGACCAGCTTGGTGAAGTATGGCCAAAGAATCCCGCCCCCTCCAAATGACTGACACGGTGTGGGAAGACACTAATCCAGAAATTAACTGACATGGGACTTTACATTATGGTTGCTATTCACTGTAATACGCAGATTCCAAAGTCAGAGTTCCCGCTCAAATGAGCATTGAGGCACCGGTGTTCGCACGTCCCGTTCACGCTCCGGCAATACAAGTGCTAGAAATTCCACATTGACACGGCGGAGGCAAATCCCTCCGAAGGATAATCACTGGAAGACGTCCCCAGGAAGTGGTGCGCGGAGCCGCTCGCTCTGCAGAGGAGCCACGTGGCCGGTTTCCAACTCAAAACATGGCATTTACCAGCCTTTTAGACACTCATTTACATGAATGCTGGTATTCATAGTTTTTTAGGCAAACTCTCTTCTCATTTACACTATGAGACCTCCTTTACCAGTGGCAAAATATAGTAGTAGGTTTTTACCCTTTAAACTGGTACAAAACTGACACCTTTATACAAGGCATCATGTTTGCAATAAACACAACACAAGCAGTCAAATGCAAACAAAAAGAAACAACTCTGATGATGATAATGATATGCACTGTCCTTGAAGTTGATTGGTCCACACCCGAGACAGCTTTCCTTAGAGCCTAGTCTCCATTGGTGTTGGACCAGATGACGCCAAAAGGCGTACAACTCAAAAACAGCGCACTATCAGAGTATTGAGAGCTCGGGGTAAGCATTTACACTACGAGTGTGGACCAATCAACTTCAAGGACAGTGCATATTATCATTATCAAAGTTCTTTCTTTTTGTTTGCATTTGACTGCTTGTGCTGTGGTTATTGCAAACATGATGCCTTGTATAAAGGTGTCAGTTTTGTACCAGTTTAAAGGGTAAAAACCTACTATGATAACTCTCTTCTCCATTACAACGTTTGAATAACGAGCGTTTTGTTTCGTATGGGAAGAAACCAGAGTAGCCAGAGACAACCCACCATGCATACGAGGGGATCACACTCAAAGGTTCACGATACAGACGAGTTCACGAACCCGCTTGCTGTATTGCCATCTCCTGGTCAAGTCGGAGACTTGTGGGATTGGGAGTTTCACAAACCCTTGCCTCCAAAACAATTTATCCCGCTACCCGTGTGTAAACCCAGCGATAGTCGTGGCTAAAATCCGGCTGTATTTTCTGGTCTTGATGTCCTGAACCCCCGGTGGTGTGAACAGACCTCCCGTGTAGCCTCAACAGACTGTTGGGGCAAGTGCTGATAACGAGCACCTATTAATATCGCAGGTGGCCAGCGCCACACCCGGCCGCCTTTTCTGTCCAGTGCTGATGTTTACATGACGCATTAGCTGCTCGTCTTAAAGCAGTCGATCTCGGGGAGGCCCAGGACCAGTTCAAATATTCGTCACCGATGTTAGCCGTGAGGGGGATTCGAACTCGGGTTGCCGGGTTTGTAGAGCAGTGCGCTAACGACTGCACCACCACTCCAGGAATGAAAATCCAAAACCGGGAAAGTTATGAGCTGTGACCGAGCTCAGAAGTCAACCAACTCAAGCCCTTGCGCCAACCAGGCAGCCACACATACTCACCCTACTACCACCACCTCCAGTCAACCCACCAACCAGTTAGTCACTCAGCATTCCCACTGACCTGAACCACACCAGTCAACCACATGGTAGCTCGTCGCCCGAGGGATGCCGCGCCAGCTCATAGCATTTCACTCTCCATTCGCTCTTCAGTGCTGGCATTTTCTGTGCCCCGCCGAGCCACCTCCACCCTCTCCCTCTGCATCCCCACCGACTCCACCCCCCCCCAGAGAGCAAAATGGCCGTACGGGCCCCCTACCTGGGTCCTGGCAGGGCGGCGTGAAGGCGAGGGAGAGCCCGTCGCTCGATAGCCCGGCTGCGTACAGCGCCAGCGAGCGCAGCTTGGGCAGCCGGAACAGCACGTACTGTAGCGCAGGGCCCGAGATGCTGAACCCGCCGGAGCTCTTGAGACAGCGACGCAGCGAAAGCGCCTCCAGGTTCTGCAGCCGCGCCAGCTGGCGTAGGTCGTCGTCGCCGAAGCTCGTGAGGTTCCCCAGCGTGAGGTGCGTCAGCCGGCCCGTGAAGGGCGCCACGTCGCGCAGCAGCTCGGCGCCCGACAGCCGCGTGCAGTCGTCGAGCCACACGTCGCGCAGCCTCGCCAGCGCGGCCAGCGGCGCCAGCGCGCCGGCGCGGGGCGAGCCCGTGAGCCGCACGGCCGTGACGTCGGGCAGGCCCTCGGCCAGGCGGCGCAGGTCCTTGGCGGCGGCGCGCGCCAGCTCGACGCGGCTGACGCGCCGGCCCTGGAGCGTGCGCCACGTGCGAGCGTCGTAGCGGTGCAGCTCGCGCAGGCGCACCGTGCGGTCGTGCCACAGGCACGGGTGGTCGAGGAGCGCGCGGAACGCCCGGCAGGCGACGCGAGCGCTCGCCCGCTCGCCCGCCGTCAGGTACTGGAAGATCTCCACGTACAGGTCGAAGGGTAGGAGCAGCCAGTCGACGGCGCCGGACATCACCGATGCCATCGCAGCTGCCGGTGCCGTGGGGGGGGGGCGTGCGCGTGGCCCGAGGGATGCCGCGCGGCGTCGAGCTGAGGGGCTGAGCGGCGTTCACAGCACACACGGAGACACGCAGCGTAAATTCCATGCACACCCAATACACACGCTGTACAGGATATAGACATTGTGCATAATACTAATAATGGCGGTGGCACTAGAGACTACCGACAACCAAATTAGCTGCCATTTGCCACGATGTGGTGGTGATGTCATGGCGCTTGTGCCAAACTCGGTGCACTTTGAGGCCACGTAAAGTATCAAAGGCTCGTTGTTAGGAGGTACAGGGGTAGATCCAGGTGTTACAGGTTATATGATTTGAATGATCGGGCCATTGTACCACCTACGCTCCCTACCGTGCCACCTTACTGTATTTTAGTCACCCATCGCTATGCTCGTTGGTGAGGGGGTCACTCCTTTACCCCCCTCCAAATTTGCCTCCCAACTGCCCAGCAGTATTTTTCAACTGCGCAGAAGCGACTTTCACGGGCCTCCTCCACAGAGGCTGACACCACTGGAACCAGTGATTCGCAAGTCCAATCAAGCTCAACATTTTCTTGTACCACATTCGCCCATCTCCTCCATAGCCCATACAGCAACCGTTTAGCCCCCTCTATCCGGCCAAAGCGGAAGCTCTTTTGGAATGCGGTGGCTGGGCATGCGGGCTACATGACCCAGCCCATGCAGTCTCGCTTGTCGCGGAGGTCAATTCTGGGACTAGGTCCAGATCTCTCAGGGATCTGAAATATCCCATATGGATACATCCAGGACGGATCTATGCAGGGCCGTTTGCATGTTGCAAGGTGGGTTGTAGGCGTTTGTGCAGGCACAGAGAAGAGGGGGTTGTGTGATTGTGACTGAACAGATCCAGCCGGAGCTTCGTGGGGAGGAAACAGGCCAAGGCAGATTTACGCGGCCAATGGACTGCTGCTCGACGAATTCTGAGCGAGACCTCCCCCTCCTGCCGCAATGGAACTGGTCACGAACACGCTGCCCACATACGGGAAGTCGTCAACCCTCCGTAAAAACCCCACCGTTACTCACGGAGGGACGAGGGGGTGGGGAGTGTGGATGACACAGAGTTTCTAGGCTGCCATTTTGGTGCAGCTGACGGTAAAGACCCCCCCCCCCCCCATCACCTCTTTCTGCCAAAATACGGAGTTTAGAAGCAGTCTCCAACTCCTCAGAATGGGCAGTAATTAACCAGGTCAGCAGTGGACAATAAAATTGTTTAACGATAGGGAGCCATCCCTAGACGCTCACCTGAGCAGCAGCAGCAGCAGCCTCCCAATGTATCTGTACCCAGATGAAAAATTCCACGAGTATAGGTAGATAGGTATGGAAAGATTGTCAATTAACTTGGTGAAATACACGACACCTGACAGCACCACAGAGACACACAACTCGTAAAAAACCACGCACAATACACCACTCCGGACACGCCACGCCTCACACCAACACGTCACACCAGCCGCTGTTAGCCACGAAGTGTCGGTGATGTCACCACGGCGATTGTGCCAGGTTAGGTGCACCTCACACTAAAACACACAACCACACACACACCACAGCAGCAGCAATAACCAGCATCCGTTCGGCGCCAAGTGGTGAAGTTTCTGTACCAGGCTAGGTTCACCCTCATGCTGGCAAGCGTTGTAAGGTGGGTTGGCCACGTGTATTATATACAATGTCTAGGGCACTACAATTACATTAAATGGACCGCAAAGTTCCTTGGCCGGACAACCCAATACCTCAACCCCGATCCTGGGATTGTGGCTTCTCTCAAAATACTTCGCTGATGGATCCCTCAAACCCGCATCGGTCCCTATGTTCATTACCCATCGGTTTCGGGGGAACTTTGCCCACCAACCCAAACCCGGACTCCCTCACGCCCCGTCTTTATGATCTCCGTCATCCACGCTCAGTGACCATGATACTATAAACTCTCCCCTCCCGATTGGGATCCCAAATGGGTTCACCCCGGAGAATCATTCCAGCCGGGGTTGGAGACAAGAAAATGAACATCTCCTCGCCCAGCTCACACGCAGTAGCAAGCTCGGCTATGGCTGCTACAGTACTATCCACCAGCCCACCCCACTGTAGTAGTATCACAACGACCCTAAATACAGCGATACATTATAACAGGCACACATCATCTAGCGCAGCAGCACATCGCCATGGACTGTGGGTACGAGTTAGAAGCTGTCCCAGTCCTGGTTACACCCCGGTCAATGATCGCCGGTCCCTGATAACAGAGTCCCTGGGCCTCTGATCCCCACTGGGATCATTGACCCCTCCTACTCCGACCCCTGATCCCCGGACACAGGACCCCCCTACTCTGATCCCTGATCCCCCTACTCCGACCCCTGATCCCCGGACACAGGACCCCCCTACTCTGATCCCTGATCCCCCTACTCCGATCCCTGATACCCGAACACAGGACCCCCCTACTCTGATCCCTGACCCCCCTACTCCGATCCCTGATACCCGGACACAGGACCCCCCTACTCTGATCCCTGATCCCCCTACTCCGATCCCTGATACCCGGACACAGGACCCCCCTACTCTGATCCCTGACCCCCCTACTCTGATCCCTGATCTCCACTCCCCTGATAGTTGCCTCTCCCGCCGCACAACCGAAGGCCGAATCCCCGACCCCCCCCCCCCCCCCACACCGCACCGCTGATGCCGCACTCACGCGAGCGAAGTCGGCAGGCCCCACAGGCGACGCAGGAGGGAGACCGAGTGGGGGGGGGCCTTCAGCTGGTGACGGCGTGGCCGGAGATCAGGGAGGGGGTCAGAGAGTGGTGGGGGGGGGGGGGCAGAGGAGTGGGGGGGGGGGGCAGAGGAGTGGGGGGGGGGGTGCAGAGGAGTGGGGGGGGGGCAGAGGGGGATGGTGGTGGGGGGGCAGAGGGGGGGGTCTCAGGGAGTGGTGGGGGGGCAGAGGGGGATGGGGTCTCAGGGAGTAAAGTGGGGGGCTGGGGGGCAGAGAGATGAGCCCAAGCAGTCTATGAGAGGGTCGCTGCGTTAAAGGAATCGAGGGGAGTGGAATGGGGAGCAGGAAGAAGCAGAGGGATCAAGGAGGAGACCGGGTAGGGGGGGTAAAGGGCGGGAGAAGGGAAAAGAGAACGGGGGGTGGGTGGTGAGCAGTGACAGGGAGTGAGAGGGGACCAGGCGGCGAGAGGAGATGGAGTAGTGAGGGTGGTTGGGATCAGGGGATCAGAGGGGGCAGGAGGACGGGGGGAGCTCAGTGGATGAAAGAAGTAGGGGACGAGGAGTGAGTCGGGGGTGAGGAGTCGGCTGACGAGGGGGGATCGGAGAGAGTACAGCGAGCGGGAGAACCGGTTTGAGGGGCTGAGGGGGTGAGGAGTAAGGGGATGAGGGGCTCAGGGGGCTCAGGGGGTGAGGGGGATCAGGGATCCCGCGTCCCCGCGCCGCGAGGCCTAGAGGCGAGCGCCTCCCCCCGCGTACGGGCAGCACGGCGCCATGTCTAGTGCGCGCGGGGCATCACGGGAGCACGGCCCGCCGAGCGAGCATGCACCTCGCACCCACAGCACACCCGGAGCACAGCACATACACATCATACACACAGCATAGCATACAGCACACACATAGCATACACACAGTATACACACAGCATACACACACATAGCATACACACAGCATACACACACATAGCATACACACAGCATACACACAGCATACACACACATAGCATACACACAGCATACACACACGCATAGCATACATAGCACACACACACATAGCATATTCACAGCATACACACACATAGCATAGCATACTCGTAGCATACACTTGTAACTTGCTGCTCCCATACAATGTCTACTTTTCCGCAGCAACCCATATGGCATCCACGCGTAGCATCCAGACAGCACACTCATTCATAGCATGCACATAGCTGACGTAACACATTCCTGCGGAGGGAGCTGGTAGGAACGTTGGGTTGCTCGGTCAATGGCCTGCAGGGTCAACGGCGGCGTGGTGTATTCCGCAAATATGCCCGACTGTGAGGGCGGGCACAAGCCGGCGTGAGTAGGTTAAACGTTGAGTTTTATAAGGGCACCACGGGGTGACCAGCCCCTCCCCACCCAGCCCCACCCCTCCCACCCAGCCCCACCCCTCCCCACACTCCCCACCCAGCCCCACCCCACCCAGCCCCACCCCTCCCCACACTCCCCACCCAGCCCCTCCCTGCACGACGGACGGACACAATAATCCCCTGTGGGCTGGTGTAACCAGGTTCCTACCAGTATTATATTCATGCATACATAGTGCACATCACACTCATACATAGCATACTCATTAACAGCGCATCATAGCACTCATACATAGCACAGCAGACAGCATACTCAGTGTAGCACATTCATAAAAAAGCATCGCAGACATGGCAGCCGCACAGTCATAGCAAACAGCACAGCACTCTCATACATAGCAGATAGCACGCTCATACATAGCACATATAGCCAACGAATACACTCATCAAAATGCACAACTTTATAGACAACATACAGCCCATATAGCACTCATACAGCGGATGGGTTCACGGTCAGCCATATAGGACACACAGCGCGCACAGCTTACTCACACATGCAGCGTGTTCAATTGAAGGCAGAGCTCACGTGCACGCACAGCAGCAGCAGCAGTAATAGCAGCATCAGCAGCAGTAGCAGCAGTAGTAGTAGCAGCAGCAGCGCACTCGCAGAGAAGACCCAGGTGGGGAACACGTGCCTCACTCACACGCCCCCGCGCTAACATGACGCGACCGGTCGGGTCCTCCACTCACCACCCAGCGAGCCTCAAAGCCAGAGTCCGGCAACACGTGGAGCCCAGGCGCCCTCAACCTCATCAGACCTCAACGCAGCTGACCTCACCCTGACCGTGACCTCAACGCAGCTGACCTCACCCTGACCGTGACCTCACCGCAGCTTACCCAACCCTGACCTCACCGCAGCTGACCTCACCCTGACCTCACCTGACCCAACCCTGACCTCACCGCAGCTGACCTCACCCTGACCGTGACCTCACCCTGACCATGACCTCACCGCAGCTGACCTAACCCTGACCTCACCGCAGCTGACCTAACCCTGACCTCACCGCAGCCGACCTCCGTGACCCAACCCTGACCTCACCATAGCGAACCTAACCTGACCACCTCACCCCAGCGAACCTAATCCTGACCATGACCTCATCATAGCCGACCTAACCTGACCACCTCACCCCAGCGAACCTAACCTGACCTGTTGACCTGACCCCCACTTGACAAATTCTGATCCCTGACACCACCTGGCATAATCCCACGTGACCAGAACTAAACTCGAGCGCACTTCGACAAGCGATAGACATTTTATTTAAATGGGCAGCCTCGCCAGCCCCCACCACCAGTGGTAGCTGTCGCTGTGCTGCACAGGACTGGGCACTTCGCTTCCGAGGAAGCACGTCCACCAGTAAGGGGCAACGATTGCCGTATTGCTAGTTGTGAAATTACATTTGCGCTAAACCAACACGTATTATCCTACCGGTCACGGAAGCCTACGTGGTTAAATTATTTGATCCACACCAGATTCAACCCATCCCAAGTAAACACATCCCAACCTTGATCATACCAAGCCATGACGCCACAGAACCCTGAACCCACCCGCTCAGTCACTGCTGTATCGTGCAAGTGACGCCACACAAATCGGCCTTGATCTACCCACTGCCGGATGAAGGCCTCCTTAGCCACCATCACTCACGGTCTTGTGATGGAAGCAACAATCCATGTCACTCTTGCACACCGAGCTTTGTATCAACACTCCATCTCAGCGTGACCTCTCAGGCATGTCATCATTCGGCTCGGTCGCCAGTTGTCCACCGGCCTAACAGCCATGTGTTGTCCAAGCCCCCTTTCGTTCGTCAAGGACGTCTTTCACCAGTGCATCTTCAAATCCATTTGTCCTTTCTCCACATGAAATGTAACCTCAAGCATGCATTTCTTCATACTTCTTTGCACACTTTAAAGTTGTTTTATCAGTGTTCCCATTTCAGGTGTACAGAATTTTTTTATCGGTATGTTTTAGACCAAATCGGCATAGTTTTTTATCAAAATTTTTTTTCATAAACTCCCATAATTTTCCTGGAAAACCTCGACAACTCTTTTGTCAAGAGGGTCTTGCCAAGTTTCGGAGCCTTTTTCCCTCTTGGAGAACCGAATGGGATTTTAAATACCTTCGGGCAGGCAACTACACATTCACAAGACCACCAATGACTTGTCATTACAAAAGGCCCTTGCAGCAATTGACAGAAAATACTTGAGCGTGTGAAAATTAAGTGTTCTGTTGCAAGGTCGTTGAAAATATTTTTTCCCTCCAGGACCCAATTGCACTCGTGGAGAAATGTGGGGAGTTTTGAAGTGGTCGGCCTCCTATACCTGCGTGTTGCAGGCTGCGTGAAATTAAGTCACCGGTCATCGGTTTCTCACCCCTGTAGTAGCCAATTCAGCGTAACGATCGTATCCAACACTTGGAGATAAAGTCAAGCAAGGCGAGTGCCTGCAATGGGAGTCTGCCAGGGAACGGCGAGCGCTATATGCTGGGCTGCAAGGTGGAACAGATGGCTGTACAAGTCGACAAGCAAATGAAATAACCTATCCAATGGTGGGCATTTAGTCTGCATGAAGTTGATACAAACGTGCGATGCTCAACTCGTGCGCGTGATGTGTGCAAGGCTGCGGAGACACGAGGGTGAATGATCTTGAAGGCATCTCCACAACCCCGGGCCACTCCACGCGAATACAATTCTTCCCACACTTCCGATTTAGCAAAGTTAGCTACGTATGGTGCGAAAGTTCAATACACATACATTGCAGATACTGCAGTGGCATGTGGAAGCCCATACCCGCGATCCAGTGCTTGAGAGAAGAGTTGGTGGATCACGTAAAGATTTATGAAACTCCTAAATCCACCACTGGCCTATGAGAAGGCCAAGCAGATGACAGTACAACTGTGGTGCTGAACCTCCCTGTGTGCATCTGTGTTAAAGTGCTATCCTCTATGTATGGTATATTTTTCATTAAAAGTGGGACATTGCAGCACCTGAAGTGGCTATAACTTTTTCTGGAGGCTCCTCCCATCGGAATTTTTGGCCAATTAATTATTTTAAGAATTGTTTTATTTGAAGGAAACCAGATAAGAGAAAACATACCCGATCACATACGAGGGGATAACACTTAATGGTCCGCGATATAGATGAGTTGACAAACCCATATGCTAGACTGCCTTCCTTTGGTCACAAGGCCCAGGTTTGGGAGTTCCACATCTCTGCACGATCCACCAATCCTTGAATCACAGCAGTTCACCACCAAGCTGAAGGTCGTCAAACAAGCAAGGGGGGGGGGGGAGATGCGAAACACGGTATATATTCCCTCGCTCGCCATGGCCGGGGTCCCACGCCTCCCAACGAGGTGAAGCATCGTCACACATCACCCGAGACACAGCCGCACACGACACTCGGGAAGCTGCTCCTCATCTCACATCGTTTATTTAAAACCCAAAATAACAGCGGTGGCGACGCGAGCTCAGAGTGGAGGCAACGACGCCTTCCATCCCTCTCATCCGCCGCCGGCTTTAATCGAGCTGCGAGGAGGGGAGAAGGGGGAGAGACAGAAGGAGAGTTGCAGTCAAGCAAATCGTAACACGTGACATTTATACACAACTCACATGGGTGTTACACAACATCGATGCAGTGATATCACAAGCCCTCTCTCAGAGTATTAGCCATGACTTTTAAGTGTTTTTAATGCGAACAGCATCCATGCATTAGCTGCATCTCTAACAGTGTGTGGGGGTGCACAATAACTGTCAAAAAGATGACATGTAAACAACTTTTATTGTAAGGTAATGTTCCTATCAATGACAAATAGCAACGCCTGCAGAAAACCAGCAAAATTGATCCAAGAAATGCCTCACTTGGCAATATAAACAGCGCCAACAGAACGAGCCTAGCCGGCCAAGGCCATTTCATTGCTACGCGTCATATCACAAGACTTCCTGAAGCGCATCATTATTACCGCTATTTAAAAACCTCGAGGATAAGCACATTTGAAATCGGTACAAAATTCCAAAACGGAATCACTCCTCGTCATGAATAAATCAATTCCTATAAAGCCTCCGGTTTGAGTGTGCGCTTCCTAAACTGAAATCTCGCACTGACGGAGGCACCTTGGGAGTTGCTACTGATCTTCGGCTCTCCCCACTTATCTCTGCAGGCCCTTATTTCCAACTGTGCAACATTTCCCACATCCATCAGTTTCTTACCAGAGGCTGTAGGCGAGACTCATCCATGCCTTCGTGACATCCTGACGATTGCAACTTTCTCCTCTATGGCATCCTCACATCCTGTACCACCCAAAATACCTCAACCTCCCAATGTCCCTTATCACCAAACTCAAGACGATCCAAAATGATTGCTGCCAGATTCCTCAACTGCGCCATAAACGTGACCGCGTAACCGCCATATTCTGATTCCAGATAAATTCTAAGATCGAACTCGCTATCTGCAAGATCTTCCCATGGACTGGCCCCGGCCTACCTGTCCCCTCTGATGTCCCTACTCCCCCCCCACCCCAAGCACCATCCACTCCAGCAAGAGGCTTCTGTTGAAGCTCTGGGTCAAGTTGTCCAGTGGGAGGACTCTCCCCTCCACTGCTGCCCCCATGGTCTGGAACTCCCTTTCCCCAGAAATCTGCATTTTCGACTTCCTACCCCTGTTCGTGCTCAGGCTCAAGACAGTCCCCTCCTCCTCCCCTCCACCTATGACTGACCAAGTATATAATAAAATCCGTTTTCTTGCCACAATTGCCTGGTCTTACTTTCTGTGCAGCTTCATGAGATGTTGTTGCATGACCAAGCTATAAACCCGAGCCTAATACAACGACCATGACACATTCCCCACCAAAACAAAAGCTGACTTAACCACAAAGCCCAACTTAATTATAACACCAACATAACAAAACCTTAAACCAATGAACCCCCTGACTTTAAACACGGTTTCTCCGACTCTCATCATCATGACCCAACCAAGGCAAGCCTTTCCCAGCTCACCAATCTTCTCTATAAACATAAATCGAGGCTGTACATTGCCCTGCCAGATGATTGTTAAACATTTCCTGAGGTACAGTACCAATTCAAATAAAACTCCAAATACCACCTCTGATTAGCGCAGCTGGCTATGTACAGCACGAAAGAAGTTGAACATACATACATTCCATGTTGGAACGTGCACACATGCATAGCATCTCCAGCGTATCATATATTGTATTTATTTGGCTTTTTAACCGAGGAAAGCCCAATTGTCAGGACTATGAGGGTCCTGCCAGGTTTCTTTGTGTGGGAGCCCAATTGTATCATTTTCAGGTATGGGGGATGTTTAACCAACACGAGTTCCATTGTGTTTGAGGAACCAGAGAAAACCCAGAGAAAACCCATGCATAGCAGGAAGAAAATACAAACTCCACATAGGAAGACACCAGAGTTGGGAATCAAACTCCGACGCCTCCTTGCTGCGAGGCTCAAGTGTTACCACTAGCCTGTCAACCGCAATACTTCTTATTAAAATAATTTCAAGACCACAGATTAGACTCAAACAAGATCTCTATACTCATCCGAACCTGCACTCCACATCCCAGGTTCACACAATTCAAACAGGCACTTCACATGAAACTGTAGGTTTGAATCTCTGCTCTCTACATGTGGAAGTCTAGGAATCAAACAATCAAGACCTCCGCTCCTGCACCTGTCGTACACTTGTTTCACACCATTTATTAGCACGTTTTGTCGCCGCAACGTGGCGCTGACGTACGCCCGAACACATTCGAAATTTCTCCTGCACGGTATCCACGCCGCAGCCTGCGCCTAAGGCGGCGGCTGCTGCTCTCTCGCGGCTGTTCCGGGAGACCGGGCCTCGCTCGTTGAGCCTCCTCACCTTCTGGAAGCCAATGTCCTTGGCGTACTGACGGAAGCACTGGCGGCACATGTTGAGGCCGTACTTGCGGATGAGTCCGTGGCGGTTGGAGCACACGCGGCTGTCGTCGGACGCGCACAAGGGGGGGGGGGGGGTGAGGTTAGAATCCCGGTGGCACAACGTGGAACCACAAAGTGCACCATGGGGGAATGCAGAACCTAAATGCAATGAACGTAAGGGGGGGGGCTCTTCCTGGCATCCAACTCAATGGTGTTCTAAACTAGCATTAGGTTAGAATTTCAACGAGGGTAGTTTAGTTTTGTTTAACCAGGTGAGAACTCAAATCCAACGTAACTATTTTAAGTTGCCGAGCACAAGTTCAAATGCTCAACGTCATGCAGCCAGCAACAAGCAGCAGTAGCAATATTGTAAGTGTTGTGGTCTGAGTTATATATTACGGGCAGGTCAACATCATTTTTCAGAACAGGGCAAATGGTCGGTTGATGATCACAAAGTGAACTTGGGGAAGAGTCCCAAGGAAATGGCCAGACCCTTAATTTGGTCAGGTCTTCAATTCGGCTTTTAAGCCACATGCTCATAAGGATCAGATTAATCGTTCGGTATCCGGATCATTAACTGGGGTTAGTAAGTGGGATCGTGATAATTGCAGTTAATCGAATCGATTTTTGCATAATTGCGGTAACCTCGTATACGAGGTTCGTTAATTGGGTCACGTTAATAAATGTAATTATTATAATTACGATTTGGCTCACCAAGGTAATCAATTACATCAGCCGGGGCGGTGGCGCAGCGATTATCGCACTGCGCTAATAATCCGGCCACACAAGTTCCGATTCCCGGCCGCGGCTAGCAGTGATCAAACACCCGGTGTGTTGCCCCAACCCCGCTTCATCAACCCGCACCACCCAGCTTGGCGATCCATAGTCAGACAACGCCAATGAACGACACGACGGCGTGGAAGTAGCCTTCATCCAGCAGTGGAGCAAAGATGTACACGGCGATGAGATCCGGGCTGCGACTAACCGCGTGTCCCACGTGCAACGGGGGCCTAGGCCCCAACCCCGCGCGCCTTCCGGCAGCACCGCCACTCCACACGTGCCCACCCCGCTCTACCGCTACCCATCAACTCTCATTCACCAATTAACCACTCGCAATCACAAATAGAACCTCTCCAATTCCTCGGTAACATCGACAATCATTTTCACCACCACTCTCACTGTCCAGAGGCCTTACTCGGGCCTTGCCCAAGGAGGCTTTATTCGCATGCGCTGCCCGCACTGCACACACTCCTGCGCGCTCCCGAGCCAGGCAACCACCAAAGGGGATCTCTCCCCTCTTCGGTCCCTCGAACCGCGAGCGAGTTGTGCTCACCAGGAGCGCGAGCCCTGGCCGAACTTCCTCGGGTGAGAGAAGTAGATCTGCTGGTGGCCCATGGCGGACGAAGCGGCGGCGGCGCGAGCAGACGAGGAGGAAGGGGGGCGGGGCGACACGCGCTTATATACCCGCGCCCAAGTCTCGCGAGAGCGGGATCTATCCCGCCCGCCGCCGCTGTCCAAACCACAGATCTCGCGATAAGTGGCGACGCGTTCGTGTGTTAAATAGCTACAAACATTAATTTTTCTCTCCGCGTGATGAAGACCGCTTGTGTTGCGATTGAAACGTCGTGGGTTTTTTTTTGCTTTTGTTATTTAAATTTTATTTTCTATCTACGTGACTTTACCGAAAGAACCAATAATATGAATTACTGCAGTCACGAAAGTTTTAAGTAAAAAGTCTAAAGTCTCGCGAGATGTTAGCGTTAGCCCGGACGCGCCAGGATATTTTCTCAGTCTCGCGAGATTTTAGCGACGAACGCGCGCCTCCTGTTCGCGCTGATTGGTTGCCTGCGTGGCGGCCATGTTGGTATGGGAGAGCGACATGAAGAGTACAGTAGTTTTCAGTTTCATTTACAGTATTTGGTATACTGTAGCCCTGTGAGCCATTCGGCTCTTGAATCGGGTGCAACCGCAACAAACAAAAACATGAACAAGAAAACATCTTAAAGTGACTACGCGCAAACAGAAAAATCCAGGAAAAAACAGCAAAAACTTCCAGAAAAAGCACCGTACATCAACGCTGTGTGCAAAAATCCCAGTGGGATGCAAGTCAAACAAAAACAACCACAAGACAACTTAGATTAAAGCCATCAGTCTTACTCCGTATTACAACAAACAAACATGGTCAAACCAAAAAAGTTTTTGAAATCACCAACATGGTCAAACCAAAAAAGGTTTTGAAATCACCAAAATAAAGCCATAAAAGCAATGTAACAGTGATCATAGGAACTGTGACTGAAATTTCATCCGCAGCGAAACATTCGTGTCAAAATCCACTGCTGGATGAGGGGTCTCGTCACGCCGTGATTGGGTGATGGTCGTGAAGGCAGGGAACACAGAAGTAGAGTACAACAATGTACTTTGCTACACTGCCTCCTTAGGGGCCGTCCATAAATGACGTCACGCGATTTTGGACGATTTTCGACCCCCCCCCCCTCGTCACACGGCGTCACAAAAAGTCAGACCCCCCCTCAAATATGACGTCACAAAGCTCTGCCCCCCCCAAAATAAAACATCTTTCAAATCTCTTTAAACTATTGTCATTGTAGTGCGTATTTAATGTGGCGCTGCACTCTGATGTTGTAGGAGAAAACATTTATTAAAAAGTCAATTTAATTAAGTAGAACGTGTTGTCTATATTTATTTAAAGTTGCGCATTTTGATGTGACGTCACATTTCTCACCCCCCCCCCCGCTCGTCGTCATACATCGTCACAAATATCTGAACCGCCCCCCTAGGGTCGTGACGTCATTTATGGACGGCCCCTTACTGCTGTCCGCCACGTAGCCCCTTCGCCCTATCCATGGCAAATTCAAAGTGACTGCCAGGTGTATCATTCCTGAATTAGTGAAATGGCACAAACGTCGAGATGCGTCTTACGAGTAACACGACAACAAAGTTTGCGTTGTTTTTTGTTAGATAACAGTAATGTCAATTGTGTGATTAATCATTGTTTTTTTGTAAGGCCACGTTATAAGTGGGACAGATTTGCATCATAAGGCAACACCATCATGCAAAACTACACAACCAAATTAAATATATTGTGGTGTATTGTACGAGCCTTTAACGTGCCGGTTATTGTTTGAAGAGCAATCGTGAAAACCAAACCGAGCTATTCAAACACATTCCTGCGGAGGGAGCTGGTAGGAACGTTGGGTTGCTCGGTCAATGGCCAGGGTCAACGGCGGCGTGGTGTATTCCGCAAATATGCCCGACTGTGAGGACGGGCACAAGACGGCGTGAGTCGGTCAAACGTTGAGTTTTATAAGGGCACCACGGGGTGACCAGCCCCTCCCCACCCAGCCCCACCAAGCCCCACCCTGCCCCTCCCCACCCAGCCCCACCCCACCCAGCCCCTCCCCACCAGCCCCTCCCCACCCTCCCCACCCAGCCCCTCTCCACCCAGCCCCTCCCCACCCTCCCCTCTCCACCCAGCCCCACCCCTCCCATTTTTTGATGCACGACGGACGGACACAATAATCCCCTGTGGGCTGGTGTAACCAGGAGGTTCCTACCAGTAATATTCCACTTGAAACTGCACCAGGCATCTTCAGAACAAGATCCAGGAAGTCAAAATTTATTTGGCCAGATCATTACGTGGCCGAACCCAAAAAACATGCGTTTTGGGTATTTTTGTTTATATCTTGACAGTTATAGCATTAATCTTTGTTGTTATAAAATGCCTTTGGAAAAATAAAACCATAAGTATAAATGGGTAAACATTTAACCATCTTAGATTTGCTATTGCCATTTATGAATCCGACACATCCAATTGAAATATAGTGTACAGTAAATTACTGATTAACTTGAAAAGAGAGAAGACTGCAAAGTTGAGCTTTAGATAAATACTAGCAAGACAAACAGTTAGGAAACACGTTCACTAAAACAAACTAATTGCTGGAAGCACAACTCTTGAAACAATAGCATTGCTATAAAGTGCAATGCACACTTAAATACGTCAGTAATTGAAGGCGGACCGAAGCAAAATTATTAACTAGATGCAAGCAATGGCAGGTTGGAATACATTGGCTATCTAAACTTTTTTTAAACCGTAACAAATATTCCAATAGAGGAAAGTTCAATAAAACCGTGCTGTAATGTGGCTCAAAAACGTGCAAATTTGGCTGGGTGTAGCCTAGGCCCGCGGCCATATTGGTAAGGGAGACCGCCCCACCCCCACTGACGCCACACGCGGTCGTGTCCCTGGGCAAGATGGCCGCAGCATAGCCGCGTCTCCTCGGCCTCGCGTTATCATCACGCTACTGGTGGTGGTTGGAGGTGGTTGAGGTGGACGTTTCTGCGGTGGAACCATGGACGACCAGGGCTGCCCGCGGTGTAAGACCACCAAGTACCGAAACCCGCAGCTCAAGCTCATGGTGAACGTGTGCGGACACACGCTGTGAGTAGCGGCCCCATACCCGGTGTCTCCTCAGACTCTGCACGTCTGCTCGGGACCTTCTCTCCCCGTACACCACCTCACTCACACCCCGTCTCCATTGTCACCCCCTACGCTGCCTCACTCAGACCCTCAGTCTCAAATGAGTACCTGGTGCGGTGTCTAAACATCGCCACTGGGGAGACAAAGGCGGCCGGGGGTGGTGTTGGCCACCCACCCCCTCGTGTGCCGTGCTGGCCTTCATAGGTGCTCGCTAACAGCACTTGCCCCTACAGTCTGGCAAGGCTATGCAGGGGTTCTTTGTCATTTGTGTCAGTGTGATAACTATGTGAAAGTGCTATGTGTGTGTATGTGCTGCTGTATAGGAGTAATAATTGAGTGGATGGTGCTATGTGTGTGCTGCTGTGTAGGTGTGACAGCTGTGTTAAGGTGCTATATATATGTGCTGTGTAGGTGTGAGAGCTGAGTGGATGGTGCTGTGTGTGTATGTGCTGTGTAGGTGTGAGAGCTGAGTGGATGGTGCTATGTGTGTGTATGTGCTGTGTAGGTGTGAGAGCTGAGTGGATGGTGCTGTGTGTATGTGGTGCTGTGTAGGTGTGAGAGCTGAGTGGATAGTGCTATGTGTGTGTGCTGTGTAGGTGTGAGAGCTGAGTGGATAGTGCTGTGTGTGTGTGTGCTGTGTAGGTGTGAGAGCTGAGTGGATGGTGCTGTGTGTGTATGTGCTGCTGTATGTAGGTGTGAGAGCTGAGTGGATGGTGCTATGTGTGTGTATGTGCTGTGTAGGTGTGAGAGCTGAGTGGATGGTGCTGTGTGTGTGTATGTGCTGTGTAGGTGTGAGAGCTGAGTGGATGGTGCTATGTGTGTATGTGCTGTGTAGGTGTGAGAGCTGAGTGGATGGTGCTATGTGTGTGTATGTGCTGTGTAGGTGTGAGAGCTGAGTGGATGGTGCTGTGTGTATGTGGTGCTGTGTAGGTGTGAGAGCTGAGTGGATAGTGCTATGTGTGTGTGCTGTGTAGGTGTGAGAGCTGAGTGGATAGTGCTGTGTGTGTGTGCTGTGTAGGTGTGAGAGCTGAGTGGATAGTGCTGTGTGTGTGTGTGCTGTGTAGGTGTGAGAGCTGAGTGGATAGTGCTATGTGTGTGTGCTGTGTAGGTGTGAGAGCTGAGTGGATAGTGCTGTGTGTGTGCTGTGTAGGTGTGAGGGCTGAGTGGATGGTGTTATGTGTGTATGTGCTGTGTAGGTGTGAGAGCTGAGTGGATGGTGCTATGTGTGTGTATGTGCTGTGTAGGTGTGAGAGCTGAGTGGATGGTGCTGTGTGTGTATGTGCTGTGTAGGTGTGAGAGCTGAGTGGATGGTGCTATGTGTGTGTATGTGCTGTGTAGGTGTGAGAGCTGAGTGGATGGTGCTGTGTGTGTGTATGTGCTGTGTAGGTGTGAGAGCTGAGTGGATGGTGCTATGTGTGTGTATGTGCTGTGTAGGTGTGAGAGCTGAGTGGATGGTGCTGTGTGTGTGTATGTGCTGTGTAGGTGTGAGAGCTGAGTGGATGGTGCTATGTGTGTGTATGTGCTGTGTAGGTGTGAGAGCTGAGTGGATGGTGCTGTGTGTATGTGGTGCTGTGTAGGTGTGAGAGCTGAGTGGATGGTGCTGTGTGTGTATGTGCTGTGTAGGTGTGAGAGCTGAGTGGATGGTGCTATGTGTGTGTGCTGTGTAGGTGTGAGAGCTGAGTGGATGGTGCTGTGTGTGTATGTGCTGTGTAGGTGTGAGAGCTGAGTGGATGGTGCTGTGTGTGTGTGTGTATGTGCTGTGTAGGTGTGAGAGCTGAGTGGATGGTGCTATGTGTGTATGTGCTGTGTAGGTGTAAGAGCTGAGTGGATGGTGCTGTGTGTGTATGTGCTGTGTAGGTGTGAGAGCTGAGTGGATGGTGCTATGTGTGTGTATGTGCTGCTGTATGTAGGTGTGAGAGCTGAGTGGATGGTCCTATGTGTGTGTGCTGTGTAGGTGTAAGAGCTGAGTGGATGGTGCTATGTGTGTATGTGCTGTGTAGGTGTGAGAGCTGAGTGGATGGTGCTGTGTGTGTATGTGCTGTGTAGGCGTGAGAGCTGAGTGGATGGTGCTGTGTGTGTATGTGCTGTGTAGGTGTGAGAGCTGAGTGGATGGTGCTATGTGTGTGTGCTGTGTAGGTGTGAGAGCTGAGTGGATGGTGCTGTGTGTGTATGTGCTGTGTAGGTGTGAGAGCTGAGTGGATGGTGCTATGTGTGTGTATGTGCTGCTGTATGTAGGTGTGAGAGCTGAGTGGATGGTGCTATGTGTGTGTGCTGTGTAGGTGTGAGAGCTAAGTGGATGGTGCTGTGTATGTGCTGCTGTGTAGGTGTGAGAACTGTGTGAAAATGCTATGTGTATGTATGTGCTGCTGTATGTAGGTGTGAGATCTGAGTGGATAGTGCTATGTGTATGTGTGAGAGCTGAGTGGATGGTGCTGTATGTGTGTGTATGTATGTGCTGCTGTATGTAGGTGTGAGAGCTGAGTGGATGGTGCTGTGTGTGTATGTATGTGCTGCTGTATGTAGGTGTGAGAGCTGTGTGGAGATGCTGTTCGCGCGGGGTGCCGGCTCGTGCCCCGATTGTGCGACGCCTCTGCGCAAGAGCGCGTTCCGCGTGCAGCTCTTCGAGGATGCCCTCGTCGACAAGGAGGTGGAGATCCGCAAGCGTGTACTCAAGACGTGAGATCCCGGAGACAAAGACACGAAGATGCAGAGAGACACTGACGCGGAGACATCGGGAGACAGACATGGACACACAAAGAGACACGGACACAGGGAGACGTAGACACGGGGAGACGCAGAGAGACAGAGACGCAGGCACATCGGGAGACAAAGAGAGACATGGAGACAGATACATAGACAGGAGGGATGGAGATAGCAGAAAACCCACCATGCAGAGGGGGTGACAATCACCAGCTCCACACAGATAGGGTCGCAAACCCACTTGCTGTACTGCCAACCACACATGCATTTACCCGCCAGGTACAACAAGCGGGAGGAGGATTTCCCATCGCTCCGCGAGTACAACGACTACCTGGAGGAGATAGAAGATATCGGTACCGCTGATACGCTCCCAACCTCGCCTACATCACCAAAGACATTTCACCATTTAACCAACACTGCATTACCAACCGCACTCCACCAAACCACAGATCACCAACCACACGCATGTCATCAACCCAACACATCCACACCACCAACCCCACCTTGTTTGCTACAAAGTTTAACCAACATTGACCCCCTGCCCCTCTCCCCAAGTGTTTAACCTGACCAACAACGTGGATGTGGAAACCACAAAGCGGTGCATGGAGCAATACCAGCGCGACAACCGTGACATTATCCAGAAAAACCGCGTCAAGACGGTACGTGGTGTGTGTGTGTGCGCGCCCCCCCACTTTTCTATGCTTGCAGAAATGTGGACCCCTTTAAAGGAAGATCTGCACGAAGTAGATTCTGTTTAGCTGGATAGAGGGGGTTAGCCGAGCGCGGCATGGGCAGGGGAAGAGATAAACTGGTGTGGTACAGGCGCATGTGGAGCTGATTTGACTTGCCCATAACTGGCACCGGCGGTGTCAAGATCGGCTTTTGTGGAGGAGGCTCGTAAAGGACGTTAATGGGTAGTTGGAAGCTGTTGCCCTCTACAGTTTGCACAGTGGGGAGCACAGATGATGCATCTATTAGCCAGTTAATCCACAACACCTGGGTTTGTCCCGCGACCTGCCAGTGAGCCTTCGACAATCTACGCGATGGCTTCAAAGCGTACCTCGCACAAGCATTGTGGTGACGTCATGACACTTAGTGGCGAATGGTGGCGGCTGTTGTGTGCTGTGGTGCTCTAGAGCCGGGAGCAAGAGGAGCTGTGCGTGGGGCTCCAGTGGGAGCTCGATGAGTCGGAGCGCCGGCGCCTTGAGCTGCTGCAAGGGGAGCAGCAGCAGCGCGATGCGCGCAAACGCGCCGCGCAGGCCTTGCTGGACCAGATGGTGAGTTCGCGGAGCCTTGCCAAATGTCAGACTCGAGGGACCTTACTGAGACTTGCCGAGATTCAACAAGCCTCGTCAGGTCTCACCGTGGCTCCCGCATCGTGTATGTGTGCCCATCTTCACGTAGGAGGCGTCCCAGCTGTGTGCATGTGTGTAGGGGGTGTCCCAGCCGTATGTGTATGTATTGATGTATCGCTGTATATGTGTTGATGTATAGCTGTGTGTGTGTATTGATGTATCACTGTGTATTTATTGATGTATAGCTGTGTATGTTATGTATCACTGTGTATGTATTGATGTATCGCTGTGTATGTATTGATGTATAGCTGTGTGTGTGTACCCGTGCGTGTGTAGGAGGCGTCCCAGCTGCCAGCACGCTTGCTCTTGGCCGAGCACCGTGAGCGCGTGGCTCAGGGCGAGCGCGAACTCCGTCGCCTCCACCCACCCGCTCCCCCCTCCACCACCTTCTCCACCGGCATTAAGATGGTGCGACACTCACCAGCACTCCACAGAATGTGACGTTTTGGTGCGTGATGTTAACAATGATGGTTATAACCAGAACTCAACAGACCAGGTTGAGTCTCATTTGCAAAAGCAACCTGGGTCACCAAAATGACAAAAAAAAACAAATGTTGGTGATGATATAGATGGTGACGGTGCGCGATTGTCATGACGGTGTCGGTGATGTTTGCTGTGCGTAGAAGGTGCTGCTGGAGCCTGTTATGTGCTCCCAGGAGTCGCTCTTCTCCTACCGTGCGGTGGAGCTCACTACGTGGGGGCCCCGTGCCCCCACCGAGGAGGAGCTGGGGCCCGCCGGGTAACCACAACCACCACAACCCATGCTGTGGTAGTGCCAGGCTGATGATGGCAGTGATTTATAGCAATGGTGATGCTGGTGGTAATGATGCTGGTGGTAATGCCGATGCCAATGGCTAGTGCCGATAACGATGTTGCGGATGCTGGTGTTGGTAATTTTGTTTACGCTGCTGCTGTTGATCATGCTTTTGGCATTGCCGATAGTGGTGGACATGGTCTATTGCAGAGATCCACGATTCACGGCTTTAATCTAGTGGCCACCTTGGTGAATACAGCGGGTGTAATAATCAGAAAAAACACGTCTGCTTCACAGTGGACGTAAAAGTGACATAATTCGCAAAAGTAGGCCATTGTGTGCCGGCAAATCCCCCCAATTGGAATCTAATAGCAATCATCGCCCCCCCCCTATTATGAAAACTTAGCAGGACCCTCCTGAATAGTCTTCAGGCTCGGCGAGACTTTCCTGGCGTGCTTACATTCACAAATGACAAATCTTCACAAAGCAACTGTAATTGCAGGCATTGAATCATAAGCAGTTGCTGTTGCTGCTGATGGTGCCCACGGTGTTGGTGGTGTCCCTCAGGTATCTGAGTCACGTGCGCTCGGCCTCATCCCTGGATCAAGGCGGCGGGTACTCTTCCGCTCTCGCCTGCCGCCGTGCGCTGCAGGACGCCCTCAGCGGCCTTTTCTGGCGGCCGCACGCGGCGGGAGGCGGGGGGGTGGTGGCAGGAGCGGCCGCCACCGGGACCACGTGACGGTGCCATCCACACGACACCAGCTCAACACCCGGTCATGCAGGTGTCGTGTATGTCAACTTAGGCGCGCACACACTGTTGTAGGAGGCAACGTGTTTATTAAACAATTAACTATACACCGGATTCTGTTGCTAAGTGTGGCTAACTTCCTAGGCTGCTCACTATGTGCGCGTGTTCTAGCTTGGTCCCCGAAACGAGCCCCGAGTCCCCCTTACACTCCCCCTTTATCCCTTGGCCCCTGCCCCTTGCTCTATCAAGGCCGGCGCTCCCCTCTTCCGGTCACGTGCCTTTAGCTCGTCCAATCGGGCACCCGGCGCTCCAGCACCCTGACTGGCGCGACCCACAGAGATCTGTGTCTCTCCACAGGCAGCTGTACCACCACCACTGCCAATAGCAACACCTTCAGCATAACCACCACCACCGGCAGAAGTATCAGCACCCCCAGCAACAGTCCTCTCCTTTATTTCTCAATTAACTCGATCATTAATTCCAGTTTTGGACTCCCAGAATCCCTGGCAAGTCACATGGGGTGGGTGAGGCTGGTACTGGTGTAAGAAAGGGAGGCACATGCAGATGTGACACGAAAAATAATGCTGCAGGCCATCAAAATGAGTTTTGTTACGGGAATGCTAATGAGTGGTGCGTCACCGTACATGGGAAAAGGCCTTGAGTAGGGTTAGAGCTACACAGAGTGATTTAACAGTTTATTCCAGCTCCAGCAGAACACACAACACAACTTTGATCAATATAAACAGCTGCCATTCGTCACTCGGCAACGGTGATGTCACTCCATCGATTGTGCCAGCCTACATAGGTACACTTTCGGGGGCCACGTGAAGTGTTAAAGGTTTGTCAGCAGGCCATGGGACAGACAGGTGTTAACAACGGTTGAGTGCCCAAGACTGGCAAGATGCACCACCACTTGTGCCGCCCGCTGCCACCTCGCTGCGTTTTAGAAACCGGGCGCTCCACTCAGGGTGAGCGTCTCCTCCGCCAGCTATTGCTACTTGAGCGGCTGCTTCCAACCGCTCAGTATGTCCTCCATAGGCCGATCTTGACACCGCTGGTACCCGTCTCCGGCAATGGTAAACACATATGCAACCTCCGCAGCGCATGGGAAGATTTTAAGTCTTGTTTTGTCAATGCAAGGCAGCTCAGGCTTTCACAGCACAGGGAGGGGAATGATGCAATCACAGCTTTGCCCCATGTCGGAGCAGTGTGAGCCCAGCAGAGCGACACACCAACGGGTGACTGATTTGAGCTAAAGGGAACAAGGCTTTCCAATATCGATGGCTAATTAACCGTTAGTGGCACACAAAGCTCAGCATTTTGGAGGGAGAGAAAATTGTTATGGCCAAGAGGTACCGTGTCAAAAACAAGTGTTCCTGTGTCAGTTCGCATCAAACTCTCCTTGGTGAATGCTTATTTTGTGGTCATAATGGCAATGTGTTTTTTTTACATGAATGAATAACATTTGAATAGTTTTTTAAAATGTATAATGACCGTTTAAACATTTCCGGGCAAGGGGATAACTGCCCATTTTTGCCACCGTCTGAGTGCTTTTCTCTGATTAGGACTGTGTGCGTTCCCGCATCTGTTAAACATGTTAGTCCACAGGCACAAACACACAAACACTTGTAATTTTTTAAGCGCGTTTATAATAAATATTTCTGCGTGGACGCATATATGAATGACGTTCACCAATCGCGGTGTCACAGTGCGACACGGAATGTTCAAATCATTCATGGGGGGGGTGAATCGTGTAAACGGGGGCAATAGTCGGGCCCGTGTTGCTAGTCCAGCATCGTGGGTGACCGAGTGGATGGTTGATTGAGCGAACATGCGAGTGAACAAGCCAGGCACTGCGTCGTGCCCCGCCGACGTGACCATTAGGACGATTCCTGCTTTACGATGCGACGGTGGCGATGCCGCCCTTTAGCTCTATAGGTCACAGTTCGGCTCCACGCGATGGTAAAATGTCGCGGTTAGCACCTCGATCCTTCACGAGACCCAGTGGTGATGATGATGCAGATAGATGATGGTGCTGCGGTCAACCGTGTTTACATCTCGTCGTCCAGACCCAGGTCCTCCTCTGGGAAGTCGCCCACAGTGATTGACATCGGCTTGAGGAATGCGCCGTAGCGCGGCTCGCACTCAAAGTACCGGCGACCACCCACACTGCACGGCACACGCAGCCACGGGAAGAGCATGTGAGCGAGGGGCTATTTAGGCAGCCACCAGACATTGCTATGCATTATAGGCCCAGTTGACATAAGAGGCAGACGCAAACAGGACATAACGCGCCACAGTAATTGCACCAAACATACCGGGCCCACCACTCGGCACTTCTCCACACATTTATATTCAAACCACACCCACCAGCACACTCTGCACACACTTCACCACCCTGTGCTATGAGCAGGCGAGGCCTCACCTGCCGTCGTTCTTGCCCAACGGTTCGTCATACTTCACCCCCACCCAGAACCCTGGCTTGAAGTCTGCCTGACCTGGGGGGGTGGGGGGAGCGTTATGTCACCTCACAGCCAATCACAAACATTTACAGCCAACCACACCCAGCAACCACAATGACACTACAACCTATGCCAGCAGTGGAATTATGGGTAGGCGATGAAGGCAACCAAGTCTCAAGGCTTTTTATGAGGGTCCTGCCAAGTTTTTACAGTCCAGGGCAATGTTGCTATGTGCAACCCCAATTTGGTAATTTGCAGATTATTTTACAGCAATGCAATGTTTGGCAAATAGCATTTACATTGTTTTAAAAGGTGTCAAACATACCGCAGCTGCTACCTAAGATAATAATGCTGACAATCGTGATCAGATTTTAATTACACACAACACCACCATAAACCACATAGGACACCACACACGACACCACACACGGCAACGACACCACACTCGCACACCAAAACCCACACACCACCAAAACCTACATGCCACTTACCCACGAACATGACGGTTCCACGCTTGTGTGGCTGCCCCACCACTTCCACCTCACACCGCTGCCCGACCGTGATGGCACTCGCCGCCAACTTCTCTTCTTCCTCACGCTTGCGCCGCTCCTCCTCGCGCTGCGCCTGCATCTCCTCGTCGTAGCGGCCCAGCCGCCGCTGCTTCATGAACGTGCGCACCGACTCTGTGCGAGGTGTGATGACAGGTACATGGAGAGGGAGTGGGTGTTAAAATATTAACTTAATGCAGCTGCACCTCTTCACAAACTTCACAGGACCGTGACATCACATCACACTTTCTTCACACAAACACATCCATCACAATACTTCTTAAAAGAAATCCCACACTGCATTTTACCTCTTAAACTACCTCTTCACACCAATTAACATCACATCTCCTTAAACCAATTACACGACCTCACGGTCCCACACAACCTCACCACCACCACCTCTTTGCATCACCTGAGTAAAAAATGTGATTAAGCATCGACTGTGTAAATAGGTGTTAATCTGCGAGTGACGAGGGTGACGACTGCAAGACTGTTGACATGCGAGCGTGAAGAGCGAGCGAGAGAGACGAGTGTGCAAATCTGTCCAGGAGTGAGTGGGCGAGCGAATGAACGGGCGAGCGAACGGGATTCTGACCGGAGCGTTTTTCGTAGTCGTCTTCCTGCATGTCGTACTTGGGCACAGACGACAGGTCCTCAAACTCACCCTTCTGTTGCCCCGTCACGTCCATCACCTGGTGGGGGAGGTGTGGAGCGAGAGCGCGGTGCACACATGCCAGTGTCGGTATTATACAAGCATCCCATATGTACAGGTGGTATTT
Source organism: Lethenteron reissneri (assembly GCF_015708825.2). Lineage (NCBI taxonomy): Eukaryota > Metazoa > Chordata > Hyperoartia > Petromyzontiformes > Petromyzontidae > Lethenteron > Lethenteron reissneri. The sequence goes on from NC_083792.1 coordinate 7,186,707, forward strand.
TCCAGAATCCTTAAGACACCCCCTAATCCTAGGACCAAAGCATCCGGTAGTGGCTACGCACGTGGCCTTTAATCCAGCACTTTGGAGGCAAGGGTTGTGTATCAGGGACATTCCTCTCAGTGGGCGTTGAGAAGCCATACTCTGGCTCACCACAAAAATGCAGGAAAGCAAAGTGCGGACGAATATCATGTTCCTTCTGTTAGGGATAGTGTTGCCCCTTCGCAACCTGCTTTTTCTATGGGTGCTCGGGTTTCCTCACGCATGCATAAACACTCATTAGCTCAACACATCGCAATGTATAGGACTGCAGAGCTTGGGCAATTGTTGGCACCGACTCACCACCTGGCTGCTGCCTTCCAGCTAGCATGTGGCTCCTTAGCGATTGTAATATGCAATTTTAACAATGCGAAACTAAACATTATTATCCCAAGATCCCCTGAATCCCAGGACCCTGGTAGTATTCCTAGAGATTCGTGGTATCCCTAGAATGCCGAATTGCAGGCCCTGGTCATATCCTTATCCCAGAACCCTTAGAATCTGGTGGTATCCCTAGACAATCCCAGGACGTTGATGGTATCCCTAGGCACCCTCCGCGCCCCTCAATTTTAGGACCCCCGTGTTGGTATGCGCTATGGCGCACGTGGATGCGGCAGCCGTTGTCCACGGGGTAGGATCCGAGTTGGGCATCGTCGTCGCTGAGCTCGGGGAGGGGCTCGTCATGGGGCCCAAACAACTGCAGGCGCATCCCCGCGGCGGGGGCCCCCGTGATCATCTCCAGCTTCCCCTACACCAGCACGACATCGTAAACAGCACGCCATACACACCGGAGCATACACACGGCACATCAATTAATGCTCAACAACACAATCTATACACCACACACACACCATGCTGCAGAGGCTCACGTGACCAACTCCAGCTACCCCTGAGCGCAGACAAAAGATAAAGATCACCTGTGTAGCCTGTACAGCCTATTGGACCAAATGCGATGAGCGAGCACCTATTAAGGCCGCCACGGCACACGAGGGGGTGGGTGGTCAGCACCACGCCCGGACGCCTTTGTCTCCCCAGTGGCGATGGTTACACACCGAACCAGGTACTCATTTGAGGCCGAGTCGACCTAGTAGAGGACAAGGACCGTCATTGATGTTGGCCGTGAGCGGGAATCGAACACGCTCCCCAGACACCCCCAAGTCATACCTCCAAACACCACCAGCACACCAATACCCGGTAATGTCAGCACGGCGCCTGTGCCAGGCCAGGTGCACTTTGAGGCCACGTGAAGTGTTGACGGCTCAGCTGACAAGAGGATATCTCGGGATAGACCCAGCAGGTGCCATGGGTTGGCTGACTGAGATGACCGACAGATGCACCACCAGCTGTACCCCCCACTGTGCCAACTTGCTGTATTTTACTGGTAGGAACCTCCTGGTTACACCAGCCCACAGGAGTATTGTGTCCGTCGTGCAGGGAGGGGCTGGGTGGGGAGGGTGGGGCTGGGTAGGGGGTGGGTAGGGGGTGGGTGGGGTGGGGCTGGGTGGGGTGGGGCTGGTCACCCCGTGGTGCCCTTATAAAACTCAACGTTTAACCTACTCACGCCGGCTTGTGCCCGACCTCACAGTCGGCCATATTTGCGGAATACACCACGCCGCCGTTGACCCTGGCCATTGACCGAGCAACCCAACGTTCCTACCAGCTCCCTCCGCAGGACAATGTGTTATCCGCCCGGGCGTTCCCCTCGTTGTTGCGAACGTCGCTCCTCCGCCCTCCGTTGTTGCTGGAGGGCGACTGCCTCCAACTGCCCAGTAGCAACCCACGCAACACCGCACCACACACGCAGCAGCACACACACACACGCCGCGCACCTTGAGCTGCGCCACGGTGATGTCTCGGCAGAATCTCTTTTCGCTGGGGAAGGAGGAGAGGGAGCTCGTGACGAGCACGGAGACCACCGCGCCCTGCACCTCGCCCAGGAAGACAGCCGCCATGGCGAAGACAGCTGCGGCCCCGAGGTTCACGTGGCTCTAGGGGAGGAGGAGGTGGCTGGTGAGGGTGTGTGGTGGATGTTGAGAGTGGCGAAGGGTGAGGAGGAGGTTACGGTGAGGACTGGTGGGGAGCGTGCGAGGTTGAGGTGAGGGGGATTGCGGTGAGGCGTGGTGATGTGGAAAGCGTGGATGAGCAGGAGGCGAGGTGAGAGAGCTTGCGGTGAGGCGACGAAACGAGTAGGCGATGTCAGGCAGGCGACGACGACGAGGTAAGGAGGTGAGGCAGGCGACGAGGCGAGGTGAGGAGATGATGAGGTGAGGAGATGATGAGGTGAGGCAGGCGAAGAGGTGAGGAGGCGATGCGCACTTGCCGCGTGCAACTCCCGCGCCGTTGACCCGGATGTGACGTCACTCCTCTTCACGCCGCAGTTTTCGCGATTCCTCGATACCAAATTGATTCTTCGATTCGATCATACAGTCACGCGTTTGAAGACGATACTCGTTTGTATAAGTGCAAATTGATGTCTTGCAAATGATCGGGTTGTTATCCATAACCCTGCTGTTCGAATTCACCCCCCCTACCTCTTTTCAAATGGATAGTGGCCCTGAGTTATTCACGCGAATCGATCCTCGACTTCAACTTTTTCGACTAACTTGGGAATCGACGGCACCCGTTTCTGGATCATACGATCGTCGAAACAAATAGAATCGATTCCGACTACGTCGGAATCGAGCGTGCGAATCGACCGGGTTGTGTCAATGCGATCGTTGCCACGGTGATGGGCAAAAGGGGCCCTGGGATTCTGAGACTTGCCACAGAAAATGTCACCACTCAGCCACCAAATAACCACACGTGGAAGAACACCGCTCTCTGTGTCAACTAAAGCCGTAATTATAATATATATTGGGGGGGGGGGGCACATCCCCCCCAATATATATTATAATTATATTATAATTATATTATAATTACGGACTTGGACACATCCCCCCCCCAATATTCAAATATGCTCAAAATGTCCCCCCCCCCCCAATATTTTGCTCTAAAATTGATTCCTGTTTATATGATTGTGGTTATGGTTGTACTTTATTAATCCTTAATCTCTGCAATTACATACAATGAAACAAGAATAGGTAAAAAAGAAAAAAAACTTAGCAATGTAATACAATACACCATTAGAAATTGTAAAAAAAATCATAAAAAGTCCATCCCATGTGTTAGTGAACTTTTTAAATATTTTAAGCAGGAGATGGCAAGAAATTAGTTTTAAATTTTGATTTTTTTTTTCTGGGGGGGGGGGGGGGGGGGAGACCCCCAGACCCCCTGGAAAATTTGGTCCCCCCCAATGTTGACTCCATGGCTACGGCTTTGGTGGCGGTCGGTAGTGTGTGTGGTGGTGGTGTGGTTAGCGCTACGTTGCGCTATGAACCCGGCCACTCGAGTTCGATTCCCGCTCACGGCCAACACCGGTGACGATCATCTGAACTGGTGCAGGGCCTCCCCTGGTGTGGTGTCTAAAAAAGCATTGGGACTGGGGAGACAAAGGCGGCCGAGCGTGGTGCTGGCCACTCACCCCCTCGTGCGCCATTTCGGCCTTCATAGGTGCTCGCTAACAGCACCTACCCCTACAGTCTGCTAAGGCTACCTGGGGGATCTTTGTGGTGTGGGACAGTTGTCCGCAGTCGCCCTCCAGCAACAACGAAGGGCAGAGTAGCGACCGCTCACAACAATGAGCGGAACGCCGGGCGGATAAAATACAGCAAGTTGGCACAGTAGGGGGTACAGCTGGTGGTGCATCTGTAGTGGGTTCTTAAAGACGGCGTAGACGGATCGGTCGAGGCAACGCTGTTTATTACAGAGGGGGCTATTACAGCACAATGCAGCCGAACACGTGAAGGGGTAACGGCCCCTTCACCTGCTGCCCGAGGAGCTATGCCTCTGGACTAGCTCGCCCTATCCCTGGGGCTAGGGTCTCGGGATCCTCCGCCTAAGGGGGTCCTAGGGGAGGCTAGTCTGACCTGACCCAGCCAAGGTACAAGTCTCTGGCCACTGGGCCACTCTGGCCCGGCCCTGACAAGGACGGCAGGTCAGGTGAGTCCCAGGGTCCTGGCTGGCTGGTCTTCAGTCTTCAACCGGCTCTTCTCTTGTGCTGGGCAACACTGCCCGGACCCTCCCGGGGCCCGGCCTTTTATCCTGCTCTGTGGCTTGCTCCGCCCTTGCCACGCCTCCCTTCCCGAACCTTCCACCAGGTTCTGGAAGGGTGACATCATCCCCCCACAGCCCCCTACCCTGGGGGTTGGGGTCTTCGTTCCAGGATCCGTTTCCCCGGCTGACTGTTGGTGCCTTGGGCCATCGTCCCCTGGTACCGGCTCAGCCCGTTGACTGCCCCCTATTGGTAAGGAGTGGGTACTACCCAGAGACGGTGTACGTTCACCCAATAACACCGTTACACATCTACAGGTGATCTCAGTCAGCCAACCCATGGCACCTGCTGGGTCTGTCCCCAGACCTCCGCCTGTCAGCGAGCCTTCGACACTTCACGTGGCCCCAAAGTGCACCTAGCCTGGCACAAGCGCCGCAGTATTGGGCCTCCCCTAGATCGACTCAGCCTCAAATGAGTACCGTTGTGCGATATGTAAACATTGCTACCGGAGAGACGAGGCTGTAAGGGGGGATTTTTGTCTTTGGTGTGGGGAGCGGTGGCGCAGCGGTTAGCGCGATGCGGTACGCACCCGGAAGCTAGGAGATGTTCACTCCCTCGCCTGGTATACAGGAGGTCGTGGTTTTGATCCTGACCCTGACGCTTGCTGCTGTATATTTGGAGTTTTGCGGCGTCTCTCTCCCCTTGGTCGCGTGGATTTTTCTCCAGGTCCTCCGGGTTTTCCCCCTCCACATTTAGAATCGTGCGTTTAGCGTATCTGGCTGCTATAAATCCACGTGGTGATAAGCCACTTGGCGTTGAGCTGTCATTTGTGGCCAGGTCGCGTCTGCAAAAAAAGCTGCAAAGCTCACTGGGCCTTTACCTGGAACAATAAAAGTAGTTTACTCCAATTCGATTCTCGCTCACGGTCAACCACCGGCGACGATTATCTGAACCGGTCCTGAGCCTCCACAAGGTCGTCTCAGCCTCAAACGAGTACCTGGTGCGGTGTGTAAACATCAGAAATGGTGAGAAGACAAAGCATGTCGTATGATTCTACTGAAATTATACCCTCCCAGGATGTCGTATGGCTGATGGGATGTGTAAAACATATTTTTATTTTGTGAATTCACAGATAGGTGAAGGAGGCGGGTTGTCTGATTATAATTTATAATTAACTGTAATTAACAAAAAATAGTCACTTTTTTTAATTGACCAGGTAAGGCCTGAGTTACATAGCTCTCTTATAGAAGCGACCTGGAAACAAATAATAGATCAACAAAGTAGCTTAACACGTGGAAATGTGCTTGCCATCGACACTATCTATAGCCGTTAAGGCTATTGGGGGAATATTTGTCTTATGACACTCAACCGAGTGCGTGCAAGGGGCTGCTAGTAAACACCTCCACCTTGCACTGATTTAACAAAGAACTACGGTTAAAGGGGTGATTGTTTACCCTGCCACAATTCCAAATCCCCCGGGGAGCATTCCAGTACATATGTAGGGCTGTTACAGAGGGGCTGTTTGTGTAGGGCTGTTTGCATAGGGGCTAACGGATAACAAACACAGTGGGCGGGGACTCCGTGAGCACACGGGGTGGTGCCCGCAACGACGTCCGTACTGGACGGCGTGAGGGGGGTTTCGATCCTCTAGGGGGGTATAAAAAGGGTTGAGCCAGAGAGCTCGGGGCTCAGTCTTAGTGTAGTTAAGGGAAGAGAGAAGACCGGCCAGATAGGCCCTGGACTCCCCCTGGGACGCCGCCCTTGTAAGGGCAGTGCAGGCTGGAGCCAGTGGCGTGGTCCCGGAACCAGAGTCAGACCTCTGGGATTCCGGGTACCGTAGCCCGACTAACCAGTGTCGGGCCAGACAGCCTCCCCTAGCCCGTTAGCGGAGGACTCAGCTAGGAAGGCTAGCTAGGGGTGAATTCCCAGTTGTACGGGTGAGGGGGCCGATACATCCCTCCAGTATTGTAAAGACATTGTGCAAATAAATACGTGTGCCTTACCCCGTTGTCCACGCGTCTTCAAGAACACTTCATCTGGCGTCAGAAGAACCAAGAACATGGACACGCGCCAAACAGCTCGAGCCAGGGAACAGCAAACGGAAGACGCCGCCGAAATTGTCGAGCCCGAGATGGCTCAACAAGACGACGTGCAGCCGGGGCCGGACGCGTTCTTGCCGGAGTATCGCCATGGAGAGGAGCAGCGGACAGACCACCTGAGGCTGGCTCACGAGAGGCTGGCGGAACTGCTCTACGCCGCTGCCGCTACGCTGGAGAACATCACACGGCTGGGGGCTGGTGGTCCACCGCGGGGCGAGGGGAACCGGCGTCCGGAGCGCCTTCCCGCCAATTCTGAAGATTCGAATTTTGAATTTCCCGCCATCGACGCGGCGACCGCTAGGGGCGTGGCCAACCTCAACCTGGGGTCCGACATCGGCCGCGCTGGGGCTGCCGCATCAACGACGGAGGAGGGCGCGTCATCAAAGCTGCGACAGGCGATGCCATCTGCCGTTCGCGCCGAGACGCAGCCGGGTCGGGGAGACAGCAGCCCAGAGGACTCCACGGCAACTGCTGCGCTGCATCAAAGGCTGCCCCCACTTAAAGAATTCGTGGGCGCAGAGGGCGACTGGAGCGGCTTCCGAAGACGCTTCCTCGCCCACCAAGAAATGGCTAAATGGACAGACGCAGAAGCTCTCAACGCCCTGCCGGCGCTCCTGGACGGCGACGCGCTTGCCGCTCTAACATCGGCACCGAAGGAAAGGCGCTCTACGTTACCAATGGCGCTGCAGCTGCTGGGAGGGGTCTACGGACCATCGGCGGAATGTAGACAGGAGTTCTACGACCGCAAGCGGGGAGAAAAGGAGTCGCCCCTGGCGTACCGAACGAGCCTCCTGGCGTTGGCCAAGTCGGCCTTCCCCCGTATGGATGACGACGGCATCGACGCTATGGTGACGGAGAAAATACTCCTCCTGGCTGACGATCTTGACATCGCTGTCGTCGCACAGGAGGACGCGGAAATGACATCGCTCCAGGCGGCGCGGCTCCTCCACGCAAACCTCCTGTCGCTCCGGCGAAAAGCCAGCAGGGCATCGGCGGGGCGTGCGGTGGCTGCAGCCACCCTTCCGACGGAGGAACTCTACGCCGTCGACCACCGACGGCAACAGGCGACGAGTGCACGGCCGGGCCAGGACGGGTCGGGCCGTTCCGACCATTCGTCACCTCCGACGTCGCTCCCGCGGTGTTTTAACTGCGGCGTCCGGGGCCACGTCGCCTCGGGGTGCCGCTCTCCTCGTCAGCGCGGGACGACACCTCACCGGGACGACGGGCCTCATCCCAAGCTCCACCATCAAAAACCGGCGAGTCGCGGCACCCCACACGTTTGGCCCACACACACACCCGTCACGCACTCAAACACCGCGACGAGAGGGGGGCCGGTATCACGCACCATCGCACCATCACGCACCACTCCGGGTACCCATATCGAACCCGGCCAGTGGTCCGTGCTGGCCGATCGTGTGGTTGCCGCATCGTCGGGATCGTCGGCCGTTGTGGGGTACATCGACGGGGTTGAAGTGCGCATCCTGGTCGATACGGGAGCATCGGCGACTATTATTTCGGAATTAATTTATAATATTCTCCCCGTCCGGAGTCGTCCCTTGATGCCAGTTAACATACCATTCTATGCGGCTAACGGGGGCTCACTTGGCATCATCGGACAAATTCGTGCCCAAATTTGCATCGGGGAAATAAAATTGTCTGGGCCGATTTTTGTTTCTTCCTCGCTGGCGGTTCCGTGCCTGCTGGGGACGGACTTCCTGGCCAAAATGCCGATTGTAATTTTGATCGACCAGGGGTGCATAGAGCTTCCATCGGGCAGACGCATGGCGTTTCTGCCATCGCCGGTTGCGACTCGGACGGCGTTCGCGACGGTGCCGGCGCTCGTGGAAAGAACGGTACGCGTTCCTCCGGGGACGCAAATGCTGGTACCCTTGAAACTTCGGCGGCCCCTCGTTAAGGGTGCTGGGGCACAAGGGGTACTGTTGGGACTGTCTAGGGCCGGGGTTAGTGGACCTGACTTACTACCGGCCCAGACCATAGTGAGAGGGGATGGTGAACCCTTCATCGCGGTCCTTAATGTGGGCTCGCGGACGGTGGTGATCCCACAGGGGACCGTGCTTGCTCACGCAACACCGGTGCCGTGTGAGGAACCCGCCGTAAATTGCGTCAACACTGTCCCTGCGTCGCGACCGCATTCGGACAGCGATGAAGGGTGGCTCGAGGCGCTTTGTGCGGGATCGACGGACCTGTCCGATTCAGAGCGTCAACAACTTAAAACATTACTGCGAGAATTTTCCGACGTTTTTAGTCGAAATAAATATGATTTGGGTTGCACTCACTTGCTGCGTCACCATATTGACACGGGTGACAGCGCGCCAATTCGCCAAAATCCGTTTCGGTTGAGTCCCGCCGAAAAGGACCATGTCAAATCGGCTGTTGATGACATGTTGGCCGCGGACATCATTTCTCCTTCCACCAGCCCTTGGGGAGCGCCGATCGTCCTGGTTAAAAAGCAGGACGGTTCGTTGCGGTTTTGCGTTGACTTCCGGCGTCTTAATAAAATTTCGGTTGCCGACGCATACCCGCTCCCTCGGATGGATGAATCGCTTGACGCCTTGGCGGGAGCGCGATTCTTTTCCACACTCGATTTACTTTCGGGATTCTGGCAGCTTCCTCTGGATGATGAGTCAAAGCCTAAAACTGCTTTTCGTACACCGCACGGCTTGTTTCAATTCAACCGGTTGCCGATGGGCTTACACTCAGCGCCGGCAACTTTCCAGCGCTTAATGGAATTGGTTTTGGCTGGACTGCAATGGGAGTCGTGCCTCATTTATTTGGATGACGTTATCGTCTTTGGAAAAACCTTTGATGAACATCTCCAGAGGTTGCGGGCGGTTTTCCTAAAGATGCGGGCTGCTAATTTGAAATTCAAGCCCCAAAAATGCCATTTGTTGCGTGATTCGGTGCGTTATTTGGGGCACATCGTGGGACGCTCAGGTATTGCTACCGATCCCGCCAAAACGCAGTGTGTCAGCTCCTGGCCGACTCCCACCTCGGTGGGAGAGGTCAGGAGTTTCATTGGGTTCGCGTCGTATTATCGACGGTTTGTTGCTGATTTTGCGACAATTGCTAAACCCCTGCACGCTTTAACATCTAAAGGGGTTCGGTTCCACTGGGGTCAAGAGGAGGAGGCTGCGTTCCGCTCCCTTCGGGACGCCCTGGTGAAAGCCCCTCCCTTGATCTACCCTGATTTTTCGAAGCCCTTTTTGCTCGACACCGATGCGAGCAACACGGGTATTGGGGGTGTGCTTTCCCAGGTGGTTGATGGCGTTGAACGGGTGGTCGCATACGGTAGTCGGGTGTTGTCTCCTGCGGAGCAGAGATATTGTGTCACCCGTAGAGAACTGTTGGCAATTGTTTTTTTCATCCAACAGTATCGCCCATATCTGTACGGTCGGCATTTCACCGTCCGCACAGATCATGCGGCACTACAGTATGCCCTGCGGGTTCAACAACCATCGGGACAGTTGTCTCGATGGTTGGAGGTCCTCCAGGATTTTGATTTTGAGACAACTTACCGTAAGGGCGTTCGCCATACCAACGCGGACGCTCTGTCACGCATGCCAACCACCTCGGAATGTGCATGCCTCCTGGGGTCGGGACGTTGCAGACCTTCAGGGGACGCATCGGTTCCGATCCTGGCAGCCACCGACGACGACGAACCACTGCCTGATAATTCGATCGAACTACAGGGAAGGGATTCCCTGTTGGGGTTGCCCGTCACTGAGTGGGGGCGCCTCCAAATGGAGGATACCTCCCTCCTCGGGTGGCGTCGTCGCGTCGGGGGTGCTGGCCGGGTGAAAGGTGATTCGGGTGCATGGGAAATGGTACAGGGTCTGCTCATGCATTGGGACGCGAAATCGCAGCGACATCGGCTGGTCGTCCCTTCGGAGTTGCGAGGCAAAGTGGTGTGGGCCGCGCATGAGCGCCTGTTACATCTGGGGACTCTAAAGACCCTTGCACTGATACAACTAGATTTTTTTTGGCCTGGTATGACGAAGGATGTTGGGGATCTTTTGAATTCATGCCCGCGGTGTGCGCAACGGAAACCGCCGGCACGGGAGTCTAACCCGCCTTTACAATCAATCAAGGTGTCCAGAATAAATGAGCTTGTCGCGCTGGACATCTTGGGCCCATTTCCCGCCACCCCCAGGGGCAATAGGTATTTGCTGACAGGAGTCGAGTATTTTACGCGCTGGCCCATGGCCTGGCCCCTTGCCAACCAGTCGGCAGCAGCCATCGTGGACGCCTTTGTTCAGGGATACGTCCTGGACAAAGGTGCTCCGGAACGGCTGCTGACCGACCAGGGTAGAAATTTTTCAAGCAAATTGCTTAAACAAGTCTGTGACCTCTTAGGCACAAAGAAAATTCGGACCTCCCCGTATCACCCACAGACAGACGGAATGGTCGAGCGCCTGCATCGCACCATTTCGTCTATGATGGCACAGCAGGTCTCAGATTCTCAGACTGATTGGGACCTGCATATTCAGGGGGTCTTGGCGGCATACCGGATGGCACCCCATGCAGCTACGGGATTTTCCCCCTTTTTCCTTATGTACGGTCGCGAACCCGACCCGCCTGTTCGCGCCCAGCTGCAGATCCCCGACCCGCAAGGAAAAACTAAATTGGCTGACCACGTCAAATTTAATCTGGCTAAATTAACAGAGGCGCGGGATGCTGCGAGGTTGAACTCGGACCTCCGTCAAAAGGCGAACGAGCGCCTCAGGCTGGGTCGGGCGCATGTAATACAGTGGAAACCGGGGGACAGGGCATGGTTGCACTGTCCCCAAGTACCCCTGGCCACCTCCCCTAAGCTGGCGCGGCCGTGGCGGGGCCCTGTGGAAGTGGTCGAGGTCTTGCGACCACAGTGCGTGCGCATTCGTTGGGGGAAGCGGCGATGGTTCGTGCACCCCTCTCGGTTGAAACCTTTCGTCGCGGTACACAAACCCACTTCACACATGCGTGGCCAGACGTGTGGGGGGTCGACCGACTCACTAGCTCCGTCTCCACCGCGCTCACCTAATGCCTTGCCGGCCGTGCCACCTCCAGGTGCATCGGGACTGACGAGCCCGCACCCACCTGCTGCTGCAAGGGACGCCGCGGTTCCCGCGACGTCAGACGCGGACTCTATACAAAACGAACAGCCGCCACCGGCGGGTTCGCCACCCGGGATTGCCCCGTGTGACGGGCCTGCAGCAAGGACACGCGCAAAAATGCGCAGACTCTTATAGCGCATTGGACGAACATTTTTTTTTCTTCTTCTCTCTTACGTACGGTTGCGTGGTGCTGCGTCGGTGGGGAGCTCCTAGCACATTTTTTTTGTGTTGTGTTGCATGTGTGTTGCGAGTTCCCTGCTTAACCTGTATATATGCGTCACTCTTACGGTATTCGTATTTATTCAGGGGGGGTGCGTCGGATTGTTCCCTTCGGGGTTGTGGGTTTTGTTGTTGTCATTGTTGTTGTTGTTGTCGTTGTTGCTGTTGGTTCCTTCATGTTAGCGTTAAAAACGTTTTTTAAGGCACACGCGGGTATCCAGGGGTTAAACAGCCTTTATTAAAGTTGTTGCAGCCGGGACGGCTACGAGCTGTACAGGGGGGGGGTGATGTAGGGCTGTTACAGAGGGGCTGTTTGTGTAGGGCTGTTTGCATAGGGGCTAACGGATAACAAACACAGTGGGCGGGGACTCCGTGAGCACACGGGGTGGTGCCCGCAACGACGTCCGTACTGGACGGCGTGAGGGGGGTTTCGATCCTCTAGGGGGGTATAAAAAGGGTTGAGCCAGAGAGCTCGGGGCTCAGTCTTAGTGTAGTTAAGGGAAGAGAGAAGACCGGCCAGATAGGCCCTGGACTCCCCCTGGGACGCCGCCCTTGTAAGGGCAGTGCAGGCTGGAGCCAGTGGCGTGGTCCCGGAACCAGAGTCAGACCTCTGGGATTCCGGGTACCGTAGCCCGACTAACCAGTGTCGGGCCAGACAGCCTCCCCTAGCCCGTTAGCGGAGGACTCAGCTAGGAAGGCTAGCTAGGGGTGAATTCCCAGTTGTACGGGTGAGGGGGCCGATACATCCCTCCAGTATTGTAAAGACATTGTGCAAATAAATACGTGTGCCTTACCCCGTTGTCCACGCGTCTTCAAGAACACTTCACATAAACTAAACCACGTGCAACTCACACACCCGTAACAAAGCACAAACAAAGATACCTCAATTATCTACAGGACCTTTTTATTGGCAGTGCAGTATCAAAAATATTGAAACAAGATTCCTTGCAAGAGGTGGTCTATTTGGTGTTTTAACATCTGAGCGCGCACGTGTTACTGCCAGTAAGGCTCAAGCCCAATAATCGGCCATGTAGCCCGCCCCAGAGGCTATTTGGGGGCAAGTAAAGTGGAGTTCGGGGGCATCAACTATGAAGGCCTCCTACACGGCCGCCTTTGTCTCCCCACCAGTACTGATATTTACACACCGCACCAGGTACTTATTTGAGGCTGAGTCGACCTTGCGGACGTCCAGGACCGGTTCAAATATTCGTAACCAATGTTGGCCGTGGTGGGAATCTAACTCGGTTTGCCGGGTTCCCCATACACAAAGATCCTCCTTATAGGCTTAACAGACTGATGGGGAAAGTGTTGTTTTCGAGATTTTTATTTGGCCTTCACAAAGTTCAATTTATTGATCTTCCCCTTATACGTTTAAAATAAGGCATTTCAAACGTAAAGTACAGAACATTTACAAAACAAATAAGCAAACTACGCAAGCTGCATTTTTAACAGACTCAGCAGTAATGCTCAAATTAACAACTATAAAACTAAACTTATTTTTCATTTTACCAGGTAAGGCCCGCTGAGCTTCTTAGCTCGTTTTCAGAAGCGACCTGCCACAAATGATAGCGCAACGAAGTGGCTTATCATGCAGAAATTTAGAGCAGCCAAATTTTCTAAACGCGTGACGTCGATTATACATTCTAGAGAGGGAAACCGGGATGACCCGGAGAAAAAACAATCCACGCGACCACGGAGAGATGCAAAATTCAGGTATACAGGCGTCAGGGATCGAACGTACAAACTCCTGTATACTAGGCGAGATAGTTAACATCTCGCCACTGTGGCACCCCATTACACAGCAATGCCAAACCGTGGAACCGATTCTTTAACAACTCCGGGTCAAATCCCAAGATCTTTTATTGTTATCACGTTCGTTTAACGAGGCAAAGCCTCACCGAGTCTCAACTCTTTCTCAAGAGTGTCCTGTTCAGGTTCTGCAGTAGGGGGCGATGTTACTTCTGCAATAAACGACTTCCACGACGACTCCTGACTGGTGTCTTTTACTCTTTGGTTCTTTCGGTAAAGTCACGTAGTTAGAAATACAATAAAACAAATCACGACGTTTCGATCGCTTGTGGTGCGATCGAAACGTCTTTCTCTCTCCCCGTTCACGCCTCTTGCTAGCGGCGTGCCCGGAGGAGATGCTGCTTCGCTGGGGGGTTCGCCACGTGGTCGTTGGCGAGGAGAGGTCGAGCGGCGATGCAGTCCTGACCCGAGGCTTCCCACACCGACCCCGAGTCCTCTCCAGGCTCTCCTGCCTCTGCTTATATGCCTCCCTCTTGGGACCCTCTAGATTGTTCCCGAATATTCCCCGTAGCGCCGCCCGTTACCTTTTGCCGAGATGGAATCCCAACTCCAGATTGGATAGCGGTCACCCAGCGGTGGCCATGCAGATGTCCCCTGTAACCCCCCCCCACCCCAGGTGGCGCTCTCTCATTACACTTCTGCTGCAGCTATTTGTGATCCAAATCGAGTGAATTGCAGGGAAATTGTTCAGCATTGGGGATTTTGGCGAATACCGGCTACATTGTGTGTGTGTTTAGCTATGCGAGGAAACCAAAGACACTCATGCAGAACAGGGGGGGAGACATACAAACTCCTCAAAGACAAAGATCCCCATGTCTAGCCTGAACAGACTGTTGGGGCGAGCGCTGTTTGGCTGGCACCTATGAAGGCCGACACGGCACACGAGGGGGTGGGTGGCCAGCAACACGCCCGGCCGCCTTTGTCTCCCTAGTGGCGATGTTTACACATCGCACCAAAAGATCATTTTAGGCTGAGTCCACCTAGAGGAAGCCCATGACCGGTTCAGATAATATAATCATCACCGGTGTTGGCCGTGAATGAGACTCGAACTCGGGTCGCTGGGTTCGTCGCGCAACATGCTAATCGCGACACTACCACTCCCCACAAACTCCTCACACGCTCACCCCACACCCTCACTCGTGCTCACTCTCTGACTCCCACTCTACAGATCAGGGCAAGGGCATACAAACTCCCCGCAGAAATACGCCCGAGTCAGCAATTAAACCCACGAATGTTTTGCTGTGGGGCACAAATGTTCCCACTGTGCCGCCCTGCCACCCTATTTAGCTTCACCTCCAGTTGTTGTTGACTGTTGGAGCAGACAGTCGTTTGTGACCACGCCAGATGGCATCTCGAAGATAGCAACTCACTATCTGATACTCAACACGGTTTCCTGCCTGGTTTTTCTTCAAGATAGGCAGCATTTGAGGGCTTGTGCAAGACTCTACATATCGCCAATGGCATTGACAATTCTGCTGCGTGCGATGCAACAGCTGTTGACTTCGAGAAGGCATTTGAGGTGGTGCCTACCCCACGACTTGCTCAATATTTAAAATGGTTGAATGTGGGAGTTTACACAAAAAGGGTGATTTTTTTGGAGCAAATTATATTATTGTTGAGCAACAGGGCTGAGGCAGGTCAGAGTGGTGACATCTGGAGTCCAGCCGGGCAATATTAATGCTCATCTCCATGGATGACCTGTCAGGTGCCTTAGCTTCTTACTTCGTCAGGTATGGACAAGTAACACCCATGACAGACGCAAGCAAGAGGAGGCTTTCATTCAGCAATGGGTTGGCAAAGGGCTGTGCATTTCTATTCAACATAATGACGTCAATATTTGGACGTCTGTTACGTTATCTATTATAGTAATATGTTGTTACCCTTTTGTCTGGCACCAAAACTGACACCTTTATACAAGGGATCAAGTTTGCAATAACCACAACACAAGCAGTCAAAATGCAAACAAAAAGAGACAACTCTGATAATATGCACTGTCCTTGAAATAGAGCCTAGTCTCTTTTTGTTTGCATTTTGACTGTTTGTGTTGTGGTTATTGCAAACATGATCCCTTGTATAAGGGTGTCAGTTTTGGTGCCAGACAAAAGGGTAAAAACCTATCACTATATCTTGCTACTGGCAAAGGAGGTCTCGTAATGTAAACGTTATCTATTATCATGTTGAAAGTGCCAACATTTAAATCTCTTCAGCTCGAGTCAGGTAAGCACATTCATTATCCGCGTGCAGCCACGAACATTACTCTCACGTGGCAGGGCGGGTGGCATCTTGACGCCCCCTACTCTGTGAACCAGGGGTCACTTGAACGTAGCTCTGTGATCCCCGCGTCCGCGTGCCTTTCTCCAACACGCACGCAGGGTCGCACTGCTCGGCGAGATTTCCGCATCGATTCGTCGCCTTTAGAAGATGTGTCGTGACGCCGATTGCGAAACTCGGAACAGCACTGGAGGTGTAGAATATTTCGAACAGAACAATTAACCAGCTCCTGCTGCCACGACCACCACCCTCATCGTGCGATAAACGAGCCCAGTAAAATCAGCAACTACTGGCCCATAAAACAAACCGGTTTCCAGTGTCACATAAGTCTGGGGAACTGGGGCGAGTCCCCAATCCCATTGTGGAATTATCATTCCGGAGAGCGATGGGCAGGGAGTGAAGGATGCGGGATGGAGGGATGTATTCTAGGAGGGAGTGGAGGGGGGGCATTGGTGTACGTAGCTGTGGAGTGTGCAGGCGGTGTAACTGCACCGGGCGCAAAGGGCAGAGGGGCCCAGGCGACGGTCTGTGAAGAGAGTTGGGGGAGTGTGTGAATTGGACAGAGGGGGGCGGGGGGGGTGTGAAAAGGAGGGGGGGGGGGTAGGCTGGAGTAGGGGGGGGTATTTCATTCCTTGCAACCACGGTAGGCCACTGGGGGAAGGAATGGACGGATTGAAGGAGTGATCAACAGATGGTTTGAACGAGGGAGGGAAGGAGGTATTTGAGAGATGGACAGAGGGATTGAAGGAGGAATTGGGGAGTAATTAAAAGGAGGGACTGAAGGATTGAAGGGGGAGGAAAGGAGGGGCTGGTTGCAACTAGCGCTCATTACAGAGTTGTAGCCTCAGGGACATAGGGACCCAACCCCATTCCACATTCCTATTCACGCTCCTCCTCTTCCTACTGCTCTCCAACTCTTCAAAGTCCGTTTGCGCTGCCGTGCTGTGCTCTCCCCCTCCCAGGTTCTCTGCCGCTCTCTTCTCTCTCTCTCCCTCTCCCAGCTGCGCGTGCGAGAATCAGCAGCGCCCTTTGCCATGCAGACGAACTCAACACGCGGCTCGGCGCAAGATCCCGAGCCGCACCTGAGCCAGGACTGGGGGTCCCTCCGGGCGCAGTGCAAGAGAGAGAAAGCCCTCTTCTGTGACCCACTCTTCCCCGCGGAGCCAAAAGCCCTGGGACCCCCAGCAGGGACCACCGCGGCTCCAGAAAAGGCGCCTCTCGAGTGGCTGCGGCCCCGGGTGAGTGGTAGAGGTCGGGGTGGATGGGTTTGATTCCAGACCCGGGCGGAGTCGGTGGATGAAGTTCGTGGTGGGGTGTGTGTGTGTCTGCCTCAAATGAGTTCGATTCCCGCACACGGGTCAACACCACCAGTGACGATTTTCTGAATTCGGTCTTGGGCCTCCGCCGAGGTCGACTCAGCCCTAAATTAGTACTCTGGTTCGGTGTGTAAACATCGCCACTGGGGAGACAAAGGCGGCCGGGCGTGATGTTGGCCACCCACCCCATTGTGTGCCGTGCCGGCCTTCATAGGTGCTCGCTAACATAACTTGCCCCAACAGTCTGTTACAGGCTATACGGGGGATCTGTCTTCGGTGTGAAATGATAGGTGTGGTGTCTTTCGTGGGTGTTTGATGTACGAATGGGGGCGCGTATGTGGTGTGCGTGTGAATTTGGGGTCCGTGTGTGGTGTGTGTGACGCGTGCCATGCCGGCCTTCATAGGTGCTCGCTGACAGCACTTGCCCCTACAGCCTGTTGAAGTCTATACGGTGGGGGGGGGGGTCTTTGTTTTGGGGTGTGTGCGTGTGGGGTGTGAGAGGGGTGTGTGTGTGTAGGGTGTGAAAGGGGTGTGCGTGTGTGTGTGCGGGGTGTGTGAGTGAGGGGTGTGTGTGGGGGGTGTGAGAGAGAGGTGTGTCTGGTGTGAGAGAGGGGTGTGTGTGTGTGTGTGGGGTGTGAGAGAGGGGTGTGTGTGGGGTGTGAGAGAGGGGTGTGTGTGTGTGGGGTGTTTGTGGGGTGTGTGTGTCTGGGGTCTGAGAGGGGTGTGTGTATGTGGGGTGTGTGCGGGGTGTGTGTGTGGGGGGTGTGTGTGGGGTGTGTGTGTGTGGGGTGTGAGAGGGGTGTGTGTGTGTGGGGTGTGAGAGAGGTGTGTGTGTGGGGGTGGTGTGTGTGGGGTGTGTGTGGGGTGTGTGTGTGTGGGGTGTGTGGGGTGTGAGAGAGGGGTGTGTGTGGGGTGTGAGAGAGGGGTGTGTGTGGGGTGTGTGTGGGGTGTGTGTGTCTGGGGTGTGAGAGGGGTGTGTATATGTGGAGTGTGTGCGGGGTGTGTGTGTGTGGGGTGTGTGTGGGGTGTGTGTGTGTGTGTGGGGTGTGAGAGGGGTGTGTGTATGTGGGGTGTGAGAGAGGTGTGTGTGTGGGGGTGGTGTGTGTGGGGGGTGTGTTTGTGGGGTGTGTGAAGGGTGTGTGTGTGTGGGGTGTGTGTGGGGTGTGTGTATGGGGGGTGTGTGTGTGGGGTGTGAGTGTGTGGGGTGTGTGTGTGTGGGGTGTGTGAGGGGTGTGTGTGTGGGGGGTGTGTGTGGGGTGTGTGTGTGTGTGGGGGGTGTGAGGGGTGTGTGTGTGGGGGATGTGTGTGGGGGGTGTGTGTGTGGGGTGTGTGTGTGTGGCGGGTGTGAGGTGTGTGTTTGGGGTGTGTGTGTGTGAGGTGTGTGTGGGGTGTGTGTGTGGGGTGTGTGTGTGTGGGGTGTGTGAGGGGTGTGTGTGGGTGTGTGGCGGGACGTGGCACAGCGACGCGAACTGCGGCGACCCGAGTTCGATTACCGCTCACGGCTAACATCAGTGTCGTATTATTGATCCGGTCCTCGGGGCTCCCCTAGGACGACTCAGCCTTAAACGAGGAGTTCCTGGTGCAGTGTGTACACGTCAGCACTGGGGAGACAAACCGCCCCCTCGTGCGCCGTGCCGACCTTAATAGGTGCTCGCGAACAGAATGTGCCCATGTCGCCTACACAAGATGAACTGTGAATTTGACAGTGTTTCGTGCGTGAGGGTGTGGTGTGCATGTGGCGTGACAGTGGGTGGACGGGTGTGCGATGCGAGTTACATGGGGTGCAAAAGCGATGTAGTCGTGTGTGTGTGTGGGATGGTTTTGGCAAGACGTGATTGGTAAGTAGGTGAATGGTGAGTGTTTGGTGATGGAGTATGTTAGTGCAATATAGTCGAGTTCCATAACTGTCAACCCAAACGGTTTGCCCCGTATTCTTGCACGGCGATATTGGGTTTTCAGGTCCATATGTGGGGGTCGCTAGCCCCCGAAATCCCTCCCTCGATAATGCTAACGGCCGGGCTAGCATCATCAATCGCCCCCCCGCTGCTAAGCGAACCGCTGCTAAGTTCCTCACCCATGGTGTGGGAGCCGTCGCCCGAGGGTTCCACTCCACCGCGGGTCCGCGTAGCAGGCATGGTTAATTACGTACGCGCACACCCACACACACAGCTCTGTACGGCACTCACTCTTGCGCTTCTCTGCGCCGCGCTGGCCGCTCACGTTACAATCGCGCACCTGGGGTACGCCGATTACGCACGCCGCGAGCTTACGCACACACAGTACCACACGCGTTCCCACACGCAACCCGCGCGCTCAGCTCCGCGCAGCGCTCACTCACGTGGCGAACCACTGTGCACACAGCGCACCCACACGCTCACACTGCACGACAAGATCACGCGAGACCACGCTTCGCTATTAATGATTTATTATATGCCACCTGCGAATTGATGTTGAATCAGTGAGTCGACGAGGCTGGCCTATTCCACTAAACCTGTACCTATTCCCTATTTATCGGCTATGATTCTAATTCCCCTTCTTACTCACTGTTAAGTGTCCACGGCGGTCCGCCGATCCTTCTGTTAACCGCGTGCCTCGGTGCGTCGCACGGACGTCCGGGTCGCTGGCTCGAGCTGCGTCTGGTCGCCTGGCGCTGGAGTAAGAGAGCGATTTCCCCTCTGCGCTCCTCTATTTATCCTCCCTACCTCCCAAAGGGGATGCTGCGCTGAACAATGGGCTCGTGCACCCCAAGCCCGCGCACGGCAGTCCCCAGGCGCTGTTGATATGCTAATCAGTGTGCTGCGTGCAAGGCGTAAATCCTAATTACTCCCTTACCCTTCCTACCAATGGGGCTTGCGCGCTCAAGCGCAATTATCCCAACCCTCCATGACTATGCGCAACAGCCCCTGTGACCCCGCTATTCATGCTGTCCCGTGCCTCCCCTGCTTGCCCCGTCGACTCGTGGGGGTGTGTGTGGGGGGAAATGCGCCTCAACCGCGGTGGCCGAATGCCCCACGCCGCGACCACACCATATTAAGGCCGGCAGCAGCGCCGCGGTACCACGTAGCACGGGGGAGGTCATCCAATTCCCTGATCGCCGGAAACCGTGAGAATTAATCCCGATAAGGGTCTCTCGGATAAAAACCGGTCGATCAGGTAACCTTCCCTTCCAGCTCTATGGGGGGGGGGGGGGGGGATGCGTGCGGGTGTGTGCTTATGTGGGGCGGGTGATTGGGGGCAGTGCGGTGGGGGAAGCCGGGCGGCTCCCTGGCTCGGCAGAGCGGCCCCGTCGCTGTGGCACCACATAGCCCCCCGGGGTGCCAGTCCCCGTCCCGGGTTGACTTGAGCACCTCGCCTGGGTTGCCCCCACGAGGTATCGCCGCGGGGTCCGCGGGATTCGCCCGGCCCTTGTGGTTGGCCTCGGGGGTGGCGGCTCCGTCTCCTGGGGCTCCGGCGGGGGTCTCCTCCTCCATTCCAACGGCTCCCCTCGGCCTCTGGCACCTGCGGGCTGGGGAACAAACTCAGAGGCGGTGGGGTTTAAGGGTCGCCGTCCTCGTCGCCCCCGGCCCCGCCCGGGGCCCCTCGGAGCCCGGGGCTCCGTGGGGCCCATGTACTGCGCGAGGCCCCCGGGCACGGGGGGTGGGGGGACCCCGGGGTTTCGGGGTACTTGGACGGCGGGGCTCCCCCCCTCGGGGGCTGCTCGCCACGGCTTCAGTCGGCGGATGTTGACCACCATCTCCCGGCCCCTCTCTCCTCCCTGAATCAGCACCGTCCATGGTGAGATCTGCCGTCTCACAATCCAGGGTCCTCGCCAGTAGGTGGTCAGCTTCCCCACCTGTCCGGCACCGACGCGGGGAGTGTACAGCCACACCTCGGAGCCCGCAGTGTAGAAGGGGGGCTCCATACGGGGTCGGGCGCCCTGCTCTTGCCGCTGGTGCGCGGCCTCTCCGTGCGGGCAGGCTCGGCCCCTGGCCCCTCGCAGGGTCTCCAGCAAGTGCTCCACGGGGTGGCTCCCTTCCTCCCGTTGCGGCGGAGGAACACCGAACAGCAGATCTGCGGGCAGGCGAGACTCGCGACCAAACATCATTAGGAACGGGGTCTGTCCTGTAGAGGTGTGAACGGCGGTGGTGTAGGCGAACAGGGCATAGGGAAGGTGTTCGTCCCAGTCCTGTTGATTCGCGGCCGCCATGCGTTTAAGCTTCCCGGCCAGAGTCTGGTTCATCCTCTCTACCATCCCGTTCGCCTGGGGGTGATACGCCGTGGTTCGGTCCTTCTGGATCCCGAACTCTCGGCACAGCGCCTGAAATAATTCGGCCTCGAATTCACTACCCTGGTCGGTAATGACTCGTTCGGGGATCCCGCACTTAAGTACATAGTTTTCCACGAAGGCCCGGGCCACTACAAGGGCTGTTTTATCTGGGATAGCCACCGCCACGGGGTAGCGGGTGAAGTATTCCACCGCTACGAGAATATATCGGTTGCCCCGGTGGGATCGTGGAAAGGGCCCCTGCAGGTCGATTCCGACCAACTGATTCGTCCGACTGACTCGGAACGGCCTCAGGGGTACCTGGTACCTCGCCGGCTTTTGCCCACACTGCTGACAGGCCCGGCAGCCCTGCACCCAGGCGGCCACATCTTGTGCCAATTTGGGCCAGAGATACTGGCGACGCAGGGTCTCCCGGGTGCGCCGTTCCCCATCATGGCCCCCGAGTGGGTGGTCATGCACCAGCCGTAGCAGCTGGGGTCGCACCTGGGCAGGAACACAGATGCCCCCCGGCTGGCCGGCCTCGGTTAACTCCCGTACCACTCCGTTCCGCACACACAACCGGGCATACAAACCGCTCCAGGGTCCTGGTAGGGCGCTCTTTTCCTCCCGCAGTGCCGCCTCCACTGCCGCCAGATCCGGATCTCGCTGCTGGGTCTGTCTCAGCTGCTCGTCGTTTAGGCCCGGGAAGGCGCAGCCGACGTCCTCCTGGATCCGTCCGATCGGGTCCCGAGCCGCGGGTCCCGCGCTTGCCGGGCGGTCGACGGGATCCTCAGTGCCACCTGTGAGGGTTTCTGTGGCGCACACTGCACTCTCCCTCGCTGGGGGGGGGTCAGTGGCCGCGGCCTCTCGGGGGTCCGTTGCCTGCCGGCAGCGTCCCCCCGTGAAACACGGGCAGGCCTCCTCCGCCCTCGTCTCGAAGTACACCGTGGGTCGCCTCGATAAGGCGTCCGCGTTTGCATGCGTCCGGCCAGCCCGATACTCGATTTGCAGGTTGTACTCCTGCAACTGCGCCAACCACCGGGCCATCTGCCCCCGAGGCTCCTTGAATGTAAGAAGAAACTGCAGAGCATAATGGTCAGTGCGTACGCGACATCTCCTGCCGTACAAATACGGTCGGAACTGTTTGCATGCGAAAATCACGGCGTACAACTCTTGGCGGGTCACGCAATAGTTCAGCTCGGCCCCACTCAAGGTCCGGCTGGCGTACGCGATGACTCGTTCCGCCCCATCCTGTACCTGTGACAACACCGCGCCCAGCCCGCTGCTGCAGGCGTCGGTGTCCAAAATAAAATCGGTGGTAAAATCGGGGAAAGCGAGGGTGGGGGCGTGGGTGAGGTGGTCTTTGAGAGTGGTGAAGGCCGTCTGGCAGGCCCCCGTCCACTGGTAGGGGTGCTTAGGGGAGGTGAGTTGGGTGAGGGGGCGTGCAATCTCGCTGAATCCCTTTACAAATCGACGATAATAGGTGGCGAGCCCCAAAAATGATCTGATCTCCGTCAGATTCCTTGGCCGTGGCCACTCCACTACGGCGCGTACCTTCTCCGGATCGGTGCGCACGCCTGCCTCGCTGACGCGATGCCCGAGGTACCCCACCTCGCGTTGTGCGATGTAACACTTACGTGGCTTGAGCTTGAGATGAGCCGCTCGCAGCCGCTGGAACACCTCTCGAAGCCTGGACCAATGCTCAGACAAAGATCTACTGAACACTATCACATCGTCCAAGTAAATCAGGCACTGTTCCCACTGCAAGCCCCGCATCACCAACTCCATCAACCGCTGGAACGTCGCGGGCGCGTTAGTGAGTCCGAACGGCAACACTCGAAACTCAAACAGGCCCATCGGGGTGGTGAATGCTGTTTTTGGCCGATCCTCCTCCGTCATCTCCACCTGCCAGTAACCGGACGCCAGATCGAGGGTGGAAAAATACCGCGCTCCTGCGAGACTGTCGAAGGTGTCGTCGATGCGAGGTATGGGGAAGGCATCGCCGAGCGTGACTGCGTTTAGTTTACGGTAATCGACGCAGAATCGGGTTGACCCATCCTTTTTCGTTACTAGTACCACCGGGGCTGACCAGGGGCTCGCCGAGGGCTGAATTATGTTATCGCGAAGCATGTCCCCAACTGCCTCTTTGATTTGGGCGCGTTCGGGTGCGCCCACTCGGTACGCAGGGAGTTTGATGGGTCGGGCTGCACCGGTGTCAATTTGATGCTTAACAAGGTCGGTCCGACCCACGTCCGAGTCGTGTTCGCTGAACACGTCGGCATACTCCCGCAGTAACTCGCGCAGCCGATCGGCCTCTCCCTTAGGTAAGTCCGCCCATGGTACATGTAACGCGTCGAGCAGGGGAACGACCTCGGCTCGGGGAGTCGGGCCGACTCGCCAGGCCAGGTCCTGCTCACCCTCAGGACGACCGGGGTCCTCAGCCCAGAGTGCGAACACCGAGTCGTTAGAGTGGCGTGCGTGCAGGGGGTGTACTGTGGCTATCGGGGTGCGCCGTCGCAGTATCGCGGGGGTATTGTGGGGGTTAAACATCCGCATAAACAATCGGTCCCCATCTGCGTTTACCAACGTGGCGGATCCCACAACCCCATACCGTTTTGCCAACTCCGGGTGAGGAGTTAGCATTACCTCCCCTGATGGTCGGAGCGCGGGGTCGGTGGGGGATGTTGCCACCGGCACCAGCATCTCGGTGAGCGGGCCGATGGTGACTGCCGTCGTCAGGATAGCGGCCACAGGTGCAAAGCGGCGGCGCGTCGGTTCTCGTCCCAGGAACGGTATCCGCTCGCCGTTGCTCTCCATGGTGGCGCATCGCTGGCGGGGTTGCACGTTGAGTCCCAGCCGTTCTAAGAGGTCGGTACCTGCGATACACTCGTGACACAACGCACTCGACACGTAGAACTCCTGGGTGCACACCTGACTGCCTATGCGGACCTCTAGGGTGGCTCTCCCCAGCAGCCCCATTCCGGCTCCGCTCGCAGTGTGCAGCGCGCGGTCCGGTGCCTGCAGGTGACGCACGTCGACCCCGATCGCGCTGCAGTGCGCTGCGCTCACGAGCGAGGCCACCGCCCCCGTGTCCAGCAGGATTCGGGTACGCACTCCGTTAACCTCCCCTTCCACCAGCGACGTGGCCCCCGTGATCCCCGCCACCAGCTCCCGCAGCCAGTCGCCAGGAGTCACCGTTTCCGTGGGCGTTGTTGCTGGAACCTGTGTGGAGATCACTCGCTCGCCATTATTCTCATTATCGTCCATTTGTATCGGGACCGCGTCGATTGCACCCCTAGTTGGTCCGCTCTCTAGGGGGCGTTGGAGTTTAACCCCCCGCGTCTGTCTCGCTCGGGTGATTTCAGGACAGTCCCTCACTAGATGCCCTCGGCGATCGCACATATAACATGCCCGGGGAGGGGGGGCGGTTCCGTAGCGGGTCCCCTGTCCGCTCCCTCCCCCCCCATTACGCCGCTGTCCACCCTCCGCCTCTAGTCGGGCTACCCTCCCAGATAACCCTCCCACCGTGGCGCGTAGGTCCCCCATTTCGGATCGGATGGTCTCAACGGAGGATTGCAGTTTGGTCATATTTGTATTTGCTTCCTCGCGTACCTGGGTTACCCTTTCACCTACTTGGGTTATCATATCTCCCATGCCGGCCTGTAACCCGGCTACCCACCCCGGGGTCGTCTCGTTGGGTCTCTGTGGCTCTCTTTCCCGGCCCCTTACCGTCCTCGCGAGCTCCTGTCCCTCCTCCTCGTCTTCCGAGAGCAGGCTCGCAATGGCGCGCTCTCGTCCCAGCCCCCGGAGCTGCGCGCGTTCGCTGTGAATTCTTTCACACTTACGTGCGCGCTCGACAAGGGTGTTAAACGGAAGACGTGGGCAGCTCATGTCTGGCTGCCACCACGCCGTGCGAGACAGGTACCGCTGGATTTTCTCGGCGGCCAGTTCCTCAATAACATCAGTTGCGTACCCCGGGCGTGCGATCTTTGTTAACTCACGCACATCCTCGGCGTAATCACGTAGATCTTCGCCAGGTTGGCGCCGGCGCGCCTCTAAGGCCGATTTTGCTTCCTCCTCGTCACGCGTGCCAAAACGCTGATCGAGTCGGCGCATCAGCTCCTCTAGCTGTGTCTGTGCGCTCGCGGGTAACGCTTCTACAAAATCGGCTGCCCGCCCATCAAGATTCATATTAAGTTGACGTACTGCCTGCGCGTCCGTCCATCCATTAATTTCCTTGGCCCCTAAGAGATTGCGGGCGAATGCCTTCCACGAAGGGGCCCCCCGGCCGGTAAATATTAGTCTTATTTTAGCGTGAGGTAACGCGGGGGTCCGTACCGCTTCTGACACCAATTTGTGGGGGTCGCTAGCCCCCGAAATCCCTCCCTCGATAATGCTAACGGCCGGGCTAGCATCATCAATCGCCCCCCCGCTGCTAAGCGAACCGCTGCTAAGTTCCTCACCCATGGTGTGGGAGCCGTCGCCCGAGGGTTCCACTCCACCGCGGGTCCGCGTAGCAGGCATGGTTAATTACGTACGCGCACACCCACACACACAGCTCTGTACGGCACTCACTCTTGCGCTTCTCTGCGCCGCGCTGGCCGCTCACGTTACAATCGCGCACCTGGGGTACGCCGATTACGCACGCCGCGAGCTTACGCACACACAGTACCACACGCGTTCCCACACGCAACCCGCGCGCTCAGCTCCGCGCAGCGCTCACTCACGTGGCGAACCACTGTGCACACAGCGCACCCACACGCTCACACTGCACGACAAGATCACGCGAGACCACGCTTCGCTATTAATGATTTATTATATGCCACCTGCGAATTGATGTTGAATCAGTGAGTCGACGAGGCTGGCCTATTCCACTAAACCTGTACCTATTCCCTATTTATCGGCTATGATTCTAATTCCCCTTCTTACTCACTGTTAAGTGTCCACGGCGGTCCGCTGATCCTTCTGTTAACCGCGTGCCTCGGTGCGTCGCACGGACGTCCGGGTCGCTGGCTCGAGCTGCGTCTGGTCGCCTGGCGCTGGAGTAAGAGAGCGATTTCCCCTCTGCGCTCCTCTATTTATCCTCCCTACCTCCCAAAGGGGATGCTGCGCTGAACAATGGGCTCGTGCACCCCAAGCCCGCGCACGGCAGTCCCCAGGCGCTGTTGATATGCTAATCAGTGTGCTGCGTGCAAGGCGTAAATCCTAATTACTCCCTTACCCTTCCTACCAATGGGGCTTGCGCGCTCAAGCGCAATTATCCCAACCCTCCATGACTATGCGCAACAGCCCCTGTGACCCCGCTATTCATGCTGTCCCGTGCCTCCCCTGCTTGCCCCGTCGACTCGTGGGGGTGTGTGTGGGGGGAAATGCGCCTCAACCGCGGTGGCCGAATGCCCCACGCCGCGACCACACCATATTAAGGCCGGCAGCAGCGCCGCGGTACCACGTAGCACGGGGAGGTCATCCAATTCCCTGATCGCCGGAAACCGTGAGAATTAATCCCGATAAGGGTCTCTCGGATAAAAACCGGTCGATCAGGTAACCTTCCCTTCCAGCTCTATGGGGGGGGGGGGGGGGGGATGCGTGCGGGTGTGTGCTTATGTGGGGCGGGTGATTGGGGGCAGTGCGGTGGGGGAAGCCGGGCGGCTCCCTGGCTCGGCAGAGCGGCCCCGTCGCTGTGGCACCACACATACGGCGAACAGCTGTTTCGATATTTGATTTTGACTGAAAACTTTCGTGACTGCTGGAATTCATATTCTTTGGTTTTTTCGGTAAAGTCACGTAGTTAGAAAAAAATAACAAAAATAACAAAAATAAAGTGGATAAAAAAATAATAATAAACCATTAATGTAGACTGTAGCCTGGTTCTTAATCGGAGCGAGTGTACTGGTTTTATTTTTATTCACTTTATTATTCAAATTAGTTTCTATCTACGTGGCTTTACCGAAAGAACCAAAGAATATGCGTCTATTTGTTTGTGTTTCTCCCTTGTGATGAGACTTTGTAGGATGAACGTCGAGATGTACAAGGGGCACGGGGTGACCAATACGGTCTGAACTGCTCTGTAATGCGGTAGGGCACTGATCAGGGGTGGTCAGCTATGGAGTTCTCAGGCAGCAATGTTCTTTTTCCGCAGATTTCGGTTGCCTTAATTCCTGTACCATGTCGTGTTGTGCTCGCGTCAGTTTGGTGACCTCTTGCAAATGTGACTCATCCTCTTGCGTTCTCACGGCTGGTTAAACAAGAAAACAACCCCGCGTGGCGGTGTTTAACGTCGTGAGCGGTGTTGTGTTTGTTGTTGCTCTGTGGAGTTACACTATTGTTTTTGTAATTAAATCCGTCTCGATTGAGTCATGCAGAGCAATTATCAGACACCTGAAGCATACGTGGCTGGGTGCGTGTGTGCATTGCAGAGTTGATTTAGGGTCACGTGTAGGTGTGCGGAGACACATGTGGTCTGTGTCTTCTTCGTATGAGGGATGTGCTTCCGAATTCCACGCACAAAAAAACAGAAAACATACCAATCCCTATCCACACACGCGCGCGCATCTGCATTGAGTTTACGAAAATCGAAAACATCCCCGTAAACCCGTCCTGATATCCGGACCCCGACTACAATACTGGCCCCCTAATACTGCCCTCCTAATACTGACTGCAGACCCCCAATGCCGACGCTGAGTACTTACCATTCAATGAAGACCCCTGATACGGACAACCTCCACCCCACCCCATCCCGCAATGCAGATCCGTTTACAAATCACATGTTTAAGCCGAGCCGGAATTCTGCCGCTGTCACATCTGGATAGAATTCAAAGTAAAAATCAGCGGTCAGAGTGATTGGTGAGCCAGCACAGACGGTTCTACTCCGGGTCAAAACAACCTCGATTATGGATCATATTGGCCGCGAGAGCCAACGTGCAATAAAACGTACTCCAGTCACTGGCTCAAGTGTTACCACTTGCGCCACGTTGTAGCATAGACCACATTCACTCACACCGCCCCCCCCCCAAGCCATCGCTCACGCCCTACGCTTACCCCACTCGCCCCGATTCTCTCTCTCTCCCCCGTAGGAAATTTGCCCAAAGCCGTTCTTCCTTCTGGACGGAGCTTCAACAACAGACATATGTCAGGGAGATCTGGGTGAGAGGAGCTCACCACTGCCGATCGACACCGGCTCATCATGCACCTCTCACCACCTCTCATGTATCACGTACGCTCACGACCTCACCATTACCCACCCATTCCTCATCACGACCTCCTCACCTAAACACCCAACACCCTCCCCCCCCCATGTAACCCTCACCACCTCACCAACCTCCTCACCTTGAAGCACCGACCACTCTTCTCCCAGTAACCCTCACCTGTCCTCCCGCCAGTGACTCTAACCTCTCCCTTACCCCGCTCCTTCACCACTCCCCCAGTACCCTTCACCACCATCATACACCCTCAGCCAAAACCCTCACTACCTCCCTGCCAGGTAACCCTCACCACCTACCCTCCTCTCTCACCCCCAGTACTCCTTACCCCTCACCTCACCTTTCACCCCTGACCTCACCACTTAACTTCCCCTGACCTACCCCCTGTCTCCCCACATCCCTCTTCACCTCACCTGGTTCCCTCACCCCCCCCACCGACCCCCACCCCACCCCGTTCCCCCTATCCCTTCACCCCACCCCGTTCCCTCACTCCCCCCGGCTCCGTCTCCCCGTCTCCCCGTACCCCTCACCCACCTCACTCCCCCTCACCACCTCCACCCCAACCCTCCCCCCGCAGGGGACTGCTGGCTCCTGGCCGCCATGTCGTCCCTCACGCTGGAGCCCGCCCTCTTCGAGCAGGTCGTGCCCGCGGGACAGGACTTCGGCACGGACTACTGCGGCATCTTCCGCTTCAGGGTGAGCGGCTTCGACATCCCGGGCACCGGCACGTGAACGATTGGAGGATACAGCCCACGCCGCGTGAGGCCGTGGTAGTGTCGCCCCGGGCGGCCATCGGTGCAGAACTCTCGATGAACAAAGCAATTGGCTTGGAAGCGACTTCCAAACTGGCGTTGCCGCCGACTTACTTCGGGGGTTCGTTCACCGTTTAAGAGAGCGACAACAATGTAGGCAGCGTGGCTTGTAGAAAGGGGAACTCATGTACAGCAACTCAATCACTGCTCTTTCTCTCTCTCTCACGTAACGTTCGCGATGCACATTCATTGCCACGTGTAATTCCAGCACGATCTCTGCTGCCAACACCAACACCTGCACTGAGTCCACGTGGTGCTCCCACCCTGGCCGTGTAACCCAGACCTTTCCCTCCAGCCAAGCTCGGCCCTCTCACCCACCCAACACACGATTACCGTCGCCGAAAAAGACCTCCTCGGATCTTTCGGTGACCCGAACACCTCACCAGGGTGGGGAACCTTTTTTCTGCCAAGGGCCATTTGGATATGTGTAACATCATTCGCGGGCCATACAAAATGATCAACTTAAAAATTAGCTTGTTATATTTGGTCAAACATTTCAATAACTCACCCCTAATGTGATGGCTGGAACAGACCAAATGATTTTGCGGCAGAGGTCACAATCGGGTACCCGATACTCGTACCCTACCCGATACCCGGCTACCCGTACCCGGCCGGGTACAGGTACGGGTACCCGTTTGCGACCCTGGTGCGGCCGGGTACGGGTACGGGTAAGGAATCAAAACCCGTTTGCAACCTCTGTTTTGCGGGTCTTATACGGCCCGCGGGCCGGACGTTCCCCACCCCCGAGAAGCACACCGCGTGCCTTCTAAGCCAATCAGAGCCGAGCACCGTGTCCCGCTCAGCACTGCCCCTATGGATCATCGAGTAAACCACCGGAGTCACTACGCTCCTTCAACGAGGAGGAGGAGGAACAAAAAAACGTCACAAACTCTCCTCTCCTGAAGCCCTCTCGTCGTGGCCAGCAGACCTCGACGTTGCCGTTTAGCTCACGAACGTGTCCGTGCTATATGCAAGAATGAAACTGATCACCGATCATTATCAATTTGATTACATGCGTGGGGAGGGTGGTGGCCTAGTGGTAATGCTTGTGCCTCATAGCAAGATAAACCTTGGTTCGATTCCCGACTCGGGCGCCTTTCTGCGTACCCCCCCCCCCCCGTGCCTCCCGTGTCCCCTGTGCCCCCCCCCCCCCAGTTCTGGCAGTATGGTCGCTGGCTGGAGGTGGTGGTGGATGATCGCCTCCCGTCGCGGGGCAAGCGTCTCGTGTACACGCGCTCCAGCACACGCAACGAGTTCTGGAGCGCACTGCTGGAGAAGGCCTACGCCAAGTGGGTACTCGCACAGCTGGGTACTCACACACCGCTGGGTTCTCACACAAATATAGCACCGTATGTGTATCATTGTGTGTGTGTGTATCCCCGTGTGTGTGTATCACCGTGTGTGTGTGTGTAAGAGGTAGGGCCTTACCATCAGCCCCACCAAAACGAAGCATCTGCCTGGGTATTTTGTACCATCGGGCACTCCACCCCACAACTGCCAATCGGTGATGGGGCAGTTGTGGAGAGAGTTGGGAGTTTCCCATACCTGGGCAGTGTGCTCATGACTGGCTCCGGTTTAAGAGCAGAGGTCTCCCTCCGAATCAATCGAGCAGCATTATATTTTCATCGGTTGCATAACGCTGTTGGGAAGCTACCTGGTCTGTCGCTCCGCACGAAGCTTCAGGTCTTCTCGGCCACAGTCATTCCCTCCCTTCTCTACGCTTGAGAAACGTGGACCCCCCTAATGGGACATCTTAGCCGGTTAGAAACATTTAGGCTGGCCTGCCTACGATCAATCCTGGGTTTAACCAGGCTGGATTGTGTGAGGAGCTCACAAATCCTCGAAAGATCTGGACAAAGTCCCATCTGTGAGCACTGCCAGCAGGCAAATGCTACGTTGGCTGGGCCATGTTGCCAGCATTCCCAATCACCGCATACCCAAACAGCTTTTGTTCGGCTGGATCGAGGGGGCTAAACGGGCGCGGCACGGGCTCGAGAAGAGATGGAGTGATGTGGTACAGGAGGATGTGGAGCTGAGTGGACTTGCCGATGACTTGTACCAGCGGTGTCAAGATCGGCCTCTGTGAAGGAGGCTCGTGAAGGACGCTACTGAACAGTTGGAGGCAGTCGCCCTCCAACAACAACAGAGGGTGGAGGAGCGACGCTCACAACAACGAGCGGAGCGCCGGGTGGCTAAAGCACCGCAAGTTGGCACAGTAGGGGGCACAGGTGGTGCATCAGCCAGTCATCTCGGTCATTTCAGTCAGTCGACCCGTGGCACCTGGGTCTGCCCCGTGACTTCCTGCCAGCAGGCGTTCGACACTTCACGTGGCCTCAAGGTGCACATGACCTGGCACAAGCGTCGTGGTGACGTCACTGCCACTTAGTGGCGAATGGCGGTTGTTGTTGTTATTGTATCACCATGTCTGTGTGTATGTATCACCGTGTGTGTGTTTGTGTGTGTATCGCTGTGTGTGTACGTATCACCGTGTGTGTGTATGTATCACCGTGTGTGTGCGTGTATGTATCACTGTGTGTGTGTATCACCGTGTGTGTATCACCGTGTGTGTATGTATCACCGTGTGTGTGTGTATGTATCACCGTGTGTGTGTGTGTGTATCACCGTGTGTGGGTGTGTGTACATATCCCGTGTGTGTGTGTATGTATCACCGTGTGTGTGTGTGTGTATGTATCACCGTGTGTGTGTATGTATCACCGTGTGCTATGCGCCAGGTTGAACGGCTCGTACGCGGGGCTCAAGGCCGGGAAGATTCTGGAGGCCATGGAGGACTTCACGGGCGGCGTGGGAGAGTCGTACCGCTCCGACCCCGCGACCCCCAAACTCTGGCTCTGCGTCACCTCTGCCCTGGCCGGCAATGCCCTGCTCGCCGGCTTTATAAAGGTGATACGTACAGTCTTGATTTGAAGCTTTCGTGACTGCAGGAATCCATACTCTTTGGTTCTGTCGGTAAAGTCACATAGGTATAAAATAAAATAAATCACGACGTTTCGGGCGCAACACAAGCGTCCGTCATCAGGTGAGAAAGCGTGGTCTGCTGCTGAGGCGGACTGTTTTAAAAGGTTTGAAATGGGTGTTGCCCAAGGGTCATAAAGAAGTGTGCGGGGCTAGTGAAGTTAATGTGAGAAATTAGCATGTACCTGTAGGATCAGAGAGCGGCATCCTCGGCGAGGGCACGGAAGTGGCTATGTTAATGTGAGAGATTAGCATGATGTTAATGTAAGATCTTAGAGTGGCCTCCACGAGCCAAGAGAGAGTGTAATCCAAAGGCATGAGAGTGCAATGCATAGGACATGTGAGCATGAGAGATCTAAGAGAGAAGCATAGAGACAGAGAGAGACACAGAGAGTCGGAAATAACAGCTGTCATAGTCAGGTAGGATGGAAACATCACAGTCAGTTAAGACTTTACCTGGTTAATAACATCCTTCCAATGATTGCTCAGTTTGTACCCATCTTCTCGAGTGAAGTTGTGTCTGTGTTTATATATCTGGATGGCTTCATGAGCAAATCTCTGAAGGTAGCCGGTAGGTTTGCAGAGTACCTCCGTCTTGGAAAAATCTATTTCGTGTGAGCCCACAGCGTTAAACAATGATCAGCAACGGCCGAGGTATTGGTCCTACCATGTTTCAGATCTGCCTTGTGTTCACGAACGCGGTCCGAGACATGTCATTTCGTTTCCTCAATGTAACTGCTACCGAAGGTACAACTCAGTTTGTAGACTCCAGGATATTGCATGTCAGGAATGACCTCCTTCACGGATTTTGTGTACTGTATTGAATCGGCCCTGGATCTTGTGTTTGTTTAATATTCCTTTGCCTGATGACGACCGCTTGTGTTGCGATCGAAACGTCGTGATTTGTTTAATTTAATTAAATTTCTAACGACGTGACTTCATCGAAAGATCCAAAGAGTATGAATTCCTGCAGTCACGAAAGCTTCAAATCAAAATCGTCACTGGTGTTGGCCGTGAGCGGAGTGCTGCTAACCACTACGTCACCGATCCCAAACACGCACACACACACACGTGACACACGCGTGTGTCGTGTTTCCACGTAGGTGGCGAGTCCCGCGGAGGTGGGTCGCGTGAACGAAAGCGGGCTCGTGCTGGGACACGCGTACTCCATACTCGCCATGGACACGGTACGGAGACACGGGGACCACGGGGACACTGGGGCACGGGGACTTGGGGGGACATCGACACGGGGGCACAGAGATACGTGGACATGCGACCATGGGGACACAGGGGCATATGGACACAGGGACATGGAGATACGGGGACATGTGTACTCCATACCCGCCATGGACACGGTACGGAGACACAGAGAAACAGGGACAATGGGGACACGGGGACACGGAACACACGTACTCCGTACTCGCAACAAACACGATGCATAGACACAGAGACACGGTACATGGAGACGCCGAGCCACTCCGTGGTGTGTGAACAAGACGCTCCCCCACCTCCCCGCCACCCCCAGGTCTCTACTCAGGGGGGATCCGTGCGCCTGGTTCGCCTGCGAAACCCGTGGGGTCGCCAGGAGTACACGGGGGCCTGGAGCGACAAGTACTGATCCCCGTCTATCCCACCCTCCCTCTCTTCATCTGTCCATCTTTTCATCTCCCCTCTACTTCCCCCCAATGTCCACTATCCATCTTGGATTTAACGAAACTGGATTGTGCGAGGAGCTCACAGATCCAGACGCAGTACCATCGGGGAGTGCCTCCGGCAGACGAGGCTGCGTTGGCTGGGTCATGTAGTCCGCATGCCCAGCCACCGCATGCCCAAGCAGATTTCTGTTTGACCGGATAGAGGGGGCCAACCTGGCGTGGCACGGGCTAGAGAAGAGATGGACTGATATGGTATGGGGGGTTGGGGAGTGGACTTGTTGATGGCTGGTACCAGCGGTGTCAAAATCGGCCTCTGTGGAGGAGGTTCATGAAGGACGCTACTGTGCAGTTGGAGGCAGTCGCTCTCCGTTAGAGAAGCGATGCTCACAATAACCAGTAGAGAGCAATGGGCGGCTAAAACGCAGAAAGTTTTCACAGTAGGGAGGTTCTGTTATCTCAGTCAGTTAACCCATGGCACCTGGGTCTGTTCCGTGACCTTCTGCCAGCGACCCTTCAACACTTCACGTGGCCTCAAAGTGCACCGAGCATGGCACACGCGTCGTGGTGACGTCACCACCACTTGTGCCGAACGGCGGCAGTCGTTGTGTGTGGGTGCATGGGTGTGTACCGGCGTGGTGTGTGTGGCGTGCACCACCAGGGCCACTGAGTGGAACTCGGTGGAGCCACAGGAGCAACAGCGACTCAAGCTCAAGAAGTCAGAGGACGGAGAATTCTGGTGAAATCATCAACACCGGCATCATCATCATCACTCACACACTCAATAACCCCCTCGCCCACCACTCATCCACTTACCCACCGACTCCCTTACGTATTCACCCATTCACTCACCCCCCACCCACCCAGCTACCAATTTGCTCACCCACCCACCCACCCACCGAGCCACCCACTTTCGTGTCGATGGCGCCGTCTTCCGCCCAGGATGTCAGTGGAGGAATTCACGAAATTCTTCAGCACCATCGAGATCTGCAGCTTCAACCCCGAGGAGACGGAGGGGACCGACTCGGCCGAGGCGGCCCCGGGGACCCCAGCTCCACCCTCGTGGGCCCTCACCACTCACGACGGACGCTGGATCCCCGGCTGTTCCGCTGGCGGCTGCAGGAAATACAAAGGTGACTCCTGGGAATTATTCGGGAATGTTTTGTAAATCTTACAATGCATAGATGTAGCACCCTCCCTGATAATTGTATGATGATGATAATGATAATCTTAATAATCTGTGCACTCCGATGGCGCTTGCTTAGATACATGAGCAACTCAAAACCACCTGACGTCACATCTCATCCACAAACATTCGAGGGGCACCCCTGGTGGCAGCTGTCCCTGTGCGCCGCAAAGCGGCTCGCAGCACCTGGCCTGCAAGTGGGCATCAGTCTGCCAGTAGCGGGCTCATGATTGCTGCCGTGTGCAGTCCCAAATTGAGTTAAGAACGGTGCAAATGCCAAATTAACGTCATGTTAATTTATATATATAAAAGGGAAATTTGTGAATATGTGTGTCTGTTCGAAATGTTTAGCATACTTCCCGACATGCAACAAACTTGAAATTTGGCATGTGGGTAGCTTCCAGACTGTACACAATGCAAAAAGTATAAAAATAGACTTTTGTATTTGGGGGGGGGGGGGGGGGGGGGGTGGCGCAATAATGGATATATTTTGCACGGCAAGTTAGCGGTGACGTCACGTCTGTGATGTCACCCGCATGCGAAAGCGTCACGCAGTGTGCCTGCTGACGTCACGCATCCCCCCCCCCCCACCCTCCGCGTAGGCCGTGTATTAATCCAAGACAAGAATCCAAGTCCCGGGCGAAGCCGGGTAGTAAAGATAGTTAGAGATAATTCGCGAATCTATTTACCCAGGATTTTATTTCGGCCGGGGTTTGTGTAGGTTGATGGCCCAGACAATATCCCCGCGCACTGCATGCCACATCCAGAATACCTCCCTCTCTCGCTATGTGCTGTGGCTACCACGAGCCAAGGTGCCACGTGCTCTCATCTACCAGCAACCTGGAAGACTGCTCGGCGAGAGATGAAGCGCTGGATTTACCCGTGTGGCTTGTGAGTGACGAGGGAATGATCGCAGAATGAGTCGGAAGTCGTTTGGCCCTGAAATCGGATGAGGCAGCAATGACAAAACGCTCTCCCAGGACGCGCCCTCATCTCTCTCGAGATCTCAGAAGCTAAGCGGGCTGTTGAGCCTGGATAGTGCTCGTTGTGGGCAGCAGAGGGAATTGCAAGAAACTCTACTACTGTACTGTGCTTCTATGCCCCCACGTCTATGCTCGCCGCATTTACCAACCCGTGCTGACCAGCGTCGTGGTGAAGTATGGTCAAATAACCGCTCCCCCCCCCTCGACCTGCAGTGTGCTGGAGACTGTGGATTTACAAATCCACATGTACAGGATAGTTCTGGGATATTTCAGGACTATTGACATTCCACCTGCACCCCCCCACCCCTCTCGCGACCCCACAGTCTCGTTCTGGACCAACCCCCAGTTCCGCCTGAGTCTGCGTGCTGGGGACGAGGAGGTGGGGTCCCGAGGAGGAGGGCCAGGAGCAGCCCACCGGGGAGGAGCGGCCACCCACTGCACGGTGGTCCTGGCCCTCATGCAGAAGAACCGCAGGGGGGGGGCGCCGGCATCCAACGGGAAGGGGACCCCTGACTTCCTCTACATCGGATTCGCCGTCTACCCGGTGAGTCACCTCGCCGGGGTCACGGTGGCCTCGTGAAGGTCACGGTGACCGTGTCGGAGACGGCGAGGCGGTGTGCAGCGCGGTGGTGACGCTGGTGCCTCGCGGCAAGAAGGACCCGGGTTCGATCCCCGATTAGGGCGTTTGTCTGCGTGGCGTTTTGTATGTCTCCCCATTGTTCTGCATGGGTTTCCATTCATTGTAAACTGGGCTTGGCCAAAACATCCCAATGCTGAAAAATGTACCTGCAGATCACTCAATTGTTATCACAAAGACAAAGATCCCCTGTATAGCTTGCACAGACTTTTGAGGCAAGTGCTGTTAGCGGGCACCTATGCAGGCCGGCATGGCACACGAGGGTGGCCGGCACCACGCTCGGCCGACTTTGTCTCCCAGTGATCACACACACACACACGCAGCAGCAGCATCGCCCCCCTACTGTAAAACTTGGCAGGACCCTCCTGAACAAGGAGTCTTGAGACTCAGTGAGGCTTTCTTGGGTAAGCAAGCGGAATACTGTAGCAGTGATAATAATTATAATCAATGAATGATTTACTTTTACCCGATGCGGCAGAATGAGTAGGGTACAATACGAGGGGCATGTGGATGCTGTGAGGAGGCCCTGGTTTTAATTGAAGTGTTGTCTGTGTCTGTGTCTGCACAGGTGCCAGAAAAGGTGTGTACAGTGCAGGGTGCAGTGAGTACTGGGGCCAATCGTCACCACCACCATCACCATCAGCATCGTCAAAACATGCGGCATCATCAATCTATATCACCATCAACCGAATTAGAACATCAGTAGCTGATTTGCACATCAGTTTCATACATTCAAAATTCAAGACAAGCCACAGTAGCGCGATCGTGGCCATGCAAACCAAACTATGCACCATACACATTAAACCCATACAGACACACGAAGATGCATACAGATATACATAGAGACATATTGAGAAACAGAAAAATAAAACACAGAGGCACAGAGACACATAGAGACACACGGAGACTCATGGAGACCCACAAAGATGCATTGATAACAAAGCATATTCGTGTGATTGTGGCCTTGCAACCCAAACTATGGACCACACGGTAACCCACTGCAGTCTGTCCTCCTTCGATGTAGGAGGAACAGCAAAACGAGACCATCTCCAGCTCCTCAAGCCCTCTCGCCTTGGCCACCAGACATTGGCATTTTGTCCATGAACATATTGCCATCATGCGAAATAATAGAATTGTCATCATCGACACACACGCACAATCATCACTGCTTGCAGCAGCATCATGATGATCATCAGGGGGCTGTGTTCTGGAGCCACTCTCCCTGTCCCATCTCTGGGTCAGTGGCCACGAGCAGGAGGCGATTGCTGGCGTTGGGGCGGGGGGGGGGCGTGCCCACGTGACCCCTGCCCCCCCTTGTGTGTAGCTCCGCAAGCAGAAGGACCCCCTCCCCTCCTCGTTCTTCGTGACGACGCGGCCCGTCGAGGAGACGCCGGGGTTCTCCAACGCCCGCGAGGTCGGAGGTCACGGGGGACACGGGGGACACGCGGGAGACGCGGGACACGCGGGACGTGGGGGACACGGGGGACGTGGGGGACACGGGGGACGTGGGGAACACGCAGGGACACGCGGGGACACACGGGGGACACGTGGGACATGGAGGACACGCGGGACACGCGGGACACGGGGGACATTCGACACAGGGGCAAGGGGGACGCGGGATAAGAGAGGGGGGGGGGCATGGGGGACGTGGAACACATGGAGACAGGTGACACGGGGACACGGGGGACGTGGGGACACGCGGGAGACGCGGGGACACACGGGGGACACGGGGGACATTCGACACAGGGGCAAGGGGGACGCGGAACAAGAGGGGGGGGGGGCATGGGGGACGTGGAACACAGGGAGACAGGTGACACGGGGGCCACGGGAGACGTGGGGACAGGGGCACATGGGAACACGTGGTGCCACTAGGACACGGGGACATGGGGACGCAGGACACGCGAGGGACACGAGGACACGGGGGACACAGGGCACAGAAGAACACCCAAACCGCTGGGACACCCCCCCCCCCCCGCCTTGTGTCGCAGGTGAGTGTGCGCGCCCGCCTGCCCCTGGGCGACTACGTGGTCGTCCCCTCCACCTACGAGCCCGACGTGGAGGG
The DNA here is from genome assembly GCF_015708825.2 of Lethenteron reissneri. Lineage (NCBI taxonomy): Eukaryota > Metazoa > Chordata > Hyperoartia > Petromyzontiformes > Petromyzontidae > Lethenteron > Lethenteron reissneri. Next base: position 7,225,408 of record NC_083792.1, read on the forward strand.
CGACTTCTTCGTGCGCGTCTATGCCAAGCAGGAGAACCGCTCCCGGTACGAAGGCAAAGCTCCCCGAGGGGGTGGCTGGGTGGCCGGAACCACGCCCGCGCCACCTGTGCCACCCCACCAGTGCCGATGTTTACACATCGCACCAGGTACTTACTCACTTAAGGCAGAGTCGACCTAGGGGAGGCCCAGGGCTAGTTCAGATATTCGTTGCTGATTGTGAGCGCAGTGCGCTGACCGCTGCGACACCGCTCCCGGTACCCTCACCACCTCCTCACCACCACCTCTTCGTTCTCACCCCCACCCCCCCTCAGGAAAGCGGAGCCCCTGAAGTGCGAGTTTAACGGGAGTGTGAGTGTTGACGGACCACCACCACTACACCACAACCATAGTCACCACAACCATGGTCACCACCACCACTACACCACCACCACTACACCACAACCATAGTCACCACCACCACTACACCACAACCATGGTCACCACCACTACTCCACCACCACTACACCACAACCACCACTACACCACAACCATAGTCACCACTACACCACAACCATAGTCACAACTACACCACCACCACTACACCACAACCATAGTCACCACCACCACTACACCATAACCATAGTCACCACCACCACTACACCACAACCATAGTCACCACCACCACCACTACACCACAAACATTGTCACCACCACAACTAAACCACAACTATAGTCAACAGTTCAGCAACCACCACTAAACCACAACCATAGTCAACACTACAGCCACTGCTATCATAATCACAACCAACAACCACCACAACAACCACCACTAAACCACAACAATCACAGCCACCACCACTAAACCACAACCATAGTCAACAGCACAACAACCACCACCACAAAACCACAACCATAGTCACCACCACAGCCACCGCTATCATAACCACAACCAACAACCACCACAAGAAACCACCACTAAACTACAACAATCACAGCCACCACCACCACAAAACCACAACCATAGTCACCACCACAACAACCACCGCCAGTCACGACCATCACCACAACAGAAACCAACAACAACCACGACCACAAATCGTTGCAGACATTTGGCTACTCTTGTTTATCTGATATCGTTTTTGTTTATGTTGTTGTTTGTTTTTTATGTTGTTGTTGTTTATGTTGTTGTTTAGATTGTGTTCGCCGCTCCTGCCCCCACTGAACCCGAGCTGGATGACGCCGAGTTTCAGAAGTTGGCGGGCAGAGTAACAACAACCCCAACCATCACTACCAAACAACCACACAACCACCACATCACCAGACAACCACCACACCACAGCCACTGCCAAACAACCACACATCAACACAACCACAACAACTTCCACACTGTAAGAGCCGTAAAACTAAGGCGTAAATACACGAAGCAGCTAATGGTAGGTGTAGTGGTGATGATGGTGGTGGTAGTGGGGGTAGCGGTGGAGTTCGTAGTAGTGATGTTGATAGTATTGGTGGATATCTATGGTGGTGGTGCAGGAGATGGTGGTGGTGATAATGTTGGACATGGTGATATTGGTGATGGTGCTCGTGGTGATAGTCTTGGTGATGGTTGTGGTGGTGATTGTGGTGATTGTGGAGGTGGTGGTTGTCTTGGAGGACGAGGTGGTGGTGGCTTTCTGTAGCTACAGGGGAGATGTTGTGGTGGATGTTTCTATGGTCGTAGTGTCTGTGGTTGGTGTTGTTGATGTTGTTGTTGCTGCCCCTGGGTCCCTCCCTTCCCCCCACAGGATGGACGAATCTCCCTGTCTGAGTTCACGCGTCTCGTCAACTCAAGTAAGTGGGGGGCACAGCGGTAGTGGGGGGAGGGGATGACGGCACACTGGGGGGCACGTGGTGCATGGGGCAACGCATGGAACAAATTAGGAGTATTGGGAGCATGGCATGCAAAAGGCACGAGTTGTGGGGGTACATGGGGCATAGCGGGCTTTTGTACTGGGGGGCTATGTGAATGTGAGCGGCACGGGGCGTGGGGAGCGTGGGGGGCACGGGGTGTAGGAGGCACAGGGAATAGGGGGTGGGTGGGCGCAGGGATATCAGAGGCATCATCAGCGGCAGATGGACACGGCTTGTGGGGGGGCACGTGGACACGGAGGTCACGGGGGAGGACACGGAGCGGTCGAACGCGGACCTGAGTTACTGGACCCCCCTGCCCCCCCCCCCTCCACTGCAGGGTTACCTGCTCGGAGCGCCCTCTCCATGGACGCGTGTCGCAGCCTGGTCTCCTTCCAGCCCGGCGTATCCTCACTGCCCCGACCCCCACACCCCCCCCCTCCCCAAACTGTCGAGATTCTAATGTGGCAATGTTGCTTTTAATGTGAATGTTATTAACATTATTGTTTAAACTCGTACAATGGAGATCACAGCAGCGCGGTCAAGAGAGCAATGCAGTAATATCCATTGTTGTGCTGTACTTCTGTGCTCCCACTTCGGTGCTCCCGACCTTGGCCGACCTGCACTCACCAGAGTGGCGAGGCAGGGTTTGACGACACCCACGAATCGCGCGGCGTGGTGCGTGGGGGTGCCCTCATCCAGCAGTGGATTGACAGAGGCCTGCACACGAGTGGCAGGCTGGCAGCGCCTCACAGTCAGAAGGGCCTGGGTTGAAATCTCGACTCTGGCACCGGTCTGATAGACTTTGTATGGCCTCCCTCTGTTCTGCGTGGGTTTCCTCTGAGTTCTGTGGTTTGCTTCCATAGCTAATAAAACGCACACACACACACACACAACGTAACTGATATTGGGCCAACATCCCCAATGCTGAAACGTTATTAGCAAATGACAAAATTTTGGATCTTAAAAGGCAAAGATACCCCGTATGGCCTTAACAGACTGTTGGGGCAAGTGCCGTTAGGGAGGATCACACACAGCAGCAGCAGCAACAACATCGCCCTCGACTGCAAAAAGAGCTTGGCAGGACCCTCCCGAAGGAGAGTCTTGAGACTCGGTAGGGCGTTGCTGAGGAGGAAAAAAAAACAAGAGGGAATGATTGGGACGTATGGTCAATGACGATTTGAGTCCAGGCTTGGATTCGTGCGGGCTGAGGGGTACGGAGAGGCACCCTCAGAAAGCCCGCCATGCGTGCGAGGCAGAGGTCGCAAACGGGTTTTGATTTCTTACCCGTACCCGGCTGCACCAGGGTCGCAAACGGCTACCCGTACCCGTACCCAGCCGGGTACGGGTAGCCGGGTATCGGGTAGGGTACGGGTATCAGGTACCCGGTTGCGACCTCTGGCGCGAGGGGGCAACACGCGCAGTTCCGCACAGATGTCTGTCACGGACCCACTTGCTGTACTGCCATCTGCTGGCTAAACGTGCAGACCCAGCGGGGTTGGGAGTCTCGCAGCTCACGGTGGCATCTCTGCGTGATCCACCAACCCTGCCGTCCAGGATTGGGGAGTTCAACTCAAGACTTTAATTCTGTGGATATGTAGCTGCGGAGGGAGGGGGGGGTCGTGGCAGGGGTTGTGAATGGGGGGTCAAGGTGAAGGTCACGGGTCGATGTCGCGGTCAGTTATGTCCAGTTTTCACTTTGACAATTACAATCAACCACTGACCACCACCAAATTCACCACCCCACCACTCACCATACACATACAACCACCACACACTACACACAACCACGAACGCAATCACCACACACTACCGCCACTCACCACACACACACAAAACCGTGAACACAACCACACTGCCGCTCACCACCGCTCACCACCACAGAAGAAGAAGTCTCTGAGGAAGTTGAATCTGGAGGAAACTCACCAGTCCATGGTCGTCGTGAAGAAATTACAGGTGCCGCTCACCACTCACCATTCGCTGCTCACCGCTCACCACTCCCCACTCACCATCCACCAATCACTGCTCGCCGCTAACCACTGTGCCACCGCTCCACTCCAAATAATACCTTCATATGTATGTTATATTTGACACATATATGAAGGCAACACTCGCTACCTCCTCACCACTTCCTTCTCACCACTTATGGTTCACCACTCACCACTCCTTCCTCACCCCCCACCGTCCCCTCCCCCCCCCAGGCTGTATTCCTGGAGTTTGACCGCGATGGTTCGGGCGGCATGAGCACCTTTGAGCTGGGGCAGGCGCTCGCCCAGTGTGGTACATTGCACGATACACCACGATGCACCGCACCGCGATACACCGCACCGCGATAGACCGCACCGCGATACACCACGATACACCACACCACGATACACCACGATACATCACGATACACCACACCACGATACACCACGATACACCACGATACACCACGATACACCACACCACGATACACCACGATACACCACGATACACCACGATACACCACACCACGATACACCACACCACGATACACCGCGATACACCACGATACACCACGTTACACCACGATACACCACGATACACCACACCACGATACACCACACCACGATACACCGCGATACACCACGATACACCACGTTACACCAAACCACGATACACCGCGATACACCACGATACACCACGATACACCACGATACACCACACCACGATACACCACGATACACCACGATACACCACGTTACACCACGATACACACGTTACACCACGATACACCACACCACGATACCCACGATACCCACGATACACCACGATACACCACGATACACCACGTTACACCACGATACACCACGTTACACCACGATACCCCACACCACGATACACCACGATACACCACACCACATACACCACGATACACCCGTTACACCACGAATACACCACGCCACGATACACCACGATACACCACGTTACACCACGATACGATACACCACGATCACCACGATACCACCACGCCACGATACACCACTAGACACCACACCACGATACACCACGATACACCACGTTACACCACGATACCCACGATACACCACACCACGATACACCACGATACCACTATACCCACGATACACCACTAGACCACCACCACTTACACCACGATACCCACGATAACACCACGTTACACCACGATACACCACTATACACACACGATACACCACGATACACCACGATACACCACGATACCACCACGATTACACCACGATTACACCACAGATACACCACGATTAACCCACCCGTACAACCACGAGTACACCACGATACACCACGTTACACACGATACACCACGATACACCACGATACACCACGATTACACCCCGATACACCAACGATACACCACGATACACCACGATACACCACGATACACCACCGATACACCACGATAACACCACGATACACCACGATACACCACGATTACACCACGATACACCAACGATACACCCCGATTACACCACGATACACAACGATACAACCACGATCACCCCACGATACACCACACCACGATACACACGATACACCACGATACACCACGTTACCACCACGATTACACCACGATTTACACCACGATTACACCACGATACACCACACCACGCACATACACCACGATACACCACGATACACCACGATACACCCACGATACACCACGATTACACCACGATACACCACGAACACCCACGATACACCCCACCACGATACACCACGATAACACGTTACACCACGATACACCACACCACGATACACCACGATACACCACGATCACCACGATACACCACACCACGATACACCACGATACACCATGATACACCGCGATACACCACGATACACCACGATACACCACACCACGATACACCACGATACACCACGATACACCACGATACACCACACCACGATACACCACGATACACCACGTTACACCACGATACACCACACCACGATACACCACGATACACCACGATACACCACACCACGATACACCACGATACACCACGATACACCGCGATACACCACGATACACCACGATACACCACACACGATACACCACGATACACCACGTTACACCACGATACACCACACCACGATACACCACGATACACCACGATACACCACGATACACCCACACCACGATACACCACGATACACCACGATACACCACACCACGATACACCACGATACATCACGATACACCACACCACGATACACCCACGATACACCACGATACACCACACCACGATACACCACGATACACCACGATACACCACGATACACACACACCACGATACACCACACCACGATACACCGCGATACACCACGATACACCACGATACACCACGATACACCACGATACAACCACACCACGATACACCACACCACGATACACCGCGATACACCACGATACACCACACCACGATACCCCACGATACACCACGATACACCACACCACGATACACCACGATACACCACGATACACCCACGTCACACCACGATACACCACACCACGATACACCACGATACACCACACCACGATACACCACGATACCACCACGATACACCACGTTACACCACGATACACCACTATACACCACGTTACACCACGATACAACCACGCCACGATACACCACGATACACCACACCACGATACACCACGATACACCACGATACACCACCCACGATACCACCACGATCACCACGATACACCACGATAACCCAACCACGATACACCACGATACACCAACGATACACCACACCACGAGATACACCACGATACACCCACGATACACCACACCACGATACACCACGATACAACCACGATACACCACGATACACCACGCCACGATACACCACGATACACCACGATACACCACGATACACCACGTTACACCACGATACACCACGATACACCACACCACGATAACACCACGATACACCACGATACACCACGATACACCACGATACACCACACCACGATACACCACGATACACCACGTACACCACGTTACACCACGTTACACCACGATACACCACGATACACCACGATACACCACGATACACCACACCACGATACACCACGATACACCACGATACACCACACCACGATACACCACGATACACCACGATACACCACGATACACCACGCCACGATACACCACGATACACCACACCACGATACACCACGATACACCCACACCACGATACACCACGATACACCACGATACACCACGCTACACCACAATACACCACGCCACGATACACCACGATACACCACACCACGATACACCACGATACACCACGATACACCACACCACGATACACCACGAAACACCACGTTACACCACACCACGATACACCACGATACACCACGTTACACCACGATACACCACACCACGATACACCACGATACACCACACCACGATACACCACGATACACCACGATACACCACGTTACACCACGATACACCACGCCACGATACACCACGATACACCACACCACGATACACCACACCACGATACACCACGATACACCACGATACACCACGTTACACCACGATACACCACGCCACGATACACCACGATACACCACACCACGATACACCACACCACGATACACCACGATACACCACGATACACCACGTTACACCACGATACACCACGATACACCACGATACACCACACCACGATACACCACGATACACCACGATACACCACGTTACACCACGATACACCACACCACGATACACCACGATACACCACACCACGATACACCACACCACGATACACCACGATACACCACGATACACCACACCACGATACACCACACCACGATACACCACGATACACCACGATACACCACGTTACACCACGATACACCACGTTACACCACGTTACACCACGATACACCACACCACGATACACCACGATACACCACGATACACCACGATACACCACACCACGATACACCACGATACACCACGTTACACCACGATACACCACGATACACTGCACCACGATAACCCAGAAGTAGATTGGGACATTTCCTAGGAGTGGGGGGGGGGGGCAGTCCTTAAATGTGAAGCTTCTTCAATGGGGCCTGCATTAATACAAAAAAAAAATCCAAATTCCATTATCTGGCAAATATAAAAAAAATAGCAACTTTGGGGGTGGGGGGGGGATTGTAGGTGTGCTGACCTTGAGCCGTGTGTGGCGTGACCCCGCAGGTGTGAAGCTGCGCATGGCCGTGTACGAGCGCGCGTGGACGCGTTTCGCGAGCGCCGACTCCAGCCTGAGCCTGAGCGCCTTCGTCAGCTGCGCGTGTCGCCTGCAGAACCTCTTCAGTGAGGCCCCCATCGCCGTCCTGGCAAATCGTCGATCATCACCACCATCGCCAACATCGCCATCATGGTTATCTGATCATCACGATAGCCAGCATCAACACCACCATCATGATTATCATCGTCAACATCGTCGTCACAATAGCCAACATCAATCACCATTATGGTTATCATCATCGAGGAGCATAATCCATCATGCAAACTCCGGTCATCCGCGCAGTGGTTTTTGGCTAACCGTCGAACAAAGACGGTCACCGCATCACACGCTTTCAGATGCGCTTCTTCGGCCGTCTGGAACGCTCTTCTGTCCAATAATAGGAAGCCACTGGAGCTGTGCACTTTCAAATCTACATTGAAATCTCATTACTTTAGAACAGTGTTTTTGTATTTAGTTTATTATCCTTCCCCCACACTGACGATGAGCACGGTTGGCTACGTACGACGCGAAAGAAGTTCAACATACGTACATCATCACGATGGTCAGCATCAACATTAGCATTTATCATAATCAACATCATCATCATGACCATCATCAGCAACATCATGGTTATAATCATCAACATCATTATAATTATTAACATCATCATGATCATCACTACTATTAGTATGCGTCAACACTCATTAATTGGCTGCATTTTTTAAATAAAGGACCGCAGAACTTGGGGAATTGTTGGCAGTCCCAGCTCGATGCCTGGTTGCTGCTTTAACCACTCGTCTGTGGTTCCACAGCAATCGTGGGATTCAATTTGCGTGAGCGACGACGATGAGATGCATACAACTAATCGTTTATTGTCATCAACATCATCGTTCTCATCGCCACCATCGACAGCAACATGACCAAAGCCGTCGTCAAAAACCCACCACCACCGTGGACCTTCATAACTATGGACGCTCGTCAACCATCAGCGACCGTAACAAAATTAAAACATCAACACATCATCGGTGTCGGGTCACGTGACTTGTGCCCCCTCTCCCCCCTCCCGCCCAGGTGTTTACGAGGTGGAGAAGGAGAGAACGGGAGAGGCACTTCCCGAGTTTGACGAGGTGAGGCCAAGGAGATAGTCTCCGCCTGCCATCATCGCTCCACCCTCACGTCACCCCTTCGACATTCCACTCCGCCCATCGCTCTGCACACTTCATCACTTCATCCACACGTCACCGCTGTATACATCACTCCGTTCACCTATCCACCATCCATCCACCCATTCCTCCATTGCTCCTTCCACCCATTCATCTGCACGTCAACCCACATACCATCCACCAACGCTCGTCCTTCAACTCACACCATCTTGTTCCTGCTCCCACATCCCCTTATGCCCCCCTCACATCCTTCCCCCCCCCCCCCCCCAATTTTATCCCGACTATCCCTTCTCCCCATCCTCTCATGTCTCTGCTCCTCACATCTCTCCCCTTGCATCCCCCCCACGTCCCCGCCTGGTGACACAGTGGGTGACTGCGTACATCGGGCTGTGATGAACCCGGGTGACCCTGGTTGACCTCTGGTGACCTCGGATGACTCCAGCTCACTTCTACTTGGCTCTGGGATGGCTCATGGAGAAGTGGTGATGGTGTGATGACGATGATGCTGCTGTTGATGATTGTTAACATGCCATTTATTTACCCGGGCCAACCTTTTTATCAGAAGGGTCCTGCTACATTGGGATGTTTGGCCGTGAATTCCGTAGTTAATGAGAGCATGGCTGCATGTGGGAGAAAAGCGGTGAGGAAACCCACCCTCACCTACAGCACTTGGCAAGCCCTGGTGCTGGTCAACCCATCCAGGCCCTAGCCTGCTGAGCTTCATGATGATGGTATTTGATGGCAATGGTGATGGTAATGGTACACAGTGAAGACGATGGTGATGGTATTAACAGTATTTTGTTATAATGGCAGTAATGGTGTTGGTGGTAATGGTGCAAACATTAGCAGTGAGGTTAGTTCTAATCAATGCATTGATGGTTTGTGGTGATGGTGTTGACGATAATACAGGGATGCTGATGTTTGTGGTCGTCATGACGGCCATGATGATATTACAGTATTTGATGATGATGTTGGTGGTAATTATCATTGTGGTGGTGATGGTAGTGGTAATGATATTTCGGTAATTGTGATAAGGATGGTGACGTCGATGATGATGATGTGTACAGGTTGGGTGTTAGTCCCCTCTCTCTCTCTCCAAATAAACAACACATCGTTTTCACCTCCTAAAACCCGAGTCTGTGGTCGAACTTCGTTTTCACCCAGTAGAGGGCGTCACGCACACGCAGCTTGCATGACAATTACACTTCATCTCACGGATCCACCTCGATTATTGGAATGGGTTAATACTGGTAGGAACCCACTGGTTCCACCAGCCCACAGGGGATTATTGTGTCCGTCCATCCGTCGTGCAGGGAGGGGCTGGGTGGGGAGGGAGGGGCTGGGTGGGAAGGGGAGGCTGGGGAGGGGCTGGGTGGGGAGGAGAGGGTGGGGAGGGGCTGGGTGGGGAGGGTGGGGAGGGACTGGGTGGGGAGGGTGGGGCTGGGTGGGGAGGGGAGGGTGGGGAGGGGCTGGGTGGGGAGGGTGGGGAGGGGCTGGTGGGGAGGGTGGGGAGGGGTTGGGTGGAGAGGGTGGGACTGGGTGGGGAGGGGCTGGTCACCCCGTGGTGCCCCTATAAAACTCAACGTTTAACCTGCTCACGCCGGCTTGTGCCCGCCCTCACAGTGGGGCATATTTGCAGAATACACCACGCCGCCGTTGACCCTGGCCATTGACCGAGCAACCCAACGTTCCTACCAGCTCCCTCCGCAGGAATGTGTTTGCTTAGTAATGACTATGCAGTTAATATCGACTTAAAGCTTTCGTGACTGCAGGAATCCATATTCTTTGAGTCTTTCGGTAAAGTCACGTAGACAGGTTAAAAGAAAAAACTACGTTTCGATCGAAAATAACAAAAAATTACGACGTTTCAATGGAAACGTAGTTTTTTTGTTATTTTCTTTCAACCTATCTTCGTGACTCGTGACTGTATCGAAATACCCCAAAAAATGACTACGCAGGACAGTACATTATATTCCAATATTGAATTATCTGCGTGAACGAGACGAAGATAACATTTATTTATTTTGTTAAAAATAATCGCGACGAAGGTGGGATTCGAACCCACGCGTGCAGAGCACAATGGATTAGCAGTCCATCGCCTTAACCACTCGGCCACCTCGTCTCGTTGGCCGCGCCCCCGCCTCGCGCCACTAATAGGACGAGTTCTGTGTCCACGAGCTCAGAGCAACGCAGAAGATAACTGGGTCCATGTGCGCCTGTGGTGATCCAGAACAGAGACGGAAGAACGTACAAGTATAACCCGTAAAAACAAAGTTTTCACTATAAATCCTTTATATGCGTGGCGGCTAGAGTCCTCTCGTCCTCTGGCTTGAGATGGCTGCCACCTATGGGTCAGATGATTGCATTGCACCATTAAGCAATTGGTAATTAAATATAATATTTTTGTCCTAAAAAGTGTAAAATTTTGGAAAAAAAAATTCACGAACATTAATTGTCACGCACAACGAGTCTGTGTGGAAAATGTCAGCTCGATTGGATCACGGGAAGTGGGTTAAAAAACGACCGAAAGATTTGCACTGTCGTAAGCAAGCAAGCGAACTTAATATAAAGGATTTAATAAAGACGCAATGCCCCGATCCGCAAATCCGAAGGAGACACCGCGGCGTTCCACTCCGCGGTTTGTCTGGTCTCGACCACCTTGACTGTGACATTGGAGTTATTGCTCTGCCTCGAACATCAACCATACGAAAGGGGCCGTTCATAAATGACGTCACGCACCTAGGGGGGGTCAGAGATTTGTGACGATGTGTGACGAGGGGGGGGGGGGTTGAGAAATGTGACGTCACATCAAAATGCGCAACTTTAAATAAATATAGACAACGCGTTCTACTTAATTAAATTGACTTTTTAATAAATGTTTCTCCTACAACATCAGAGTGCAGCGCCGCATTAAATACGCACTACAATGACAATAGTTTAAAGCGATTTGAAGCATGTTTTATTTGGGGGGGGGGGGCAGAGCTTTGTGACGTCATATTTGAGGGGGGGGGGTCTGACTTTTTGTGACGCCGTGTGACCAGGGGGGGTTCAAAATTCGTCCCAAGTCGTGACGTCATCGCCTACTAATTTATACGAGTGACGTCAAAGCTCACGAAACTAACTTATCAAGTCGTGACGTCATCGCCTACTAATTTATACGAGTGACGTCAAAGCTCACGAAACTAACTTATCAAGTCGTGACGTCATCGCCTACTAATTTATACGAGTGACGTTAAAGCTCACGAAACTAACTTATCAAGTCGTGACGTCATCGCCTACTAATTAATACGAGTGACGCTTTGCCCATGATACGCGACGTCTGCCTGTGACGTCAACCGGCCACGCGCTTACCCCCGTCACGTGACGTCACCGGCGGAAGCAGTAGCGGAAGTGAAGTGCGGCGGGGCGATGAAGGCGTCTTAGAAGAGCGGAGCCGCGTCTCCCGTGCCCGCTCTCTCTCGTTCTCTCTCTCCTCCCCCCCGTTCCTCCTCTCTCCCATCGCTCTCCCATCTCTCCCCCCACCACCACCACCACCCTTCTCTCTCTCCCCAGGGGTCGCGGGGTCGCAGAACCCCGACAAGATCGGAGACCCCCCGGCGCCTACGGCCTAGCGGACAGGCCTCTGCCAGTCGACTGTAAATATCAACAACAGCAGCAGCAGCAGCATTTACACAAATATCAGTGACAACACCTACAGGGACACAATCATAGTAACAACAACAACAGCGACGGTACCAACAGCACCTATAGCAACTACAACATCGTTTATAATTACATTGACAGCAGTAACGATGATTATACAGTAGTAACACAAATACAACCGGCACTCATAGCGATAACTACACGACAACAACAACACTTATGTTGAACACGTAGCTGGCTTTCGCGACCAATATAATAAAGGTTTTTGTGTTAGATCGCGTTAAGTATAAATGTGTCACGTTTTGTGTTTACGTGACAAACCTTACCGGCTGTGTCGGGTGGTGGAGGGTTACGACACAACATTTATACTTAACGCGATCTCACCCAAAAAAATCTGTATTTTAAACAACACGTATGAGAGTAATTAACATTGACAATAACGCTTATTGCCACAGATTCTATGTTTCAAGTTAACTGGTGGCAATAATTGTAATCGCTGTACAAACAATGGTAGTACGAACAGCAGCATAAACATCAATAATAACAGCGATGGTAATAGTACATGGTAACGGCAACGCTACGACGGGTGACAACACAAACAGTACTCGTGAAAACAATATAAGCAAGCTACAGTAACAACGCCAGTCGTAACCTAATCAAGTTATAATTAGCGAATGTACGATAATAGGATTCGCAACGGTAACCCTATTAATAACATAGTCAAATTTAACATCACCAGCAATAACACTGATTCCAGAAAGAATACAAATACGAAGTCCAACGCTAAAGAAAATATTGTACCATGAATGTCAAACATAACAGTAGCACTAGTCACAACGACAATACTCCTCAACATTAAAACCCAACCATAGCCACTCTAAACACAACTAGAATACAAAAACGACGATTATAACAACAATAGTTATATAATAGTAATACTGTGTTCTATGACGAGCAAGAACTTGCTATGCTGTGTGGCGCTGGAGTATTTTGGGCGTAAATCGTTTAAAGTACAGTGGAGCTTTTACAACGTGCAATGTTTACACGACTCAAGGAAGCGTGATTTGTATTAACTTATGGCAGGGGTCGGCAACCTACGGCTCCGGAGCCGCATGCGGCTCTTTACGGGCTGCTTCTTGACGATATGTACGTGTGTACAGTATGTACTCAGATGCATTGCGGCTCTTGAAATACTGAATTTTGTACCGAATTGGAAAGAAATGGCTCTTCTTGTTATTTTGGTTGCCGACCCCTGACTTATGGGAATTTCCAATTCCTCTGGCGGGTTAAAGTTGTGGTTGTCTGTGTGCCAGACAATCGTAACTTGTGTGTGTGTCACTGCCTGTGTATGTGGGGAGCGGTGGTGTAGCGGTTAGCGCGCTGCGTTACGAACCCGGTGACCAGAGTTCGATTTCCACTCACGGCCAACACCAGTGACGATTATCTGAACCGGTCCTGGGCCTCCCCTAGGTAGACTCGGCCTCATGAGTATCTGGTTCGGTGCGTAAACATCACAACTGGGGAGACAAAGGCGGCCGGGCGTGGTTGCTGGCCACCAACCCCCTCGTGTGCCGTCCCGGCCTTTATAGGTGCTCGCTAACAGCACTGTTAAGGCTATATGGGGGATTTTTGTATTTTTGTATGTTACTGTTTGTGTGTATGTATGTATCACTACCCTTTTTGTCACTGCCGGTGTTTATCACTGGTGGGGAGCGGTAGTGTAGCCCTTTTGAGTACGAATCGTGATGGATATCTGAACTGGTCCTGGGCCTCCCCGAGGCTGACTCGGCCTCAAATAAGTTCCTGGTGTGATGTGTAAATATCGCCACTTGGTAGACAAAGGTGACCTGGTGTGGTGCTGACCACCCACTCCCTAGGGTTCTGTACCGGTCTTCAAAGTTGCTCACTAACAGCATTTGCCCCAACAGTCTATTAAGGGCTATACGGGGGATCTTTTTCTTTGTGTCGCTGCCGATGTGTGGTTGTGTCCCGGCCTGTATTTGCTTACGTCACTGCCTGTGTGTGATTGCCTGTGTGTCGGTGCCTGTGTGTGTGCTTGTGTCACACCACACGAAGCTCCGGGTCTTATTTGGCCACTGTCATGCCTCTAATGGAACATCTGCTCCACTTTGAAACTTTCAGGTTGGCCTGCCTATGATCCATCCTGGGTTTAACCAGGCTGGATTTGTGAGGAGCTCACATATCCTTGAAAGGTCTGGACATATTCCCATCAGTGAGCTCCTCTGGCAGGCAATGCTGCGTTGGCTGATTCATGTAGCTCACATGCCTAGCCACCAAATGCCCAAGTAGCTAGAGGGGGCTAAACGGGCGCATCACGGGCTGGAGAAAAGATGGACTGATGCAGCACAGGAGGATGTGGAGCAGAGTGCACTTCGTAACGACTGGTATCACCGGTGTCAAGATCGTCCTCTGTGGAGGAGGCCCGTGGGTAGTTGGAGGCAGTCACCCTCCGACAACAGTGGAGGTCAAAGGGACGACACTCGCAACAACGAGCGGAGCGCTGGGCAGCTAAAATGCAGCAAGCTGGCACAGTAGGTGGCCAGTCATCTCAGAAAACCCATAGCAACTGGATCTGTCCTCTAACCTCCTGTCTGTGAGCCTTCGACACTTCACGTGGGCCTGGAGTCCACCTGTCCTGGCACAAGTGCCTTGGTGACGTTACCGCCACTTAGTGACAAATGGCGGCTATTGTTGTGTTTCATCTGCCTATGGGTAAGGTCACCTGTGTATATTTCACCTGTCTGTGTTTCATTAGTCCGTGGGTGTGTTTCTTGGATGGGTGTGCGTTTCGCGTCTCTCTGGGCGAGGTTTATGTTCACAGATCTCACTCCTGTGCCATCCCACAGAGACAGGCTGGTGGGGGGGATGCGAGGGGGCCTGGGCCCACGTGGGGGGCCTTCCCAGCGTGGGGGACCGCTGTTCATGGGGTACCTGTCGGCCGCCCTGGGTGCCCTGCTCGTGCTCGCACCCAGCCTCGCGTATGCCGCCGTCGTCATCAGCACCCGTGCCGCCAACGTCATCAGCACAGGCGAGGAAACTCACCTGACACCGCCTGACACTGTTGGCACAACCTCATATACCATCAGACAACTGCGGAACACCAGATCGTCACTACCGGTGCTGTTGATGCTATCCAACCTTGCCCTGGCTGCTGCCAGATCCTGTAGTTGTTGCCAACTTGACACCCCACTCTGAAGGCTCCGTTACAAAATCCCACTCGCTGGTTTAGGTCTTCCCCTTAGTTACTAACCTCTGGTTGCCAATCCAATGCCTGTAACTTTCCCTCCTCCACATAGTACATGGTGTCCATCACAACCTCGATATCTACGACACTTTTCCTGCCACACTTCTATTCGGAACTTCCGAGTTGCTTACTTTTCCACATTATTCAATTCCTAGCATCCTTCACACACACCTGTATTCAAAGGCCAGAAGTTGATGTTTTTCTAGTTGCTTTACAAAATTGTAATGACAATATTGTCATTACAGTAAGTCCCCCGGGTTGCGGAACACCCGACTTACGAAAATCCGACCTTAGGGAAATGGTCCCATAAATCATGGAGATTTTTTTTATATGCGCAAGTAATGCGGGGCGGTGAGGTTGAATACCGGGGAGTGAGGCGTAAGGCGGGAAGCCGCCTTACGCCTCACTCCACCAAAACGCCACCTTCACGGAGCCCGAGCTTCACTAGGATTAAGGTAAATGGAATTTTTTGTAGCGTTACGTAATTTTTTTCCTTTTTGTAGCATTACGTAATTGTTTATTTTCTATGTTTAGAACTTTTTCCCCCATGTTTCTATTGCTAGTTTTCTTCATTTTAAGTTTATTTCACGAGTTATTTACTGGATGTACTTTATTTAACACAATTACGCTGAGGTTGCTTATGTTATCATCTAACAGCGATCGGAGAAGTTTAGGCCCAGCCTAATGCACGGTAAACGAACATTCGGAACGGAGCGCTTTCTGTTAACACTTAATATTAAAATGTTTCTCACGACGTTTCGGCCACAACGCAAGCAGCCGTCCTCAGACGCTGTCGCCTCGACAGACCTGGTTTTCACCTGAGGACGGCTGCTTGCGTTGTGGCCGAAACGTCGTGAGAGTTATTTTATTATGTTTTATTTTTATTATTTTATTACTTCCCTTCTACGTGACTTTACCGAAAGAAACAAGAAGATGAATCCCTGCAGTCACGAAAGCTTTCAATCGAAAATTCAAATGTTTCGTGGTATTGATAAACAGTTTGATACAATGATAGGGGTTTTCCCCTTTTTTCTAGCAACAAAACTGAAACCTTTTGCAAGGAATCATGCTTACATTAACCACAATACTTGCAGTTAAAATGCAAACAAAAAACAACACTGATAATTTATGCATTGTCCTTGAAACTGATTGGTCCACACCAGAGACAGCTTTCCTTAGAGCCTAGTCTCATAGAGTGTTCGACCAGAGGACGCCAAAAAGGCGTCATCTGGTCGAACACCGTTGTTGGATACAGTCTATGTTCCATTCGTTTAATTATGGGTCGTGTTAGGGTGGATATTCGATTAAATGAAAGAATCGTAGGAAGTGCAGAGCATATGTACAGCGATACGATACAGGTAACGATAGAAAACGGACGACAGCGTGATACGGTACTGAGAGAAAACGGACCTAGTAATTGGGCAGGAGAGGCACAACTATTTCCAGCTTTGGGATTTTATCGTTCATTTTGGGGGAAAATTGTTCAGTTTCCGACATACGGAAAATTCGGGTTACAGATTGTTCTCGGAAACCTAACCCTTCCGTAACCCGGGGACTGCTTGTAAATACTAATTCTGCTCCTGCCAAACACGGGAATTCCCCACAAACCAATCTGAAGTTTCTCTTCCTCGTGGGACACACAAGCCTCAGTTCTATTATAACAGTTCTCACAACCTGCTCGTCCGACCTCGGGTGTGATACCAACCGCGGAGGTATCACGCGTCACCTGACACCGCTGAAAACCACATCGCAGCCTTAGCATGTGGCTCAGCAGCAGGGGAGGTCATCGCGCTCATGGTGTCGCATTGGGCCACAGATACAATTACAGTACAGTGTAATCATAGATCTCAATGTCAGTCTGTTCGTCTCTATGTTAGCATGTGTCTCTTACCTATGTGAGTATGTGGATACTCTGTGTCTCTATCGGTGTGTGGGTCTCTGCATGAGACTCTGGGTCTCAGTGCTACTTGAGTCTATGGGTCTCTGTGTGAGCCAATAAAATAAATGCTATACAGACACAGAAGGCTTATTTATTATACAGAGAAAGGCAGTCAGTCATAGGCAGAGAAGAGGAAGGTCTTGAGCCTGGCCTGGCCTGAAGTCAACTGCACAGATGGGTGGGGGAAGGAAGTACCAAACTAGAAAAATGAGCAACCTCCTAGATCTTTTCCTCATGTCCCCTCGTGTCCCCGTGTGTCTCCTGTGTCTCCCGTGTGAGCAGTGGGGATAAAATGCGTTAGTCCTCGCATAGACCATGCGCTGCCAATGGAGACGCTATGGGAGGTCGGTGCGATGCTGGAGGTGCGGTGCTACCCAGGCTACCGCCTGCAACTGCCCACTCGCCACACCGCCCCGGATGTCGCCGCGACTCGCTACCCCGTGTGTCTCGGCAACGGAACCTGGGACTACCAGCCTGTGTGTGCCGGTGAGATGCCGGTGCCAGTGAAGGGTTAGAGTGGCAGGGTGGTGCAGTGGTTCCACTCGTGCCTCACAAGCAAGACGGCCCTGGTTTCGATTGCTGGTCAGGCACCTATCTGTGTGGAGTTTGTATGTCCTCCCCCTGTTCTGCATCAATTTCTCCTAGAATCTCCAGTTTCCTCCCAGGGCTAAACATCTCAAAGCTGAAAAATTACCTGCAAATTACTCGCGTAGTAACATCGCCCCTACTTCAAAAACTTGGCATGACAATCCAGAGTCCTGAGACTCGGTGATACTTTCCTGGGGATACATGCGTACGAAAAATAATCATTATACAGTTGTTGTAGAGTATAGAACTAGCTCTAGACGGAATATGGGCTTATGTACGGAGGCTGCGTTTTTTCTTTGCCAGGTGCCAGGCCATTTGAAACGCGAGTGAACCCTCGTTGAATATAAAACAACGGTGATAAAATAAACAATGTTAAGTATGTAAAAACGGCAATCGTCATGGCTACATCGCTCCCGTGCATGCTAATACATCGTCGATGCAACGAGAGTGCCATAACGGAACATCCAACCATTTTAGATATATATTTTAAAATATCCTGTTAAAAAAGTTTCAAACGCAGATCCTTGGGCACGCTGCCCAGGTGTGTGTGTACCTACATGATACTAGACAAAAATTCCCATCAACACTTAACAGATAAAATAACATGTTATTCCATCAGCCTCCATCTAGTTACTCTTTGGTTCTTTCAGTAAAGTCACGTAGAAAGAGCGCTTTCTCCTGCGTCAGCAGTTCTCCTGTGTTCGTCTCACCTGCTGACGGTTGCTTGTGTTGCGATCGAAACGTCGCGATCTATTAATTTTCTATCTACGTGACTTTACCGAAAGAACCAAAGAGTATGGATTTCTGCAGTCACGAAAGCTTCAAATCACTCAATCTAGTGATTCTCGAATAATCAATCATTACTTTTAGCAGTGGACAACTCTCGGCTAGTATAACTTCTCTGAGCCTCAACAGGAGGGTCTTGCCTATTAAACCGGAGCTACTGGACGACCTGCTGTTCTTGGCAAGAGCACTCCACAAACAGCACAGCGGGGGGGGCGGGGGGGGCCCATTCAGCACAGTGCAGATGGCATAAAACTCAATCTCTGCTGGCGTGGTGGTGGGAGCAAGCGATGAGGGTGTTTCGCGTGCAGGAAGGAGCTCGATGGATTGTTACATCACCGCGTGGTCACCGGCGGTGATACATTTGGGAGGCCTCATCCAGCAGTGGATATATCGTGGTTGATAATGATGTCAAGGAAGTGTCTCGCTGGTATGAGTTGCGTACAAGACAAGGGCTATTTGTTTTGATGGTGGTTGTTGTAAAACGGCTGCACCCCCAGTCGTAAGATTTCATTGCCTGTTTTTTTCTCCTCGCCCGGGGCAGCCGGGGTTTGCGACGGTGCTCAGAGCGCCATCGTCACAGGCCAGAGGCCAGGGGTCACAGCTCGGGGCTCCCGGACCCTGTGTCCCGCATGTGTGGTGGCGCTCCTGGGCGAGTTGTTGTCTTGGCGAAGTCGGGTCGGGCGGCGGTGCAGGGAACCCGGCGGTGTGTGACGTCGCTGTTGGGCGGGTTTGTGCAAGAGAGGGGAGAGCGGGGAGGCCGGTCACGCCACATTCCGTGTGGCCTCCCGTCACGTGTACAGTGCGGTCGCCAGTGTGCGCTTTGACGCCGAGACTAGAAAACCCACAAAGGCACAGATTAGTTTACCGATTAAAAACAAAAACTGCGAGTGTGAGGTGTGTTCGTGTGTGTGTCAGTGGGGAGCGGTTGTATAGCGGAGTCAGAATTAAACTTCAGACGCTGTCTTCGACAGACCTGTTCTCCACCTGAGGACGGCTGCTTGCGTTGTGGCCGAAACGTCGTGAGAATAATTTGATAATGTTTTATTTTTATTATTTTATTATTTCCATGCTACGTGACTTTACCGAAAGAACCAAGAAGATGAATCCCTGCAGTCACGAAAGCTTTAAATTGAAAAGTGTAAGGCGTGTTTGTGTGTGTGTCAGTGGGGAGCGGTTGTGTAGCGGTTAGCACACTGCACTACAAAACCAGCAGCCCTGGTCCCATTCCTGCTCACGGCTAACATCAGTGATGAATATATGAACTGGTAATGAGCCTCCCCTGAGTCGACTTAGCCTGAAATTATTACTAGGTGTGGTGTCTTAATTATCACGTCTGGGGAGATTAAAGCGGTCGAGCATGACGCTAGCCGCACCACTCCACCTCGCGTGCCTTGCCGGTCTTCATAGGTGCTCACTAACGGTACTTGCCGTAACACGTAACAGTCTGGTAAAGGCTACAAAGGGATCTTTGTCTCGTGTGTGTGTGAGTGTAGGCTGTCCGGAGCCGCAGGTGCCTGACAGCTGGGTGAGCGCCAGTGGTGTCACCCCTCCGGCGTACGGTGGTGCGGTGGACATTGAACCGAGGGACGGTCATGAGGTGGTGCAGGTGGGAGGCGGTGGGAGGAGCGTTGGCGGGGTGGAACCGGGACTCAGATATAGTGACCGATAACGCAGGGAAAGGTTTGACAGGGTAATGGGATGATGTGCCGAGAGGTGGATGGGCTGAGCAACTGATGGGTTCACTGATTGAGTAGTGGGTAAGTTGGCTGGCTGATGCAATGACAGGCTGACTGATTGATTGGTGGATGTGTTGACGGGGTGATTGGTTGACAGGTTGATGAGTTGACGGGTGGATTGTAGACTAACAGGCTGACCGGTTTACTCATAGATGGGCTGACTGGTTGACTTGTTGTTAGGTTGACTTGTTGTTAGGTTTGACTGGTTGTTAGGGTTGACTTGTTGTTAGGTTGACTTGTTGTTAGGTTGACTGGTTGACCTTTGTGTTAGGTTGACTGGTTGACTTGTTGTTAGGTTGACTGGTTGACTTGTTGTTAGGTTGACTGGTTGACTGGTTGTTAGGTTGACTGGTTGACTGTTGACTGGTTGACTTGTTGTTAGGTTGACTTGTTGTTAGGTTGACTTGTTGTTAGGTTGACTGGTTGACTGGTTGACTTGTTGTTAGGTTGACTTGTTGTTAGGTTGACTTGTTGTTAGGTTGACTGGTTGTTAGGTTGACTTGTTGTTAGGTTGACTGTTGTTTAGGTTGACTTGTTGTTAGGTTGACTGGTTGACTTGTTGTTAGGTTGACTGGTTGACTTTGTTAGGTTGACTGGTTGACTGGTTGTTAGGTTGACTGGTTGACTGGTTGACTGGTTGACTTGTTGTTAGGTTGACTTGTTGTTAGGTTGACTTGTTGTTAGGTTGACTGGTTGACTGGTTGACTTGTTGTTAGGTTGACTTGTTGTTAGGTTGACTTGTTGTTAGGTTGACTGGTTGTTAGGTTGACTTGTTGTTAGGTTGACTGGTTGTTAGGTTGACTTGTTGTTAGGTTGACTGGTTGACTTGTTGTTAGGTTGACTGGTTGACTTGTTGTTAGGTTGACTGGTTGACTGGTTGTTAGGTTGACTGGTTGACTGGTTGACTGGTTGACTTGTTGTTAGGTTGACTTGTTGTTAGGTTGACTTGTTGTTAGGTGACTGGTTGACTGGTTGACTTGTTGTTAGGTTGACTTGTTGTTAGGTTGACTTGTTGTTAGGTTGACTGGTTGTTAGGTTGACTTGTTGTTAGGTTGACTGGTTGTTAGGTTGACTTGTTGTTAGGTTGACTGGTTGACTTGTGTTAGGTTGACTGGTTGACTTGTTGTTAGGTTGACTGGTTGACTGGTTGTTAGGTTGACTGGTTGACTGGTTGACTGGTTGACTTGTTGTTAGGTTGACTTGTTGTTAGGTTGACTTGTTGTTAGGTTGACTGGTTGACTGGTTGACTTGTTGTTAGGTTGACTTGTTGTTAGGTTGACTTGTTGTTAGGTTGACTGGTTGTTAGGTTGACTTGTTGTTAGGTTGACTGGTTGACTTGTTGTTAGGTTGACTGGTTGACTGGTTGTTAGGTTGACTGGTTGACTGGTTGTTAGGTTGACTTGTTGTTAGGTTGACTTGTTGTTAGGTTGACTTGTTGTTAGGTTGACTGGTTGACTGGTTGAGTGAAATGTTTGACTAGTTGACTCTGTGAATGGCTGGATTGCTGTTGCCAGGCGGACGTGGGGGACATGCAGCAGTTTCCGGTGGGCTCAACGCTGGCGTTCTCATGCTACCCGGGCTACGTGCTGCAGGGCGCACGCTCCATCTCCTGCACAGAGGCGCTCAGCTGGTCCGCACGCCCTCCACAGTGCCTCGTCTCCCAGTGTGAGTAGTGGGGAGGGCTGGGAGAGTGAGGAAGGGAGCAGAAGGGAAAATTGGAGAAACTGGGGGAAGAGAGAAATGGGGGTAGAAGTGGGTGAGAGGGATAGAGAGTGGGAGAGAGAAACGTGCCTCGTCTCTCGGTGTGAGTGGAGAGAGTGAAAGAGAGTGCAGGATAGAGAGCGAGGAAGAGGATAGACGAGAGAATCGTGGGGGGCAGAGTCGGGGAGTGACGTCAGAGCCTCACAGTGGAAGTGAGAGCAAGAGAGAGAGAGCAGGATAGTGAGGCTGTGGGAGAGAGCTGGAGAGATAGTGGAGCAGAGAAAGGAGCTGAGAGAGGAGCCGGTGAGATATGGCTTCGGATTGGGGAGGCCTTCATGCAGCAGTGGATTCATCATGGTAGGTGATATTGCAGTGTTGTAATGGTGCCATCATGTGCATACCTGTGTGTGTGGTGTGTATGCCTGGTGTGTGTGGAGTGTATGATCGGTGTGTGTGGAGTGTATGTGTGTGTGGTGTGTATGACCGGTGTGTGTGGGGTGTGTGGTGTGTATGACCGGTGTGTGTGGGGTGTGTGGTTTGTATGGTGTGTATGCCCGGTGTGTGTGTGGTGTGTATGGTGTGTGTGTGTGTGTGGTGTGTATGACCGGTGTGTGTGGGGGGTGTGTGTGGTGTGTATGACCGGTGTGTGTGGGGTGTGTGGTGTGTATGACCGGTGTGTGTGTGGTGTGTATGACCGGTGTGTGTGTGGTGTGTATGACCGGTGTGTGTGGGGTGTGTGTGTGTGTGGTGTGTATGCCCGCTGTGCAGTCTGTGAGGTGCCCACGCGGCCGCCCCACGGTAGCTTCCTGTGCCACCCCGGCCCGTGCGACCGCTACGTGGGGAACACGGTGGTGGAGTACTATTGCGACGCAGGCTTCACCCTCAAGGGGGAGTACCGCTTCATCACGTGCCACAAGGGCGTGTGGTCGCCCCCGCTTGAAGTCGCCTGCGTGCCCGACTCGGGTCAGTGCTGCTCATGGCCCCGCGCCGGTGCCTTCAACATAACACGAGCCCCTAACACTAATGCCTAGAATCGCACTAGCCCTATCCCTAACCTTAACCCTACTCCTCCTATCACTTATCCTTACTGAATGCTAACCCATAACACTAACCACACTGAAATTGACCTTAATCCAAACATCTATTAACAGATCACCCTGAATGATCCCAACCTGAGTTGATTCTCGGCCACCAAAAACATCAGTGGCGAGTAATAATTGAACCAGTCCTTAGCCTCCGCTTCACGAAGCCGCGCTGACCAGCGTGGTGAAGTATGGTCAAACAACTCCGATGGCTGACACAGTGTGGGGAAGTTTTCATTCAGAAGGGGACTGGCAAAGGGCTGTCAATTTTATCTCCCCTCTATCGAAGCTCCCAGGAAACCTTTGCTCAGTGGAAGATCGCTCATTCTCCTCTGCTGTCCCCACAGTCTGGAATTCCCTTCCCCCATTCGTCCGTGCTATCGACTCCCTGTTCAAGTCTCGACTGAAGACCTTCCTCTTCTCCTTTGCCTGACTGACTGCCTCTTTCTCTCTAGTATAAATATGCCTGCTGTGTCTGTGCAGCATCTTCTAATGCGATCAATTTTCCATACTATAGATAGCCATAGACTCACAGACCCGTAGACGCACATATAGACCTATTGAGTGACACGGAGACCTGTAACTGAGACCTGCATCTGATTGCCTTCATAATATAAGCATGCACCCCGTGTCTGTGCGGTGTGTTGAGATGCAGTCACATTAGACGTGTTATAAGTCCACATTGTGTTGTATTCTACTTACCCACTGAATTCCAATTGTGTCCACCCCCACGTGTCCACCCTGCGTGTCACGTGTCCACAACGAGTAGCGGACCCAGGTAACGCCCGTGGCGACAAGTCGCTGACGTCGCCGTGGGCGATCGTTGCCGCGACGGCGAGCTCCGTCGTCATGGTACTGCTGCTCATTGTTGTCCTCGTCATGCTGCAACCTCGACTGAAGAGCCTGCGGCATGCACGGTGAGCAATGGCCACGAGGTGTGGGGAGCTAGGATCTGGTGTGGAGAGGGGCGATGGGGTGTGGGGAGGGGTGGCAAGGTGTGGGGATGGGTAATAGGGTGCAGGGAGGTGTGGAGAAGGCCTACGATTTGGGGGATGGGACGACGAGGTGTGGAGAGGATTGGCGAGGTATGTGGAGGGATGAGTACTTGGTGCGGTGTGTAAACATCAGCACTGGGGAGACAAAGGCGGCCAGGCATGGTGATGGCCACACCACTCCTTTGTGTGCCGTGTTGGCCTTCGTAAGTGCTCGTGAACAGCACTTTGTCCAATGGTTTTGAAATGCTAAACAGTATCTTTGTTTTGTGTATATGCGTGTGCACGTGCAGTCGTGAGCGCGGCATATCGGGCTCCGGCGCCACGCTGTTGGTGGATGGCGTCCCCGTCTCCCTCCCCTCCTACGACGAGGCCACTGGGGCCTCCGCTCTGAGCTCCCCACTCGAGACGTCCGGGGTAATCCCAGGGGCACCCCTCTCCCCGGCACAGCCCCCCACCCTGCTACTTCTACACCAGCAGCAGCAGCAGGCGCCCGCGATCCCCGGAACCCTGCTGCTTACGGGGATTGGCCCGGCGGGGTCCCCGCACGCCGCCGACAGGCGTCAGGGGCCGTCCGCGGAGGCGGGGGTCTGCGCCGCACCGGCGGGGGTCGCGTTTTCGGACGGTGACGGAAGCGAGGACGGCACCGGCAGTCTACTGTCCATGTCTCTGGCGGCCTGCGCCGAGGGTGAGTGGTGCGGTGGGTGCCGTGTGGCGTGGAGTGGTGGGGTGCCGTGTGGAGTGGTGCGGTGGGGTGGGGTGCCGTGTGGAGTGGTGTGGTGGGGTGCCGTGTGGAGTGGTGCGGTGGGGTGCCGTGTGAAGAGGTGTGGTGGGGTGCTGTGTGGTGCGGTGGGGTGCCGTGTGGCGTGGAGTGGTGCGGTGGGGTGCCGTGTGGAGTGGTGGGGTGGGGTGCCGTGTGGCGTGGTGCGGTGGAGTGGGGTGCTGTGTGGCGTGGAGTGGTGCGGTGGGGTGCCGTGTGGAGTGGTGGGGTGGAGTGTTGTGTGGCGTGGAGTGGTGCGGTGGGGTGCCGTGTGGTGTGGTGGAGTGCCGTGTGGCGTGGAGCGGTGGGGTGCCGTGTGGAGTGGTGTGGTGGGGTGGGGTGCCGTGTGGAGTGGTGCGGTGGGGTGGGGTGCTGTGTGGCGTGGAGTGGTGTGGCGTGTTGTGATGCTGCGGGGGGAGGGGGTGTGTTGGTGTGTGTTATGATATGGTGTGGAGGGTGCTGTGATGTGTATCGTGGTGTGTGTAAAGCGGCAGTGTGATGTGATATGGTGAGGAGTAGTTTGATATGGGGTGGTATGGTGCCGAGTGATATCGTGTGTGATGTGGGTTATGCTGTGGAGTGGTGTGTAGAGTGGCATATAATGATTGTGATGTATACAGATGTGGAGCGGTGCGTGGTGTATAATGTTTGTGAAGCATTACGTATGTGATGCGGAGTATAATGTTTCCATTGTCTGTGTGGTGTGGGCTGCGGTGTGCAGACACTCCACTGCTGGATGAGTGACCTCTCCTGGCTCCGACACCAAAATCTTCACCTCGCGTTCTTTAGGCTGCCAAGGCGGCGCCAATGGGAAGCGCCCCCCCCCCCCCCCACTCAGACCCTGCCCCCCTCCCCTCTCCAGTTTTAGCTTTTGTTTAAATTTGTTTTTGTTTGTAAATTATAAAATTAAAATGTCGACTTATTTATGGTGT
Organism: Lethenteron reissneri; assembly: GCF_015708825.2. Taxonomy (NCBI): domain Eukaryota; kingdom Metazoa; phylum Chordata; class Hyperoartia; order Petromyzontiformes; family Petromyzontidae; genus Lethenteron; species Lethenteron reissneri. Next base: position 7,252,139 of record NC_083792.1, read on the forward strand.
AATGTGTGGAATCAGCAGCGGGTGGTGTGACTTGTATCGGCCTTCTTTACTCTCTTCTGTATTCTCTCATACTCTCCACCCCCCCACCCCTCCCCCCCCCATCGTGCCCCCCTATTTCCCACGTGTTGGGATTGCTGGCGGGGAGGGGGGGGGCTCTGTTGGTTTGGCGTTGGGGGGCGGTGTGTTTATCGTTTATGCGATGGAAGGTGCACGCGCGCGGTGCATGCTTTTAGCTCAGCTTCCTGTTCATTCGATTGCCGTCAGAAGAAGCCAAGGTTTACACTTTACGATTCTTATTAAAAAAAATACAAAAAAAACGGTATTCACGTTAGTTTTACTGTAACAGTCGTGATTGTGAGGAGAAATTCACGTCTGGGTTCTAATAAAGTCATTGGCTGTTTATGCGGTGGCCTTAACATTCACGCGGCTCCGAGGCCCTCCTGTACTCTCGGGGTGCGTGGTACCGGGTTTGTGTCGAACCGGTTGTGTGGTACCGGATATCTTGTACGGGGTGTGTGTCACACCGGGTATGTTGTACCGAGTTTGTTGTACCGGGTGTGTGTCCAAGAATGAGGCTCTCCACCACCTTCGCTTGGAGGTTTGGAGAGCCGTGCCGTGAGTGGTAGTTGGACATGGTAGAGATGGACATTGCCTCAACAAGCCTGCGATCATAAATCACTTGAATTCGATCCAGATAATAACTTGGTGCCATATCTCTTGCTGTCCTTAAGGGAAAGACTGGCGATCTGATCTCTAACCCCTAGGAACAGGTTTACAGATTTGCTTTTCTGTGAGGTCTTGGGGGAGGAAAAAACCCCTTGGCCCAGACAACATCGTGGGGGTAAAATGGGGCTAGACCTTGGGTTTGTGGAGCCTATTGGAGGAATTGGCCACCGCCTTTGGCAAGCTGATGTGTCATCTGCTGAGGAAGTGCCAAGAACAATCTAGAACCTGAGACCAAGTAAAACCATTGGGAAGAGATGAGCTCCCAAACGAACTTTCTAAGGGAGGGGTATGATTGCAGGCCGCCCTGCATGTCATTGCACCCGCTTAGACTCAGGGATGGGAGCCACAGGATAGGATGCCCCAGTGGTCCACAGTTACAAGAAGGAGGACCTCACAAAAACAACTATTGGGGAATCCCTGGCTTTACTGAGTTGGGAAAGTTCCTGGTAAGGACAATTCAACGTCTTGCTTGCACACACGGGGGAGGTTTGCAGAGCCGTGATATTTCAGGCTGTTGAGGTCCTACATGGATGCCATTTTCCCACTTGCTCTGCAATAGCAGAGGTTTAGAGAATTTAAATAGAATCTACATCTCTGCTTTATTGTCCTCATCTTCTTGGTTCTTTCGGTAAAGTCACGTAGAAGGGAAATAATACAAAATAAAACAAAATAATTCTCACGACGTTTCGGCCACAACGCAAGCAGCCGTCCTGAGGTGAAGACCAGGTTTGTTGGACAGTGTCTCCCCGACAGACCTTTTCTTCACCTAAGGACGGCTGCTTGCGTTGTGGCCGAAACGTCGTGAGAATTATTTTATGTTTTTATTTTATTTCCCTTCTACGTGAATTTACCGAAAGAACCAAGAAGATGAATCCCTGCAGTCACGAAAGCTTTACATCGAAAATTATTGTCCTCGTCAAGGCGTGAGATACTATTAAGAGACCAGACTTTTGCTCACGGCATGCCCAAGTAGTTTCTGTTCGGGTAGATGTAAGAGCCAAGCCGGGTGCGGCACGGGTTCCAGAGGAGATGGGCTGATGTGGTACACGACGATTTGGAGTGGTGGACTTCGCGATGACTGGTACCAGCGATGTCAAGATCAGCCTCTGGAGGAGGCTCATGGATGGCACCACCGAGCAATCGAAGGCTCGTAACGAGTGAAGCACCGGGAGGATAAAACGCAGCGATTTTGCAAAGTTGGGGGCACAGTTCGTGCATCTGCCGGTCATCTCAGTCAACTCGTAAACTTTGGCCTGTCCGCCAGCAACTGACCCACGCATCACGTGGCCCCAAAGTGGACCTCGCCTGGCACACGCGCCGGTGGTGATGTCACCGCCACCCTGTGGCGAAAAGCGGCTGTTGTGAAGGGGTGGCGTGTGTCTCGTGTACACATCGGGTCTCGGTAGCTGAGCAGAATTTCAGCCTGCATAGCGCTGGGGTGGGCGACCGCTGTGCATACCGAGGTTGGCTATAGGCGGCGGCGGCTGCTGCTGTGGGGCGATGTGGTGGCCAGCAGAGGGCAGTACACCAATTATAAATTGTTGTCCTGTACTTCTACGGTCACGTTGCCTGTGCTCCGCGCCCTGAACCACACTGCACTGACACAGCGTGCAGAGCGGTGCGACTCCGCGCGACGTGGTCAGGACCTCATCCAGCAGTGAGTGGGTTGATCAACAAAGGCCCCCCCCTGTACGACGAGTGCACGCTCCCTACGTTCACCGCTAGGGGGCGGCCGAGTCCCGGGGTAATGGATGAGGCGGCGCTGCTCACGATCTCGCTCCACCACGTGCTCCGCTCCGTGTTAAGTTCAGGCGCTCACCTCTCCCATCCCGTGGTTCTTTGCGCGCTGTCGAGCTCCTGTTCCGTTATTTCTGCAATCATCCAGCAGTGGGTCGACCCTGGTTGAGGGCGATTAGTAAACACAAATCACAGCGCTGTTGTAGCTCACAAACATTATAAAAGTAATATGTGGCCCGTACGGGGATCGAACCCGCGACCTTGGCGTTATTAGCACCACGCTCTAACCAGCTGAGCTAACCGGCCACTGATGCAGGTGGGGGTCGCTAACGCAGCAGAGATAGCAACGTCTCTCACCACATACTCACCACGCAGAGTGACATCCTCACCAAATACCGCATAAGCAGAACTAAATTGTATCTCCACAAATAACAAGAATACTAATAAATTCTAGAGTTTAAGCTTTCGTGACTGCAAGGATTCATATTGTTAGGTTTTTTCGGTAAAGTCACGTAGGTAAAACAATAAAATTAATAAAAGTAATCACGACGTTTCGGAGGCAACACAAGCTTCCGTCTTCAGGTGGAACCGTCACAGCCACGACAGCTGTATCAAGTAAATGAGAGATTGCAGGAGCTACCACTCCGTATATATAATACTCCGTATATATACTTTTATTAATTTTAATGTTTTACCTACGTGACTTTACCGAAAAAACCTAAGAATATGAATACTAATAAAACAAATGTTCGTGCATGTGGCTGTCTTTCCAGGCAAACATGACCGACCGCATTTGTTTAAGCACGTGGTTTCGACGTTCTGGGTCTCATCAGCAGAATGAGACTTGATAAAACAATTGCTATTGTGTTACCAGATCTTAATGTCAGCGCATGGCCATCACCATCATTAACAGCCATGCTCAATCCACTGCTGGATGAAGGCATCCCTCCACACCAAGCTGCCACCACCTCTCACGATTCTATTCTTCTCATATGCACACGTTTTGTTCTGGCGAACAGCAAAACATGGGATTTTACAATGCTTGTAAGGAAAATTGTGAGATTTTAAAAACTTTGTGAGGTAAATGTATCTAATTCATCCCGTATTCAATCGCTTTATCATCTAATTCATTCTTACCTCATTCACGCATATCTCTCCTTCAATTTCATTTTCACCTCATTCAATCATTGACACCTCTCATTCATTCGTATTCTTTCCTAATTGAATCACTAGTTTCCTCTAATTAATTTTCATTATTACTTAGTTAAATCACTTATGCCTGTTATTCATTTCTCATTCTGGCCTCATTCAATCACTCCCTCAAGTACCACCCACAAGACTTCCTGAGACTCCAATGACTTCGTGGCCTAGCCGTTGCTAGGGACACCGTTCCTCGGGACATCGTTGCTAGGGACACCGTTGCTAGGGACACCGTTGCTCGGGACACCGTTGCTCGGGACATCGTTGCTAGGGACACCGTTGCTCAGGACATCGTTGCTAGGGACACCGTTGCTAGGGACATCGTTGCTCGGGACATCGTTGCTTGGGACACCGTTGCTAGGGACTCCGTTGCTCGGGACACCGTTGCTCGGGACACCGTTGCTAGGGACACCGTTGCTCGGGACACCGTTGCTCGGGACACCGTTGTTCGGGACACCGTTGCTAGGGACACCGTTGCTCGGGACACCGTTGCTCAGGACACCGTTGCTCAGGACACCGTTGCTCGGGACACTGTTGCTAGGGACACCGTTGCTCAGGATACCGTTGCTCGGGACATTGTTGCTAGGGAAACCGTTGCTCGGGACACCGTTGCTCGGGACATCGTTGCTAGGGAAACCGTTGCTCATGATACCGTTGCTCGGGACATCGTTGCTAGGGAAACCGTTGCTCGGGACATCGTTGCTCGGGACACCGTTGCTCGGGACACCGTTGTTCGGGACACCGTTGCTAGGGACACCGTTGCTCGGGACACCGTTGCTCAGGACACCGTTGCTCAGGACACCGTTGCTCGGGACACTGTTGCTAGGGACACCGTTGCTCAGGATACCGTTGCTCGGGACATTGTTGCTAGGGAAACCGTTGCTCGGGACACCGTTGCTCGGGACATCGTTGCTAGGGAAACCGTTGCTCATGATACCGTTGCTCGGGACATCGTTGCTAGGGAAACCGTTGCTCGGGACATCGTTGCTAGGGACACCGTTGCTTGAGACACCGTTGCTAGGGACACCGTTGCTAAGGGACACCGTTGATAGGGACACCGTTGCTAAGGGACACCGTTGCGCGGCTGACAATTGGCCCTCTTGGCCAACAGAGAAAGGTTTTATTCCCTAGTGCACATAAGCACGTTAGCGTAGCGAGCTTTTGCATTTTGTAGTCCACATAATGAGTTTTTCGTTTATAACTCGGCAACCCAAGGTCGTATAATCTTTTTTTCTGCTTGCACACCCTCAGACAACGGGGCTATCAAACGATTCCAAATGTGATCAAGTAGCTATAAAAAAAATGTGGATTTGTATGAAGTGTTTTAAAAGTTCGTACGTCCATACAGACAGCCAAACAAAACAAACAACTAGGTTATGTGAGTACTGTATATATATAAATACAGATGGATAGATTGATCCGCCTGGCGCGTGCACGCGAGCTTTCCATTCAATGAGCTGCTCTACATCATTTCCCCGTCACTATCCTTGGCCATCTGCCTGTGCGGCGCTTCTCCACTTCACAGTGATGATATTTATTATTACTGCGACTACTACTACTACAGGGTTCCTTGGAACACTTTTCAGAGTCAATATCATTCAGTTACACAAAGGCTCCCAACAATCAGCCACGACTACGATGATGTTGATGTCTCTCTCTCTCTGTCTGTCTCGACGTGAGCCGCGTTCATAGCGGACTCCCATTTCGCTCTGTCCGTGATATTTACTCAAGGTTACAGGGGTGTTAATTCTAGATTTGAAGCTTTCGTGACTGCAATGATTCATATTCTTAGGTTTTTTCGGTAAAGTCACGTAGGTAAAAAATTTAAATTAATAAAAGTAAAATAAAAATAAAATAAAAATCACGACGTTTCGGAGGCAACACAAGCTTCCGTCTTCAGGTGGAACCGTCTCACTTGATACAGCTATCGTGCTGTGACGGTTCCACCTGAAGACAGAAGCTTGTGTTGCCTCCGAAACGTCGTGATTTTTATTTTATTTTACTTTTATTAATTGAAAAATTTTACCTACGTGACTTTAGCGAAAAACAAACCTAAGAATATTACAGGGGTGGCCAATCTGTTACAGACCCAAGGCCCAACAAGTGCCCGTGAGTTCCGTAAAGAGGCAAGTGTACAATATATAGCGGCGGGTGATTTTGGCACAGCACGGGAGACATTCGTTCTTCCTCGCTACGACTGTGAGAGCACATTCTACGTTATGCCCCTTCGACAGAGACGCGTGTGATGGATTAAAGAGCCGCATGCTTGCTGCTCAATAACTTTTCATTGGATAACTCCATCCAGTTGTTCAAATTGCTCGTGGTACTTAATTCGCTGTTTTCCACGGCTTCTTGTGGTACCTCTAATTATTTCGGTCTAACCCACACTCATATTCAGTGTTTTGTTTTCTTATTACATGTCCAAGAAATATAACTTTGGCTTGCCCCAATTATTCTCTTTCATTTTCTGAGGAATCATACACGAGCGAGAAGTCAACAGCAGCAACCAGAAGGTGAGGGAGGCAACAACTATCAACAATTGCCCAAGATCTGAAATCCTATATATATGTTTTCAGCCAATTAATGATGAGTGTCCATGCACGTCGACCAAATGTGTGATAATTTCGCTAATTGTAATTAAAATATCCGAATGGGGGGGTGGTGATAATAGCAACATGATACACTGGCTGACAGTGGCGCAGTGGTAACGCCTATGGGTTCTAGTCCCGACCCGGGCACTCTGTGTGGAGTTTATATGTACTCCTCCTGTGATGCGTAGTGTGTGAGTGTGTGAGTGTGGAGAGTTTATATCTTCCCCATCCCCTGTGATGCAATGCGATTGCGTGAGAGTGTGAGTGAGTGTGTGGAGTTTATATGTACTCCCTCTGTCCTGCATAGTGTGAGAGTGTGAGAATGTGGAGTTTATATCTCCCCCCTCTGTGCTGCAATATGAGTGCGTGAGAGTGTGAGTGTGTAGAGTTGAAATCCCCCCCCCCCCCCGATGCAATGTGAGTGTGTGAGAGTGTGAGTGTGTGAGAGTGTGTGGAGTTTATATGTACTCCCCCTAATATGCAGTGTGTGTGAGTTTGTGCACCTAGCCTGGCACAAGCGCTCTGGTGACGCCACTGCCACACAGTGGCGAACAGCTCTTGTTGCTGTTCGAATTTGCATGTGTCCCCCTGTTCTGCGATGGCTTTACTCCCATAACTAAACACGCAACACACGCGTAAGATGCAACTGGCGTTGGTTAAAAACATTCCCAATACCTAGACATTACCTGCAAATGACTCAATGGGAATTATACATCGCAGCGACATCGCTCCGTAACTGCGAAAACCTGGCAGGACCCTCCACAAAAGAGTCTCAAGACTCGGTTGGGCGTTCCTGTGTAAGCAAGCGGAATGAAAAAAACCCCAATAAAGTATACTGGGTTTGTGGTTGAAAACGAAGGCTCTTGGCTGCGTGAGTTGGCTCAGACAAAAGCGATGCCAATGGGGGGGGGGGGGGGGTGAGGTTACCTGTGCGCGAGTCACGTGGTGCGGGCTCTGGGTCGTCTTACCTGGTGAGGGGCGGGGTGAGGGGCGGGGTGAGGGGCGGGGTGAGGGGCGGGGTGAGGGGGGTTTCGCTGGGCTCCTGTTGCCTGTGTGAGGAGGAGTGGCCATGATGAAGACGTCCCCCATTAATCGGCACCGCGCAATCAGCGGCGGTGATTTGTGAACAGGAGAGAGTGGTGACAGCGGACAGGTGAGAACCTGTCTCCCCTTGTCTCTGTGTCTCCCCGCGGAAACCATTTGTCTACCTTCTTCTATCTCTCGGTGTCTCTCTGCTTCTCTGTGCCTCCCGTATCTGCCTGTCCCCGTGTGTCTCTCCGTGTCTGCTCCTGTCTCCCCGCGTATCCCTATGCCTCCTTACGTCTCACCGTCTCTCTCCCAATGTCCCCATATCTCCCTTGCCGTGTGTTCCCCCCCCCCTGCCTCCCCTTGTCTCCCCGTGTCTCCCCGTGTCCCCCCCCCCGTCCTGTCTCCCCGTGTCTCCCCGCGTCCCCCCCGTCCTGTCTCCCCGTGTCTCGCCGTGTCCCCTCCCGTTCTGTCTCCTCGTGTCTCCCCGTGTCTCCCCGTCCTGTCTCTCCGTGTCTCCCCGTGTCCCCCCCCCCGTCCTGTCTCTCCGTGTCTCCCCGTGTCCCCCCCCGTTCTGTCTCCCCGTGTCTCCCCGTGTCCCCCCCCCCCGTCCTGTCTCTCCGTGTCTCCCCGTGTCCCCCCCCGTTCTGTCTCCCCGTGTCTCCCCGTGTCCCCCCCCCCCCCCGTCCTGTCTCTCCGTGTCTCCCCGTGTCCCCCCCCCGTCCTGTCTCCCCGTGTCTCCCCGTGTCCCCCCCCCCCCCGTCCTGTCTCCCCGTGTCTCCCCGTGTCCCCCCCCCGTCCTGTCTCTCCGTGTCTCCCGTGTCCCCCCCCCCGTTCTGTCTCCCCGTGTCTCCCCGTGTCCCCCCCCCCCCGTCCTGTCTCCCCGTGTCTCCCCGTGTCCCCCCCCCGTCCTGTCTCCCCGTGTCTCCCCGTCTCCGCACGTCCCACCGTGCTCCTGTCTCCGGCAAAGGTCACAGAGAAAATACGGGAAGGGGGGCACTTTTGCGGAGGGGGGGGCACAGTGGGAATAGGAAATACGTGTAAGGGGGGTGGGGGGATAAACGAGGCACAGGGTGGGTTGGGGGGGGAGGGGGGTTAGAAGGGGTCACAGGGGTCACGGAGGCGGGGGGGGGGGAGTAGGAGGTTGGGGGGTTCAGACCCCTTCCGCCCTCCCCCTCTGGGGTCCCCGGGCGTGAGTCCCACGAGGTGGCGGATCTCGACTCAGACTAAACACAACGGCGGGGGCGGACAGGCGGGGGGCGGGCGGGTGGGGGGGGAGGGGACAATTTCCAAAATTCCTTCATCTGGGCCGAGAAAACCCGAGAGACGCGGGGGGGGGGGGGGGCAGAAGCCATGGGTGGCCCCCTCCTCCCTCCGTGAGACGTGAGAACCACGAAGACGTCTGACACAGACACAGCTGTAATCACGGCTTCATCTCTCTCTCGATCTCTTTCGGAACGCCGCAATAGGCTGGCTTGGAGTTGTGATTTTCGGCGTAAGGCACTGCCACTAGAGTGCACGAGGAATGCATATACGCATAAGAATTGTACATTGTTGTACCACCGTATAACCCTATAATCCTGTGAACAGGTTTATAAAATGGGTAAGAAAAATAATGCGAGTAGGACGTGACGCGCCGATATAATTAGCGCTAATTCGGGACTGTTATGGCTGAGATTAAGCACCCGGTATAATAACAACGCAACAATGCACGGAGCTTTCCCAATCCACTGCTGGATGAAAGCCTCCCAAGCCCCGTCGGTCATTGAATCGTCTGACCATACTTCACCACGCTGGTAAACGCGGATTGGTAAAGAAGGGAGGGGGGGCGTTAGGAACGGTGCTGATAATTAAATCGCCACTGATGTGAGCCGTCGTCTGGACTCAGACTCAGGTCGTCGGGTATCTGACAGTGCAGTGGCCGCTAACCGCTGCGCGACCGCTCCTTCGAATGTAGAACTCTTTCATGGACATCTTTTTCACAGCCCATCAGTCTTGTCGTGATCTTACCTGGCGAAATAAGGCCGTGGTGGCTGATGAGATGTGTACACTTTTTTTATTTTTTGTATGCAGAGAGACACATGAAAGCGAATGTTCTGCGAAATTTTTGTTATTCCAAAGAACACAGGATGAGATGTTACTATCCTTTGTGCAAGCACTTCTCCACAACGACGCTATAACGAACACTTTGTGTTATATAACATAATTTTGCGTCCAAACTCGGACCCACATCTTAGTGAAAGTGGGCCCTTGCCTGTAACCATCTGGCAGTTTACCAGCAATTGATTCCAGCGAGCCCCACGCTGCTGATGAGACACTGAAGGTCGAAACCGGCCCCACGGCCAGATGGGATTTTTGTAAAAAAAAAGAAATAAGTTATTACATTTTCTGTGGAAAGACAGATGTATGTTGGAGACGTAAAGTCTGCTCGTCAAGTTGGTGAAATAAAGGACGTCACTCACGGTGCGGTGATATCAACAGTCTCTCACCTGGTTAAATAAACAGCCGTAAATTACTGCCGACATCGAATCCCAGTGCTCGTTACCTTGGCAAGTAAAGGACGTCACTTACGGGCGACGTTGAATCTCGGTGTACAGTACTTTCTCCTCGTTAAATAAAGGCAGTACATTCATCTCAGTTGTGCTCTCTCAAGGTATCTCTACCAACATTAATGATGATTTACAGAGGGCAAAGTCACGTAGAAGGGAAGTAATAAAATAATAAAAATAAAACATAATAAAATAATTCTCACGACGTTTCTCACGACGTGCGTTGTGGCCGAAACGTCGTGAGAATTGTATTTTATTATGTTTTATTGTTATTATTTTATTACTTCCCTTCTACGTGACTTTACCGAAAGAACCAAGAAGATGAATCCCTGCAGTCACGAAAGCTTTAAATCGAAATTTCCAGTGGGCTTACGGTTAATTAAAGGACGTCCTCGTTTTGCGTTTGTGGTGACGGGAGGGAGCAGGGTTGGGTGCGTGAACCCCACAGATAACCCGGTCCGGTTGGACTCCCGTTCTGTGACGATCCCCTAAGTACAAGCCCATCCTATAGGAGGGGTCAATGAGAGACCCCCCCCCCCACGCCGCCTCATCACCGTGAAGGCGCCTTCGTGTGATCGGGGAGGGGGCAGCGAGTGGAAGCGAGCGTGTGTGAGAGTGTGTGCGTGTGTGAGAGAGTGTGTGCGTGTGTGAGAGAGAGTGTGTGCGTGTGTGAGAGAGAGTGTGTGCGTGTGTGAGAGAGTGTGTGCGTGTGTGAGAGTGTGTGCGTGTGTGTGAGAGTGTGTGCGTGTGTGTAAGAGTGTGTGCGTGTGTGGGAGAGTGTGAGAGAGTGTGAGAGAGTGTGAGTGTGTGAGAGAGTGTGTGCGTGTGTGAGAGAGTGTGAGAGAGTGTGGGAGAGTGTGCGTGTGTGAGAGAGTGTGTTCGTGCGTGAGAGAGTGTGAGAGAGTGAGGGAGAGTGTGTGCGTGTGTGAGAGAGGGTGTTCGTGTGTGAGAGAGTGTGAGAGAGTGAGGGAGAGTGTGCGTGTGTGAGAGAGTATGGGAGATTGTGAGAGAGTGTGTGCGTGTGTGAGAGAGTGTGAGAGAGTATGGGGGAGTGTGCGTGTGTGTGAGAGTGTGTGCGTGTGTGCGAGAGTATGGGGGAGTGTGAAAGAGTGTGAAAGAGTATGGGAGAGTGAGAGAGTGAATCTGTAAGTGTGTGTGGGTGTGAGAGTGTGGGAGAGAGTGAATGTTTAAGTGTGCGTGGGTGTGAGAGAAAGTGTGGGAGAGTGTGATAGAGTGTGGGAGAGTGTGATAGAGTGTGGCAGAGTGTGTGATAGTGAAAGTGTGAGAGATTGTGTATTGTAGTGTGAGAGAGTGTGAGAGAGTGAATGTGTAAGAGTGTGGGGGATGTGAAAGTGTGAGAGAGAGAGGACATGTGTGTGAGAGTACAGTATATGGGGGAGCGGTGGGGTAGCGGTTAGCGCGCTGCACGAAGAACCCGGCGACCCGAGTTCGATTCCTGGCCAACACTTATATAAATCGGTTCTGGGCCTCCCATAGGTTGGCTCAGCCTCAAATGAGTACCTGGTGCGATGTGTAAACATCGCAGCTGGGAAGACAAAGGCGGAGGTGGGCGTGGTGCTGGCCACCCACCCCCTCGTGTGCCGTGCTGGCCTTCATAGGTGCTCGTAGACATCACTTGCCCCTACAGTCTGTTAAAGCTATAGGGGAGGGGGGGGCTCTTTGTGTTGAGCAGATGTTCTTGCTTGGACTCAGCGTGCGCTCAAGATGTTTTGTGGATGCGCTTATACCGGAACAGATTGTTGGCGATTCCATGTCCATGGGCTGCACAGAAGTCTAACAACTTCCTCCCGTTGTTATTGAGCTGATCTGGCCCATGCCTTCCAATCACTCAAATTCAAAGTGTTTGCGTCACGACCCCACGCGGGCGTTATCGTTCACCCAACAGGACGACTCTATCCCGCGGGGCCACGTTAGCCAGCACCTTGAGCCTTGCCTGCATCCCACCAATCGTGTCCATCTTCGGTGGGGGCAAAGGCAACCACCACCATTTATCACCTCCTGTTGATGGGGAGGTGAGTTCACAGAAGCCTCGGACTGCCTTCCAAATCTACAGGGTGCGTAAAAACATGTTAACGCTTATATGGGACTATCGTTTTCAGTTGAAAAGGAACGGATAATACACTGTAACATGTTAACACGTGCCTGGAATCTTCTCCAGGTGGTCTCCAGAGCCCGGAGGCACATTTCTCGTGGTATTGTTGCAAATGCTCAGAAGTGTTAACATCTTTTTGAAGCACCCTGTATTTAACCCTAGGACTGTAGAGGACTGTCCATCCCTCGTGGTGACAGGAGCCAGAACCAGTACACAGAGGCCGTACTGGTCCAGCTCCCCACAGAGAAGTTGCAGCCTCTCCTCTCCAGTGAGCATTCGTGCATTCCACGTGGCCAGCCGTAGTAAATGGTTCCGCGAAACCGGGGTTTGGCCAGGGGACGTCATGGACGCCCGTGACCCATCGGGCCTCTGGTGCATGCTCACGGTGCATGTCCATGTGGTTGGCAAACCAAAATAACAAGAAGAGCAAACATTCGAATTCGGTAAAAAAAAAATCAATATTTCAAGAGATGCGATGCATTTGAATTCGAGACGGTGGTCCTGATTAAATAACTTCCGCGGAGCAGCCCTTGAAGAGGTGCACGCGGCTCCACAGCCGAAGGTTGCCGACCCCTGCCAAAGCACAATCTGTGGCCGCGGCTCTCCGGTTCGTGACGTGGAGGGATCATTCGCGCCTCGCACCGCACCAGAGCCCCCGTTTTCCTCTCTCGTGGCTGGCACGTTGATAACGGCCGTGGCCTCGCGGCGAGAAGGGCCGAGGTTCGATTTCCAATTCGGTCGCCGTTTCCGCTGTGGAGTTTTTGTAAGTTCGCCCCCTGTTCTTCACGAGGTTCCTCTGGGCTTTCCAGTACCCTCATATGGCCAAACATCCCAATGATGAAATTATTGAGGATTACGCCTCCGACTGTGACAACTTGATGGGACCCTCCTGAAAAAAAGTCTCGTAAGGCTTTCCTGGAGAGCCAAACATCATGCAATAACATGAAGATTTCCCCATTGTAAAGTGAGGATGCCATGAGATTGTCTAATATCAATCAGCCCCCCACCCAACCCTGTGGAATTGCTGACACTGCATTACGGGTGGTGGCATAGCCCAGGGGAAGGGGCATGGGCCAGGGGATAGGGGGCATGGGCCAGGGGATAGGGGGCATGGCGCTGCTACGGAGGAGCGTGAATTTGGGTGGATCACGCGGACGTCTGGTGGGGCAGGGCCCAATCCAACCACCCCCTAGTGCCGGCCCCAGTGGAGCCAAGCGGTGCGTGAGATCTGTCCCGGGCCTTCCTGAGGCCGACTCAACCTTACTCGAGCACGAGGCTCGCTGTTTTAACATCGCTGCTTGACAGACAAATGCGCATGGGGGTTGTTGTTGGCTGCACCACCTCAGAACTCGCGCCAGCGGTCTGCAACGGCACATGGGGGGGGAGGGTGGTCTATGTGCTTCGTGTGTTGTTTGAGAGCTGTGTGTGTGTGTGTACAGAGGACACACACACAGCTCTCAAACAGCACACGCGCAACATACACACACGACACACAAACCACTCACAGACTCCTTACAACGCGCATACACACATTGCACACTTATCTCACACACACACACCTGATATAACACCAAAGACAAAAATCCTCCGCAAAGCCGGCACAGACTTAAGCGAGCCGGCACCTATGAAGGCCGGCAGGGAACACGAGGGGGTGGGTGGCCAGCACCACGCTCGGCCCCAGTGTCTCCCCTGTGGCGATGTTCAAACACCGCACCAGGTACTCATTTGATGCTGAGTCGACCTAGGGGAGGCCCAGGACTGGTTCAGATATCGTTCGTGAGCGGAAATTGAACTCGGGTGTGCACTACCGCTGCCCACATATACATGTAACCCACACACACCCCTCTATATACCCCTCTTACACACACACACCTCTACACACCCCTCTTACACACACACACACCCCTACACACCCCTCTTACACACACACACACCTCTATATACCCCTCTTACACACACACACCTCCACACACCCCTCTTACACACACACACCCTCTACACACCCCTCTTACACACACACACACCCTCTATATACCCCTCTTACACACACACCCTCTACACACCCCTCTTACACACACACACCTCTACACACCCCCCTTACACACACACACACCCCCCTACACACCCCCCTTACACACACACACCTCCACACACCCCTCTTACACACACACACACACCCCTCTACAGACCCCTCTTACACACACACACACACCCTCTACACACCCCTCTTACACACACACACCTCTACACACACCCTTACACACACACCTCTACACACACCCCCACACACACACCTCTACACACACCCCTCTTACACACACACACCCTCTACATACCCCTCTTACACACACACCTTTACACACCCCTCTTACACACACACCTCTACACACCCCTCTTACACACACACACACACACCCCTCTACAGACCCCTCTTACACACACACACACCCCTACACACACCCCTCTTACACACACACACCTCTACACACCCCTCTTACACACACACACCCCTCTACAGACCCCTCTTACACACACACACACATCCCTACACACACCCCTCTTACACACACACACCTCTACACACCCCTCTTACACACACACAAACCTCTACACACCTCTCTTACACACACACACACCCTCTACAGACCCCTCTTACACACACACCCCCCGCCCCCCGCTGATGCTGTGATAAGCTCTGTTGGTAGGGGGTGGGCGTTAGAGGAGGGCAGGGGGATGGGGGAGTGGTGTTGATTTTCCTCCCCGATCTGATCGGGAGTCGCGATTAAAACGGAACAATTACAGAGCACGCGGTGGGGGGGCAGGAGGGGAGGGGCACCCCCCCCCCCCCCCCACTCTCGCCCCCACTGAGAGTTTGAATGAAGCCGCTTCTTCTTGGGATGAAACGGCGCGAGACGGGGACGACGACGACGATGATGGCGGCGGCGAGTTTATGATGATGAGTTAATGATGAGTTGATGATGATAATGACGGGTCTTTAATAGTGGTCATTAGGTGATTATGCGGTAGTCGTGATGACGATGGTGACCGGAGACGACAGCGGAGGAGAGCGCGAGGGGTGGGAGGGGGGGAGCTGGGAAGAAGAGCGAGCGGAGAGTTCGAGGAGAGAGCGGAGGGAGAGTGTGGGGACAGGGGAGAGTGTGGGGAGAGGGAAGGGAGAGTGTGGGTCAGAGAGGAGAGTGTGGGGAGAGGGAAGAGAGAGTGGGGAGAGGGGAGAGTGTGGGGAGAGTTAAGGAGAGTGTGGGGAGAAGGGAGAGTGTGGGGAGAGGGGAGAGTGGGAGAGGAAGAGAGAGTGGGGAGAGGGGAGAGTGTGGGTCAGAGGGGAGGGTGTGGGGAGAGGGAAGGGAGAGTGTGGGGAGAGGGGAGAGTGTGGGGAGAGGGGAGAGTGTGGGTCAGAGGGGTGAGTGTGGGGAGAGGGAAGGGAGAGTGTGGGGAGAGTGTGGGGAGAGTGTGGGGAGAGGGGAGAGTGTGGGGAGAGTGTGGGTCAGAGGGGAGAGTGTGGGGAGAGGGAAGGGAGAGTGTGGGGAGAGGAGAGAGTGTGAGGAGAGGGAAGGGAGAGTGTGGAGAGAGTGTGGGGAGAGGG
This sequence comes from Lethenteron reissneri, assembly GCF_015708825.2. NCBI lineage: Eukaryota > Metazoa > Chordata > Hyperoartia > Petromyzontiformes > Petromyzontidae > Lethenteron > Lethenteron reissneri. The sequence continues at coordinate 7,267,682 of NC_083792.1, forward strand.
GAGAGTGTGGGTCAGAGGGGAGAGTGTGGGGAGAGGGGAGAGTGTGGGGAGAGGGAAGGGAGAGTGGGGAGAGTGTGGATCAGAGGGGAGAGTGTGGGGAGAGGGAAGAGCGTGGGGGAGGGCAATCCTCTCGCTCGACTCGGCCGCTCGCAAAGAACAAAGCGCCTCTTGCCAGACCCCACCACGTTACATCGCCCGCAGCGTTACCCCTCCACGTTACATCGCCTGCAGCGTTACCCCTCCACGTTACATCGCCTGCAGCGTTACCCCTCCACGTTACATCGCCTGCAGCGTTACCCCTCCACGTTACATCTCTTGCAGCGTTACCCCTCCACGTCACATCGCCTGCAGTGGCGTTACCCCTCCACGTTACATCGCCTGCAGCGTTACCCCTCCACGTTACATCGCCTGCAGCGTTACCCCTCCACGTTACATCGCCTGCAGCGTTACCCCTCCACGTTACATCGCCCGCAGCGTTACCCCTCCACGTTACATCGCCTGCAGCGTTACCCCTCCACGTTACATCTCCTGCAGCGTTACCCCTCCACGTTACATCGCCTGCAGCGTTACCCCTCCACGTTACATCGCCTGCAGCGTTACCCCACCACGTTACATCGCCCGCAGCGTTACCCCTCCACGTTACATCGCCTGCAGCGTTACCCCTCCACGTTACATCGCCTGCAGCGTTACCCCTCCACGTTACATCGCCTGCAGCGTTACCCCTCCACGTTACATCGCCTGCAGCATTACCCCTCCACGTTACATCTCTTGCAGCGTTACCCCTCCACGTTACATCGCCTGCAGTGGCGTTACCCCACCACGTTACATCGCCCGCAGCGTTACCCCTCCACGTTACATCGCCTGCAGCGTTACCCCTCCACGTTACATCGCCTGCAGTGGCGTTACCCCTCCACGTTACATCGCCTGCAGCGTTACCCCTCCACGTTACATCGCCTGCAGTGGCGTTACCCCTCCACGTTACATCGCCTGCAGTGGCGTTACCCCTCCACGTTACATCGCCTGCAGCGTTACCCCTCCACGTTACATCGCCTGCAGTGGCGTTACCCCTCCACGTTACATTGCCTGCAGCGGCGTTACCCCTCCACGTTACATCGCCTGCAGCGTTACCCCTCCACATTACATCGCCTGCAGCGGCGTTACCCCTCCACGTTACATCGCCTGCAGCGTTACCCATCCACGTTACATCGCCTGCAGCGTTACCCCTCCACGTTACATCGCCTGCAGTGGCGTTACCCCTCCACGTTACATCGCCTGCAGCGTTACCTCTCCACGTTACATCTCCTGCAGCGGCGTTACCCCTCCACGTTACATCGCCTGCAGCGTTACCCCTCCACGTTACATCGCCTGCAGTGACGTTACCCCCCCACGTTACTCGCCTGCAGTGGCGTTACCCCTCCACGTTACATCGCCTGCAGCGTTACCCCTCCACGTTACATCTCCTGCAGCGTTACCCCTCCACGTTACATCGCCTGCAACGTTACCCCTCCACATTACATCGCCTGCAGCGTTACCCCTCCACGTTACATCGCCTGCAGCGGCGTTACCCCTCCACGTTACATCGCCTGCAGCGTTACCCCTCCACGTTACATCGCTTGCAGCGTTACCCCTCCACGTTACATCGCCTGCAGCGTTACCCCTCCACGTTACATCGCCTGCAGCGTTACCCCTCCACATTACATCGCCTGCAGCGTTACCCCTCCACGTTACATCGCCTGCAGCGTTACCCCTCCACGTTACATCGCCTGCAGCGTTACCCCTCCACATTACATCGCCTGCAGCGTTACCCCTCCACATTACATCGCCTGCAGCGGCGTTACCCCTCCACGTTACATCGCCTGCAGTGGCGTTACCCCTCCACATTACATCGCCTGCAGCGTTACCCCTCCACATTACATCGCCTGCAGCGGCGTTACCCCTCCACGTTACATCGCCTGCAGTGGCGTTACCCCTCCACGTTACATCTCCTGCAGCGTTACCCCTCCACGTTACATCGCCTGCAGCGGCGTTACCCCTCCACGTTACATCTCCTGCAGCGTTACCCCTCCACGTTACATCGCCTGCAGCGTTACCCCTCCACGTTACATCTCCTGCAGCGTTACCCCTCCACGTTACATCTCCTGCAGCGTTACCCGTCCACGTTACATTGCCTGCAGCGGCGTTACCCCTCCACGTTACATCGCCTGCAGCGTTACCCCTGCACGTTACTCGCCGCGTTACTCGCCGCTCGGGGGGCTGTTTAAATCCCCGCCTCCGATGCCAGAGTAAACTGTTTAAACGACACGGGGGGTAGGGAGGGAGGGCATTGCTGGGTGGGAGACGGGGTGAGTGGGGTGGCTGGGTGAGTGGCTGGGTGAATGAATGGTTGAGCCGATGGCTGGGTGAGTGAGTGGGTGAGTGAGTAGATGGGCGAAGGGGTGAGTGGCTGGGTGAGTGGCTGGGTGAGTGGCTGGGTGAGCAGGGGAGTGAATGAATGGCTGGGTGAGTGGCTGGGTGAATTAATGGTTGAGCCAGTGGTTGAGTGGGTGAGTGAGTGGGTGAGAAGGTGAGTGTTTGGTTCAGGAAGTGAGTGGCTGGTTGAGTGGCTGGGTGAGTGGTTGGGTGAGTGGCTGGGTGATCAGGGGAGTGAGTGTCCTGCTGGGCAATGTCTGGCCATGTTTGTCAATGGAGGCTCTGGGCCCGCGTCAATAAGAACGTGCCTCCTCACGTCACCGCGGTGAGGGACGTTACCGCGACGAGGCCGAGTACAGTCTCCAGTCGAAACATCCACCCTCACCCCCACCCTCACCCCCACCCTCACCCCCACCCTCACCCTCACCCCCACCCTCACCCCCACCCCCACCCTCACCCCCACCCTCACCCCCACCCCCACCCTCACCCCCACCCTCACCCCCACCCTGACCCCCACCCTCACCCCCACCCTGACCCCCACCCTCACTCCCACCCCCCATCCTCACCCTCACCCCCACCCTGACCCCCACCCTCACTCCCACCCCCATCCTCACCCTCACCCCCACCCCCACCTCCACCCTCTCCCCCACCCTCACCCCCACCCTCACCCCCACCCTCACCCCCACCCTCACCCCCACCCTCACCGCTGGTGTCTGTGACGAGCGCCTCCCTCCCTCTCGCCCCTCAATCCCCGCGTTCTCTCTCCCCGTGTAAACATCTCTCTCTCTCTCCACTCTCCACTTACTCTCCACCCCCCGTGCATCATCGGCTCCCCTCTCTCTCTCTCTCTCCCCTCACTCTCCACGTGTAAAATACCTCCTCTCTCCTACCTCCCTCTTCTCTCTCTCTCTCTCACCTCCTCACACCGTGGAATCCCCTCTCCTCCTCATCATCCTCACCCCCTTCTCTCTCCTCGTATATCGTCCGTCTCCCCTCCCCCTCTCTCTCCCCCTCTGAGTATTCCCGTTATACCGTCTCTCCTCTCTGCGTCTCTCCCCTCTGTCTCTCTCTCCCGTGCCCCCCCCCCCTTCTCTCTCCCCATCTCTCCCCTCTCTCTCTCCCTGTGCCCCCCCCCCCCCACGATCTCCGCCATGCGTCTCAGGTGACGCAGCCCGAGCGAGATTCGAGCCGGGCGAAGCAGGAGGAGGAGGAGCGTGGGGATTCGGGGCTCCCGGTGGCTCCCGGTGGCTCCCCGTGAGAGCCCCCCAACCCCTCCAGCCGTGAGTCTGTGAGCGCCTCGCAGGAGGAGGATGCGTCACCGCCGGCGGCGCGTGGCTGCGCTCTCCGCGCTCTGCCTCTCCCCGTTCCTCATCTCGCTGCTCAACGTCTTCCTCCTGCTTCTCCCGGGCGCCATGGAAGACACGGACGCGCCGCGCACGGCCAAGCCCCGGCACGGGAACGTGGACACGATGGACGCGATTGACACCGTGGAGCTGGGGATGCTGCCCCCGCCCCCCGGCGCCGCGGGGGGGCCCCCGGCGGAGGGGCCTGCTCCGCTCCCTGGCGCGCTGGGCGGGGGTGCGCGCCCTCGGGGGCACGGGGGGCGGCCACGCCGAGCTGAGCCGCCTCATCCGCGCGCGGCACGCCGAGGTGAGCCGCCTCCGGGCTCTCCACGCGGGGGGCTCCCCGTGGGGCGGCGGGCGCGTCTCGGACCGCCGCCTCATGGAGACGGGGGGCTACCGCCACCTGTCGAGGCGGGGGGGGTCCCCCCTCTCCGTCGCCACCACGGCCTCCGCCGCCGCCGCCGCCACCAAAGCTGGTGACCCCGAGGAACCCAGGTCCCTGGGTTGCGCCGATTTGGCCACCGTGTCTGGCCTCCAGTATCTGGGCAGCGGGTACACGAAGGCCGTGTACAAGGCGGTGCTGGGGCCCCCCTCGGGGTCACCCTCGGGCTGGAGGGGACCCGTGGCGCTGAAGACGGTGGATTTGGGAGGCCACGATATGGCGACATGCGTGAAGGAGTTTGGTGACCCGGACGGATGCTACCGGCTCGCGGCGGCCAAGCTGCTGAAGGAGATGACCATCCTGGGTCGACTGAGGCATCCCAACGTCGTGCGGGTGAGGCGTGCTGGCATCGGCTGAATCATCTACATCCATCGGCAGAATCATCGTCATCCATCGGCAGAATCATCGTCATCCATCGGCAGAATCATCGTCATCGGCAGCAACGGTAGCATCATCATAATCAGCAACAGCAGCAGAATGAGTCTGCTGAAGCAGTTGTAGCAGATGTAGAATAACCATCATCATCTGTAGCGTCATCAGCAGACATTAGTATCAGCAGTAGTAGTAGCAGCAGTTCCATAATCATGATCGTCATCAGCATCATCAGCAGGGGTAGCAGCAGAAACAGCAGCATCAGCAGTAGCTTTATTGTAAACATAATTAGCATCAAACTCCATCATCAACAACAGCTACATCAACAAAAGCATATACATTATCATCAGCAATGTTATTAACATTATTGTAATCATCGTTACAATCACCGTCATCCTCAACATTAGCAACATTCTAACCACCATCGTGATACACGCCTTCATCATGCTCCTCTTTATCTGCAACATGATCAACATCATCAGCATCCTCAACATGATTCATCATCATCATCATGGAGTCTACTACACTCCATCACCATAGATGCCATCAAAGCCATGAGTGTCGTCATATGTGTTGGTCGTACGTTTACACACCTTACACACTGTACCTTATGTACACACCTACATAAATATCACACACACGCTTCTGACATATCGTACACACACACACTCACCGTGCACACATCATACTGTAACGCATTAACCCTTCGTCACCTGCTTTGTTGTGAGTACACGCGTGTGTGTATACGCGTGATACAAACGCGAGTACGCGTGAGTACATGTGTGAATGTCATCGCGTCCGTGTCGCTGTGCGCGTGTGTGTGTACAACACGTGTGTACACCACGCGTATACACCACGTGTTGTGTACACGCGTGTTGTATACACGCGCGCACGTGTTGTACACGCCACGTGTTGTACACACGCACGATGAGTGGCCTTGGATGATGGCGCGACGTGGCCTTGACGCACAGAGCAACATTGGGGGACAATGACCCGTGAAGGACGACGCGTGGAGCGAGCGGGGTTGACGGCGGATCTCGTCTTGATGTGCCTGTCGTTAGCATGCTTGTGGGACAGGCTGCGTGTGTGTGTGTATTGAAGGGCGTGAGATCGTAAATGGACACTGTGATCGATGTTGCCACTTGCGTTTGATGGATGAGATCATTATGGAGCCGGGATTGAATTTATGGATGTGAGATTGGTTCGGGTTTGCGTTTGACATCAGATAATTGTGGTGGCTGGTGTGATATTATTATTGTTGTGATGCTCACTTACACAGAAAAGCCTCACTGAGTCCCAATACTTTTTTTCCAGGAGGGTCCTGCCAAGTGATTCGCAGTAGCGAGCGATGTTGCTATCCGTGATCCCAATTGAGTGATTTGCAGGTAATTTGTGAAGTTTAGGATGTTTGGCTAATACCGGTTACACTGTGTGGCGCTTTTGCGATGGTAGGAAGAAGATACAAACTCCACACAAGTGCCCGAGTGGAGTGATGCGAGGCACACGCATTACCGATGTGCCACCCTGCCCTGGGATTAATGTGGGTCTTGCATTTGATGGATACGAGATCACTATGGATTTGGTATTGGATTATGGATCTGTAATTGGCATTGGGCTTGAGTTTGGGTGATGTCAGATGGTTATGGTGCGAGGTGTTATGCGGACCCGGGATTGAATGCATCTGAGATTGGATGGGTCTGAGATTGAGGATCTTGGATTTATGGATCTGGAATTGGATGGATTCCCCAGCGCGGAGATTAAGCGAACGGATACGTCCATGTGCACGAGAGCGATGTGGGTGGTTTTGCAGATCGTGGGGGAGGCCTTCGATCCAGCAGTGGATTAACAAAGGCCTGTGAAATCGTTGCTGTTCGAACACCGAGGAGAGATGAGATTCGCCGGAATTCTGTGATGGGAGGAGGAGGGGCGGGAGGAAGAGGAAAATCCGCCCCCGAGGCGACCTCCCACGTAGCGGACGATGATGATGATAACGAAGATAAACGATGATGATGAGATGATGTGAGCCGGGCGAGATGATGGAAAATATGGGGGCGGGAAGGGCAAGGAGGGGGGGAGGGAGGGGGTGGATTCCACGTGTGTCTGCGTGTCTGCGTGGGGAGCGTCGTTGTTAGTGCAGCGATTAGCGCTACGCTGCACACGAACCCGCACACGGGCCAACACGACCAGTGACGATTTTCTGAATTCGGTCTTGGTCCTCCCCCGAGGTCGACGCAGCCCTAAATTAGTTCCCTCTAGTGCGGTGTGTAAACATCGCCACCGGGGAGACAAAGGCGGCGGGACGTGCTTGTTGGCCACGTACCCCTTCGCGTGCCGTTCATAGGGTGCTCGCTGAACAATCACCTGCCCCAAGAGTCTGTTTAGACGCCTATAGCGGCGGGGATCTTGTAGAGAGTTGTTGTTGCTTTGTGTCCACTCTTTGTTGTTGTGCGTGCGAGTGGGGAGCGGTGGCGCAGTGGTTAGCGCACTGCGCCACGAACCCAGCGGGCCACGGCCACCATCAGTGGCGACTTCGCTGTAGACGGCTGCCCGGCGCTTTGGGTAAACGTCGCCACTGGGGAGACAAAGGCGGCCGGGTGTGGTGCTGGCCCTCGTTGTGCCGTGTCGTCTGTAGTCGGTGCCCGCAAACAGCACTTGCCCCGACAGGCAGCTGAGGCTACGGCGGGGAGATCTTCTTTGTCTTTGTGTGCGTCCACGTGCGTCTCAAGCAGTGCACACCCAACCGCGTGTGCGGTGTGTGGTGTGTTTGTGTACGTGTGTGTGACGTGTACGTGTGTGTGTGGTGTGTGTGTAAGATGTGTGTGTGTGTACGATGTGTGTACGTGGTGTGTGTGTACGTGTGTGTGGTGTGTGTGTACGTGTGTGTGGTGTGTGTGTACGTGTGTGTGGTGTGTGTGTACGTGTGTGTGTGGTGTGTGTGTACGTGTGTGTGTGTACGTGTGTGTGTGGTGTGTGTGTACGTGTGTGTGTGGTGTGTGTGTACGTGTGTGGTGTGTGTGTGTACGTGTGTGTGTGGTGTGTGTGTACGTGTGTGTGTGTACGTGTGTGTGTGGTGTGTGTGTACGTGTGTGTGTGGTGTGTGTGTACGTGTGTGTGTGGTGTGTGTGTACGTGTGTGTATACGATGTGTGTACGATGTGTGTGTGTACGGTGTGTGTAAGATGTGTGTGTATGTGTACAATGTGTGTGTACGATGCGTGTACGGTGTGTGTGTGTACGTGTGTGTGTACGTGGGTGTGGTGTGTACGTGTGTGTGTACGTGTGTGTGATGTGTATGATGTGTGTGTGTACGGTGTGTGTGGTGTGTCTACTGGGTGTATGTGCACGATGTGTGTATGTGTGAGGTGTGTGTGTGTACTGTATGTGTGTGTACTGTATGTGTGTGTACACATTCGCGCCTTGTGGGGTAGCGTGTGTACAGTACGGTGTGTACAGTACGGTGTGTACAGTACGCGGTGAGTGTGAGGCTGTACTGTATATAATGAGTGTGAGGTCAAATGCAGTCGGACGCGTTCAAGGGAAGGTGAGGAATTGGTGGGTACTGGAGGAGGTTAATGTGAGCAGGGTGAGAGGGGTGTGAGTGGTGAGCGAGGTGTTAATGGCGAGGGAGTGGTGAGGGAGATGTGAGTGGTGAGCGAGGTGTGAGTGGTGAGGGGCAGGGTGAGGGAGTGGTGAAGGGCTGGGTAAGGGAGTGGTGAGGGGCTGGGTGAGGGAGTGGTGAGGGGCTGGGTGAGGGAGTGGTGAGTGGTGAGGGGCAGGGTGAGGGAGTGGTGAGGGGCAGGGTGAGGTAGTGGTGAGGGGCTGGGTGAGGGAGTGGTGAGTGGGTGAGGGCAGGGTGAGGGAGTGGTGAGGGGCAGGGTGAGGTAGTGGTGAGGGGCTGGGTGAGGGAGTGGTGAGTGGTGAGGGGCAGGGTGAGGGAGTGGTGAGGGGCAGGGTGAGGTAGTGGTGAGGGGCAGGGTGAGGTAGTGGTGAGGGGCAGGGTGAGGTAGTGGTGAGAGGCTGGGTGAGGGGAGTGGTGAGGGGCAGGGTGAGGGAGTGGTGAGGGGCAGGGTGAGGGAGTGGTGAGGGGCTGGGTGAGGGAGTGGTGAGGGGCTGGGTGAGGGAGTGGTGAGTGGTGAGGGGCAGGGTGAGGGAGTGGTGAGGGGCAGGGTGAGGTAGTGGTGAGGGGCTGGGTGAGGGAGTGGTCAGTGGTGAGGGGCAGGGTGAGGGAGTGGTGAGGGGCAGGGTGAGGTAGTGGTGAGGGGCAGGGTGAGGGAGTGGTGAGTGGTGAGGGGCAGGGTGAGGGAGTGGTGAGGGCAGGGTGAGGTAGTGGTGAGGGGCAGGGTGAGGTAGTGGTGAGGGGCAGGGTGAGGGAGTGGCGAGAGGCTGGGTGAGGAGGTGGTGAGGGGCAGGGTTGAAGGAGTGGTGAGAGGCTGGGTGAGGGAGTGGTGAGTGGTGAGGGGCAGGGTGGAGGGAGTGGTGAGGGAGTGGTGAGGGGCTGGGTGAGGGAGTGGTGAGTGGTGAGGGGCAGGGTGAGGGAGTGGTGAGGGGCTGGGTTAGGGAGTGGTGAGTGGTGAGGGGCAGGGTGAGGGAGTGGTGAGGGGCAGGGTGAGGTAGTGGTGAGGGGCTGGGTGAGGGAGTGGTGAGGGGCAGGGTGAGGGAGTGGTGAGGGGCTGGGTGAGGGAGTGGTGAGGGAGTGGTGAGGGGCAGGGTGAGGGCAGGGTGAGGGAGTGGTGAGGGAGTGCTGAGAGGCTGGGTGAGGGAGTGGTGAGGTGCATGGGTGAAGGAGTGGTGAGAGGCTGGGTGAGGGAGTGGTGAGTGGTGAGGGGCAGGGTGAGGGAGTGGTGAGGGAGTGGTGAGGGGCAGTGTGAAGGAGTGGTGAGGGGCAGGGTGAGGGAGTGGTGAGTGGTGAGGGGCAGGGTGAGGGAGTGGTGAGGGAGTGGTGAGGGGCTGGGTGAGGGAGTGGTGAGTGGTGAGGGGCAGGGTGAGGGAGTGGTGAGGGGCAGGGTGAGGGAGTGGTGAGTGGTGAGGGGCAGGGGGAGGGAGTGGTGAGGGAGCGGGGAGGGGCTGGGTGAGGGAGTGGTGAGTGGTGAGGGGCAGGGTGAGGGAGTGGTGAGTGGTGAGGGGCAGGGTGAGGGAGTGGTGAGGGGCAGGGTGAGGGAGTGGTGAGTGGTGAGGGGCAGGGTGAGGGAGTGGTGAGGGAGTGGTGAGGGGCTGGGTGAGGGAGTGGTGAGGGGCAGGGTGAGGGAGTGGTGAGGGGCTGGGTGAGGGAGTGGTGAGGGGCTGGGTGAGGGAGTGGTGAGTGGTGAGGGGCAGGGGTGAGGGAGTGGTGAGGGGCTGGGTGAGGGAGTGGTGAGGGGCAGGGTGAGGGAGTGGTGAGGGGCAGGGTGAGGGAGTGGTGAGGGACAGGGTGAGGGAGTGGTGAGGGAGTGGTGAGGGGCTGGGTGAGGGAGTGGTGAGTGGTGAGGGGCAGGGTGAGGGAGTGGTGAGTGGTGAGGGGCAGGGTGAGGGAGTGGTGAGGGGCAGGGTGAGGGAGTGGTGAGTGGTGAGGGGAAGGGTGAGGGAGTGGTGAGGGGAAGGGTGAGGGAGTGGTGAGGGAGTGGTGAGGGGCTGGGTGAGGGAGTGGTGAGGGGCAGGGTGAGGGAGTGGTGAGGGAGTGGTGAGGGGCTGGGTGAGGGAGTGGTGAGGGGCTGGGTGAGGGAGTGGTGAGGGGCAGGGTGAGGGAGTGGTGAGGGGCAGGGTGAGGGAGTGGTGAGGGCTGTGTGGGGTTTCCGGAGTCTGGGTATCGTCAGGAGCAGCGGTGAGGGGGGAGGGGCTGTGATAGGGATGGGGGGTCACGAGGGGAGGGGCTGTGATGGGAATGGGGGGTCGCGAGGGGAGGGGCTGTGATGGGGATGGGGGGTCGCGAGGGGAGGGGCTGTGATGGGGGGTGACGAGGGGAGGGGCTGTGATGGGGGGTCACGAGGGGAGGGGCTGTGATGGGGATGGGGGGGTCGCGAGGGGAGGGGCTGTGATGGGGATGGGGGGTCACGAGGGGAGGGGCTGTGATAGGGATGGGGGGTCGCGAGGGGAGGGGCTGTGATGGGGATGGGGGGTCACGAGGGGAGGGCTGTGATGGGGATGGGGTCACGAGGGGAGGGGCTGTGATGGGGATGGGGGGTCACGAGGGGAGGGGCTGTGATGGGGGGTCACGAGGGGAGGGGCTGTGATGGGGATGGGGGTCACGAGGGGAGGGGCTGTGATGGGGATGGGGGGTCACGAGGGGAGGGGCTGTGATGGGGATGGGGGGGTCACGAGGGGAGGGGCTGTGATGGGGGGGTCACGAGGGGAGGGGCTGTGATGGGGATGGGGGGTCACGAGGGGAGGGGCTGTGATGGGGATGGGGGGTCACGAGGGGAGGGGCTGTGATGGGGGGTCACGAGGGAGGGGCTGTGATGGGGATGGGGGTCACGAGGGGAGGGGCTGTGATGGGGATGGGGGGTCACGAGGGGAGGGGCTGTGATGGGGATGGGGGGGTCACGAGGGGAGGGGCTTTCTGGACTTTAGTTCACGAAACCCGAGCGTGGGATGTAACCTGAACTCAGACTCACACACAGACACACAAATACTCCCTCTCACACACACAGACTCACACAAATACTCTCATACACAGACTCACACACACAGACTCACACACAGACTCACACAGACACACACACAGACACACACACAGACACACACACAGACTCACACACACTCACACACAAATACTCCCTCTCACACACACAGACTCACACAAATACTCTCATACACAGACTCACACACACAGACTCACACACAGACTCACACAGACACACACACAGACACACACAGACTCACACACACACAGACTCACACAAATACTCTCATACACAGACTCACACACACAGACTCATACACACTCACACAGACACACACACAGACACACACACAGACACACACACAGACTCACACACACTCACACACAAATACTCTCATACACACACAGACTCACACACACAGACACACACACAAACTCACACAGACACACACACAGACACAGACACACACAGACACACACAAAATACTCACACACACAGACTCACACACATACACACAGACTCACACACAAATACTCTCACACACACACAGACTCACACACAGACTCACTCAGATGCACATACAAAGACAAAGATCCCCCGTATAGCCTTAACAGACTGTAGGGGCAAGTGCTATTCGCGAGCACCTATGAAGACCGGCACGGTACACCAGGGGGTGGCCAGCACCACGCCCGGCCGGCTTTGTCTCCCTAGTGGCGATGCTTACACACCTCATAAGGTACTCAATTGAGGCTAAGTCGATTAGATACATACACACATACTCATGCACACTCACATATATACACGCACACTCATACACACAGATACACTCGTACACAGATACTCATACACACTCATACACACACACACGGATAAACACATACTCATACACAGACACACACACTCACACATATATACTCAGAGATGCGCACACATACTCATAGGCAAAGATCCCATTCCATGTGTAGCCTTCAACGGACTGTTAGGGCAAGTGCTGTTCGCAGAGGTCGCAAACGGGGTTTGATTCCTTAGCCGTACTCGTACCCGGCCGCACCAGGGTTGCAAATGGGTACCCATACCCGGCCGGGTACGGGTACCCGTTCCCTACCCGTACCCTACCCCAAATGAGTGACAAATGGTTACTCACCAGTGACTCACGGCCTACCCGTACTCGGCCGCACCAGGGTCGCAAACGGCTACCCGTACCCGTACCCGGCCGGGTACGGGTAGCCGGGTATCGGGTAGGGTACGGGTATCGGGTACCCGGTTGCGACCTCTGGCTGTTCGTGAACACGCACGAAGGCCGGAACGGCACAACAAGCGGGTGGGGGCCCAGCACTACGGCCGGCCACTTTGTGTCCTCAGTGATGTTTTACACACCGCACCAGGTACTCATTTAAGGCTGAGTCGGCCTAGGGGAGGCCCAAGATCGGTACAGATAATCGTCACTAGTGTTGGCCGTGAACGAGAATCGAACTCGGGTCGCTGGGTTCGTAGCGCAGCATAGCGCTAACCGCTGCACTACCGCCCCCCACTCATTGACACACACACTGATACAAAAGACACAGATACACATAGATACCAAGATACACACACATACTCATGGATATATTCTCACGTACACACAAGCTCGTAGATACACGCCCATCGACATTCACACGTGAAGTCACACTCGCACACAGATACACATAGATACCAAGATACACACACATACTCATGGATACATTCTCACGTACACGCATGCTCGTAGATACACACCCATCAACATTCACACGTAAAGTCACACTCGCACACAGATACACATAGACACAGACGAGAGGTCGACCGAATCTGAACCGAAAAGTAAAAATTTTACTTTCGGCCGAAACCGAAACCGAAAGTTAAACTACACTTTCGACCGAGACCGAAACAGAAAGGTATATAACCGAAGTTACCGAATACAAGATTTATTAAATATGTCATGATGCAATGCTACTTTAATTAAAAATAAATCTAGAACTAATCATTGAGAGCCTGCAGTTAAGAGTCGCTTAATATCAAATCTTTAGGTGTTACTTACTGAGTAATTATATCCAAACAAACGAATGTTGTAGTTAAGAAACAACAGTTTTTCCGCATTCAGCCAGTCAGGCTGCCGTCTGTTGACCGGTCGTATATACATTAGCAGACCATGGTTGCGGCTGTAACCTCGCTCCCAAGCTGCTGCTGCTGACCTGTGTGTGTTTGCAGCCTATCGCATAGGATTGCCTAGCGCCGACTGACCGGCCGATAGGCAGAGTGATAGACGTAGCACTAGCGTTATATTTTAAAAATAGATCTTCGGTTGATGACCACCGAAAGTCAATAGAGTATCAGTTTCGGCCGAAACCGAAACCAGACCGAAAGTAAAAAATTGACTTTCGGCCGAAACCGAAAGTATGCCGAAAGAGGCCATTTGCCAACTTTCGGTGCCGAAACCGAATTTGGGTCGGCCTCTAACACACAAAGACAAAGATATATAACAGTAGCCACCATTCGCCACAAAGTGCTTTTGCAAGAATAGGTGGACTGAGGCCACGTTAAGTGTGGAAAGCTCACTGCCAGGAGGTCACGGGACCTTGTTGGAGGGCGACTCACTCCAACTGCTCAGTGGCGTCCTTCACAAGCCTCCTCCACAGAGGTCCATCTTGAATACCGCTTGTACCAGTCATCGGCAAGTTCCATTAGCTCCACATCCTCCTGTACTACATGAGCCCATCCTTCTCTTGCACGTCCCGCACCCGTTTAAGCCTCCTCTGGGTAGCATAACAGAAACAGCTTGGGCATGCGGTGGCTGGGCATGTGGGCTACATGACCCAGCCAACGCAGCCTCGCCTGCCAGAGGAGCTCACTGATGGGATCGTGAGCTCCTCACACAATTCAGTTTGGTTAAACCCAGGATAGCTTGAAGGCAGGTCAGCCGAAGTGTTTCAGGCCAGCGCACATTTTATTTTTAAAGGCGACCACATTTCACAAGCATAAATAAGAGGGGGTAAGAGTGTGGCTGAGATGCCCCGGAGCTTCATGTGGAGCTACAGACTTCCTGATAGCATTATGTAGCCATTGACAAGATAATGCTGCTCGACTCCATTCGGAATGAAACCTCTTTCGCCTTATCAGAGCTGGCCATGAGCAACACTGTCCCCTCCCCTCCCCCCCGGTACTCTTGGCAAGCTGGTCAGCGTGGAGTGTTTGTTCACACAAAGTACCCAGAGATTCGCTCTGATTTGGTGCGTCTGATGGTAAGGCTGGATCCACCTCTTCACGGCGATCTCCGGTGGGACGCGTTAACGCTTGCTGCCTGGGATCCAGTGGTGCTGTCACAAGAGGAATGGACGGTCCTCCATTCGGGCCAGGATGACATCAAACAACAGGGAGTGTGCCTTCTGAATACAATAATGAATGGGTGTGTGGGAGGCCACGAGTCCCAGGCCATTGTTGGCTCGCCTCCGCATCAACGGGAGGAATGGTGGTGGTGGTGGTGGTTGCCTACGTCCTCACCGTCTGTGGAGGGATGCAGGCAAGGCTGGTGATGACTCAGAGTCTGTCTGACCCCTTTCCCGAGCCTCGGCTAAAGTGTCCACGTGATATCGAGTCAGCTTATTGGGTAAAGTTAATGCCCCCCCCCCCCCCCCCCGAGTTTACGAGTTTAATCGGGACTCGGGCACTTGACTGTTATTGAGCCAGATCGGCCCATTAAGCAAAGGTACGAGGCTGCTTGATTTCTGTGCAACCCATGGGCTTGTGAGCACCAACGAACCGTTCGCCCATTGACACATCCATTACAGCGCCTTGCGTGCATGCGGAGTCCCAAGCAAGAACATCTGCTGGCCATGGCCTTCACACCAAAATCTGTCATGGAGCTGATCTATCCACCGACCATCGGTTTGTTGTCTATAAGATGATGCGCCTGTCAATCTTCCACTGTGGGGGTGGGGCATCCACCCTGGACCCCATTCAAAACTCACAAACACCTGGTCTCAGATAACTGTTGAATTGTCGTAAGCAATGATGTTATCATGGCTTGCAGGTAGTTGGCATCGACCCGCTGCCAAGGGAGAATGGCTAAGATTCAGGACTGCGACTCGCGCAGCTGTTATGGCTGCACCGGGGTTCCCAGTCGAGACCTCCACAGAAACCCTTCTTGGCGGAGGTGTTCCAGATGGAGCGGGCGCGCATTCTTACCGCCTTCAACATCCCACGGCGAAGAACGAGGAGGTTTACCGCAGCCTATGAACCGCGCGGTGCTGCAACGCTGTTGAGCGGTGGTCGCGGGCTGCTGAGATGGAAACGGTCTCAGAGGCACGCATGTGAACATATGAACATACAAATGATAGAGATCCCACGATGTAACGTTACGCACGAACATAACGAGATGTGCATACGTGCGCGCGCGCACACACACGTGAACACGCGCACGTAATTCACAAGCGAACATGCACACGTGACCTCACGCTCACAGTCCGTTACTAGCCTCCATGGGGAGAGCTAGGGAGACGGGGGAGGCAGGAAGGGGAAGATGTGAAGAGAGAGGCAGGGAGGTGAGCGTGGAGCAATGCAGGGTTGCTGAGTCTCGTGCAGACTCCAGGGGTCTCGGGGAGTCTCGGGGAGTGGTGAGGCAGGCAGCAGCAGCAGCGATGAGACGCGCTCGGAATGTCTCGCGCTCCTGCTGAGAGGCAACTCCCCCCCCAACTCCCCGCTGCTCCTCCAGCAGAGAGACTCGTGACTGACGAGGAGGAGAGAGTGTGAGGAACGACACGTGTACACACGTACTGTATCTAATTTAAACACCATGCACATGTAAACAAAGGCGGTGACCCCCCATATTCGCCTTTAATAGATTGCGAGGGCAAGTGCTGTTGAGGAGCACCTATTAAGGACAGCATGTTCCTGATAAACATACCCGGCCGCCTTTGTCTCCCCGGATTTGATGGGTTTTTTTATACACTGCACAACCTGGGTCATCCTAGGAGCCGCTGACCCAGGATGTGCATGGCGTGTTGTTGTGGAGTGGACACTGCTACCGGGAGGGTAACGAAGTCTCGGACTCGCTCACGACGATGACGATGTTGATGATAACGATGAGGTTGTTGACGCTGATGATGTTGTTGTTGTTGTAGCTGTACGGACACTGCTACCGGGAGAGTAACGACGTCTCGGACTCGCTCACGGCCATCACGGAGCTCGGCTCTCCACTCGAGATGATCCAGCTCCTGCAGACGTCGTGGGAGGAGCGATTCCGGGTCCGAGCCACGTGACTACCTCTGTGCCCACCTGTGTGTGACTACCTGTGTGTGTGACTACCTGTGTGTGTGACTGTGTGTGTGACTGTGTGTGTGACTAGCTGTGTGACTAGCTGTGTGACTGTGTGTGTGACTACCTGTGTGTGTGACTAGCTGTGTGTGTGTCTACCTGTGTGTGTGTCTACCTGTGTGTGTGACTACCTGTGTGTGTGTGACTACCGGTGTGTGTCTAACTGTGTGTGTGACTAGCTGTGTGTGTGACTACCTATGTGTGGCTAGCTGTGTGTGTGACTACCTGTGTGACTGTGTGTGTGTGACTACCTGTGTGTCTACCTGTGTGTCACTACCTGTGTGTGTGACTACCTGTGTGTGTGACTACCTGTGTGTCATTAGCTATGTGTGTGACTACCTGTGTGACTGTGTGTGTGACTACCTGTGTGTGTCTACCTGTGTGTGTCACTACCTGTGTGTGTGACTACCTGTGTGTGTGGCTACCTGTGTGTGTGACTACCTGTGTGTGTCACTAGCTGTGTGTGTCTACCTGTGTGTGTGACTACCTGTGTGTGTGACTACCTGTGTGTCATTAGCTATGTGTGTGACTATCTGCATGAATACCTCCGTGACTAGCTGTGTGCGTGACCGCCCTTGTGTGTGTGTGTGACTGCCCTTGTGTGTGTGTGTGTGACCGCCCTTGTGTGTGTGTGTGACCGCCCTTGTGTGTGTGACCGCCCTTGTGTGTGTGTGTGACCGCCCTTGTGTGTGTGTGTGACCGCCCTTGTGTGTGTGTGCGTGACCGCCCTTGTGTGTGTTTGTGTGTGACCGCCCTTGTGTGTGTGTGTGACTGCCCTTGTGTGTGTGTGTGTGTGACCGCCCTTGTGTGTGTGTGTGACCGCCCTTGTGTGTGTGTGTGACCACCCTTGTGTGTGTGTGTGACCGCTCTTGTGTGTGTGTGCGTGACCGCCCTTGTGTGTGTGTGTGACCGCCCTTGTGTGTGTGTGTGACTGCCCTTGTGTGTGTGTGCGTGACCGCCCTTGTGTGTGTGTGTGACTGCCCTTGTGTGTGTGTGTGTGACCGCCCTTGTGTGTGTGACTGCCCTTGTGTGTGTGTGCGTGACCGCCCGTGTGTGTGTGTGACTGCCCTTGTGTGTGTGTGTGTGTGACCGCCCTTGTGTGTGTGTGTGACCGCCCTTGTGTGTGTGTGTGACCACCCTTGTGTGCGTGTGTGACCGCCCTTGTGTGTGTGTGTGACCGCCCTTGTGTGTGTGTGTGTGTGTGCGTGACCGCCCTTGTGTGTGTGTGCATGTGTGTGTGTGCGTGTGCATGTGTGCGTGTGTGTGCGTGACCGCCCTTGTGTGTGTGTGTGACCGCCCTTGTGTGTGTGTGTGTGACCGCCCTTGTGTGTGTGTGTGACCGCCCTTGTGTGTGTGACCGCCCTTGTGTGTGTGTGCGTGACCGCCCTTGTGTGTGTGTGTGACTGCCCTTGTGTGTGTGTGTGTGACCGCCCTTGTGTGTGTGTGTGACCGCCCTTGTGTGTGTGTGTGACCACCCTTGTGTGTGTGTGTGACCGCCCTTGTGTGTGTGTGTGACTGCCCTTGTTTGTGTGTGTGCGTGACCGCCCTTGTGTGTGTGTGCATGTGTGTGTGTGCGTGTGTGTGCGTGTGTGCGTGTGTGTGCGTGACCGCCCTTGTGTGTGTGTGTGACCACCCTTGTGTGTGTGTGTGACCACCCTTGTGTGTGTGTGACCACCCTTGTGTGTGTGTGTGTGCGTGTGTGTGTGTGTGCGTGACTGCCCTTGTGTGTGTGTGACCACCCTTGTGTGTGTGTGTGACCGCCCTTGTGTGTGTGTGTGTGACCACCCTTGTCTGTGTGTGTGACCGCCCTTGCGTGTGTGTGTGACCACCCTTGTGTGTGTGCGTGCGTGCGAGTAGATCTGCTTGAGCCTGACGAGGCTGCTCCACTACCTCGCCCACTCCCCGCTGGGCCCCGTCGCGCTCCTCGACTTCCGCCCGCGCCAGTTCGTGCTGCGCGATGGGGAGCTCAAGGCCAGCGACCTGGACGACGCGGGCGCCGGAGACCCCCCCTGCCGGTGGCGCGGGGGTGCCGCGGGGGGGGCCGCGGGGGGGGCCGCGGGGGGGCCCCCCGCCGTGCTTCCTCCACTTCCCCGCGAGGAACTTCACGCTCCCCTGCTGCCCCCGCACCAGGACGTGCGCGGGCCTCAACGAGAAGCGCAACCTCTACAACGCGTACAGGTGAGCGGAGCGGCGAGGGTGTGGCGTGGTGAGTGTGCGGGTGTGTGGCGTGGTGAGGGTGCCGGGGGTGAGCGTCGTGGTGAGGGTGCGGGGGGGTCGGGTGGTGAGCGTCGCGGTGAGTGTACAGGTGAGCGATACCATGAGTGCACAGGTGAGTGATGGGGTAAGCGATGAGTTGAGTGTACAGGTGGGCGACAGGGTGGTGAGTGGCAGGGTGAGTGTATGGATGAGCGAAGGGGTGAGTGACCAGCAGAGTCATGGGTGAATGGCTTAGTTAGTCAATGCTGGGGTGAGTGCTTGTATGGTTGAGTATCTGTGTGATTATCTCAGTGAGTACCTGGGTGAGTATCTGAGTGAGTATCTGGGTGAGTATCTGAGCGAGTACCCGTGGCTCTTGCAGGTACTTCTTCACCTACCTCCTCCCCCACAGCGCCCCCGCCGGCCTGAGATCCCAGCTCAACGACATCGTCAACGCGACCGGTGAGGAGGGGGTGCCAAGGGGGGTGATGACGGGGCGGGGTGACGGGGGGGGGTGACGGGGGGATGCTGGGGGGGGGTGACGGGGGTGGTGAGGGGGGCGGTGACGGGTTGGGTGGTGAGGGGGGGGGTGACGGGGGGGGTAACGGGGTGGTGAGGGGGGGGGTGACAGGGCGGGGTGACGGGGGGGGGGGTGAGGGGGGGTGACAAGGTGCTTGGGCACTTGGGTTCGATTCCCGCTCACGGCCAACACCAGTGACGATTATCTGAACCGGTCCTGGGCCTCTCCTAGGTCGACTCAGCCTCAAAATGAGTACAGTACTTGGTGTGGTATTCAAACATCGCCACTGGGGAGACAAAGGCGGCCGGGCGTGATGCTGGCCACCCACCCCCTCGTGTGCCGTGCCGGCCTTCATAGGTGCTACTCGCTAACAGCACTTGCCCCAAGTCTGTTAAAGGCTACACGGGGGATCTTTGTTCCTGGGTATCTGCATGGGTGACTGGTATTTGTGAGTGTTAGTGTGTTAAGCATGTACGTGTGTTAACGAGGTGTTTTAACAATGTGTGTTCAGAAGGTATGTGTGTTCATGTTGTGTGTTAACGAAGTGTAAGTGTGGGTGCGTTAAATGCGTGCTAATGAGGTGAGTGAACAATGTGTGACGACGTGTGTTCATGAAGTACGGCGTGGTGAGGTTCGTGAGCTCACGAGCTGTGTGGTGATGTTAACCAACGAGCTGTGTGTTGGTGAGGTGAGATAAAGATGCATGTGGTGACGAGGTGAGCTGACGAGGAGGGTGATGACGAGGTGAGGTAACGAGGGGGGTGGTGACGAGGTGAGGTAACGAGGGGGGTGGTGACGAGGTGAGGTAACGAGGGGGGTGGTGACGAGGTGAGGTAACGAGGGGGGTGATGACGAGGTGAGGTAACGAGGGGGGTGATGACGAGGTGAGGTAACGAGGGGGGTGGTGACGAGGTGAGGTAACGAGGGGGGTGGTGACGAGGTGAGGTAACGAGGGGGGTGATGACGAGGTGAGGTAACGAGGGGGGTGATGACGAGGTGAGGTAACGAGGGGGGTGGTGACGAGGTGAGGTAACGAGGGGGGTGGTGACGAGGTGAGGTAACGAGGGTGGTGACGAGGTGTGTGTTGGTGAGGAGAGTGTGACGAGGTGATGACGAGGGGGGTGATGACGAGGTGATGACGAGGGTGATGACGAGGAGGGTGATGACGAGGAGGGTGTTGACGGGGTGAGTTGATGAGGTGTGTTGACGAGGGGGGTGGTGACGAGGTGATGATGACGAGGTGTGGCGTGGCCCAGGGGAGCTGCGGGTGGGAGTGGACGAGACTCTGAGCCGCATGGAGTCGGTGCTGCACCAGTACCAGCACGGCACCTACCGCTCCAACCACAGCCAGCAGCTCACCACGGGTGAGCCACTCCTCCTCACCACTCACTCACTCACTCACCACACACTCGCTCATCACTCACTCACTCATCACTCACTCATCACTCACTCACTCATCACTCACTCACCACACACTCGCTCATCACTCACTCATCACACACTCACTCACCACTCACACTCACTCACCACTCACACTCACCACTCACCGCTCACTCACCACTCACTCACTCACTCACCACTCACTCACCACTCACTCACCACACACTCACTCATCACTCACTCACCACACACTCACTCATCACTCACTCACCACACACTAACTCATCACTCACTCACTCACCACTCACTCACCACCCACTCACTCACCGCTCACTCACTGTGTATGGGCACGCGTGTGTATGACGACTGCGTTGGCTGTTGTCGCCTCCACGTGAGTGGGGGGGATGAGTTTAAGGGTGGGTTGAGTGAGTGAGGGAGGGGGTGAGTGGGTGGGTTGAGTGAGGGAGGGGGTGAGTGGGTGTGTGGGTGGGAGGGGGATGAGGGGCGGGGCTGGGGTCTCTCCACCCTCACGTCGTGTTCGCATTGAGCCGCACAAAGGGAGCCTCTCGTCCTCTGCCCCCCCACTCACAAAGGCAGCCCCCCCCCCTCGCTCTGCGCCTTGACGACCCAATTAGCATTACTCAGCACGGGTCACGGTGGGGGGGGGGGCATGGGGGGAGGGGGGGCACGGGTGGGGGCCATCGCCCCCCCCGTCCCACGTTGGAACTTAGATAATGTCTATGCTGTGGATATTGGGCGAGAAAGTGAGATTGTGAGTGAATGCACGAGGCGTGCTGTCCCTCCAGCAGCACCACTCGCGTTGTCGAGTCACGTGGTCGGAGCAGCCCCGTATTAGATGTTTCCACCCCCTCCCCCACACACCCGGCACACGACGTCAAGTATTAACGAGTGCCCGTGAGAGATAAGGCGACGTGGGGAGAGGCGTGTGTGTACTCACATCCACACACTCTCTCACTCGCTCACCCGCAAAGACAAAGATCCCCTGTACAGCCTTAACAGACTGTTGGGGCAAGTGCTGTTAGCGAGCATCTATGAAGGCCGGAATGGCACACGAGGGGGTGGGTGGCCAGCACCACGCCCGACCGCCTTTGTCTCCCGAGTGGAAGTGTTTTTACGCACTGCACCAGGCACTAACAAAGCAAAGATCCCCCGTATAGCCTTAACAGACTGTTGGGGCAAGCGCTGTTAGCGAGCACAGGTACTAACACACACACATTCTCAGCCACGGACTCGCACACACAGCACGTGTGCATACACACCCCATACACGTGTACACACCCCACACGAGTGAACACACACCCCATACACGTGTACACCCCCCAAACGAGTGAACACACACCCCATACACGTGTACACACCCCAAACGAGTGAACACACACCCCATACACGTGTACACACCCCTCGGCTCGCCACAGGAATGCACTCACAGGGGTCCAGGGACCCCTGGGGTCAGGGGTTGGGGTCGGGGCGCCTAATAACCGTGCTCGGGAGGGGGAGGGGTGTAGGGGGAGGGGAGGAGAGCAGAGAGAGGAGGGGGGAGCAGAGAGGAGGGGGCTCAGAGAGGAGGGGGGAGCAGAGAGGAGGGGGAGCAGAGAGGAGGGGGGAGCAGAGAGGAGGGGGTGCAGAGAGGAGGGGGAGCAGAGAGGAGAGGGGAGCAGAGAGGAGAGGGGAGCAGAGAGGAGGGGGAGCAGAGAGGAGGGGGGGGCAGAGAGGAGGGGGGGAGCAGAGAGGGGAGGGGAGCAGAGAGGGGAGGGGAGCAGAGAGGGGAGGGGGGCAGAGAGGAGGGGGGAGCAGAGAGGAGGGGGGAGCAGAGAGGAGGGGGGGAGCAGAGAGGAGGGGGAGCAGATAGGAGGGGGGAGCAGAGAGGAGAGGGGAGCAGAGAGGAGGGGGAGCAGAGAGGAGGGGGGAGCAGAGAGGAGGGGGGAGCAGAGAGGAGGGGGGAGCAGAGAGGAGAGGGGAGCAGAGAGGAGGGGGAGCAGATAGGAGGGGGGAGCAGGGGGGAGGGGGAACAGAGAGGGGAGGGGAGCAGAGAGGAGGGGGGCAGAGAGGAGGGGGGAGCAGAGAGGAGGGGGGAGCAGAGAGGGGAGGGGGGAGCAGAGAGGAGGGGGTAGGGGAGGGGGAGCAGAGAGGGGAGGGGGGGAGCAGAGAGGGAATCAGAGAGGGGAGCAGAGGGGGTAGGGATGTAGAGGGGGGAGGGGCGAGAAGTTTCGCTTTAATCCCCTTAAGCCCCCCTCCCTCCCTTCCCCCACGACCAGCCCTGACCTGCCTCCCCCCTCCCTTTGGGGTTGAGGGGACACAGAGGGATGGGATCCGGAGGATCCTGCCCCTTGCTGGGCATGGGGTCTTCGAACACGTGACATAAATAGGGTGATGATGGTGATGGTGCTGATAATGATGAGGTGGTTGTGATGGTGGTTAGCACTGTCGGCTACGTACGGTGTGAAAGAAGTTCAACATACATGCAACGGTGGTGTTGATGATAATGGTGATGATGTGACTGTAATTCGTCTGATGATGATGGAGATGTTGGCGGCGACTGATGCTGTTGATGACAGAAACACCTGTGCAGGACATCGATCCTCGCAATCACGCACCGCTCTCTCAACTCCCCTCACCCCTCCCCTGCCCCCTATCACTTGCCACCGTGTCCCCTCCCCCGGTTCCCTATCCCCTTGGCCTGTTATCCCACCTCCCAACTCCACTCATCTTCTACTCGGTTCTCCTTTCCGCAATATCTCCTACCCCCCTGCCCTTCTCTGTCTGACCCTCTGCTCCCCATCCCTGCACTTCGCTGGCTGTGTTCCTCTTCCCCATCACTTCCCTTTCCGCCGCTCACGTGCTCTGCCCTTTCTTCTCCGGCCGCCCCGCTCCGGTGCGTAACCCCCCCGCGCGCCCCACCGTGTCCCCCCCCCCCCCCCCCCGCAGACTACCGTGAGTTGCGCGGCGTGGCGGTGTCGGAGCGCCACGACTACCGCTGCATGCCCTCGTACCACCCCACGGCGTGCCTGCTGTCGGTGCACGACGCGGGCGAGGCCGCGCTCGTGTGCAGCGCCCACGCGCCCTGCCGCGCCTTCGTGCTCACCGGCACGCTCACCTGGACAGGTGAGAGCCGCGCCGGCGGGGGTCAGAGAGGGGGCTGGAGGGAGAATGGGGGGCTCACCAGGACAAGTGAAAGGGGTCTAAGATGGGCAGATTGGTGGGGGGCGTCACACACACACACACGCATACCCATGAATGCACACAGACAGGTACATGAAAATTGAGGAGACAAAGGCGGTCGGGCGTGGCGCTAAGCACCGCCTTGTACCACCATGCCAGCCTTCAGCGGTGCTCGCTAACAGCACTTGCCTCAACAATTCTTCAAGCTATACGGGCATCTTCGTCTTTGTTTGTATATGTGTATTAAGTGTGTGCCTGTGTAGTGGTTAGCGCACCTCCGATTAGCACGGTTGGCTACGTACGTTGCAAAAGAAGTTCAACTTATGTACATACATCCTGTGCTACGAACCTGCTCACAGACAACATCGGTGACGAATATCTGAAGTGGTCCTGGCCCTCCCCTAGATCAACTCAGCCTTAAATTAGTAGCTGGTGCGGTGTGTAAAAACATCAGTACGATGGAGACAAAGGCGGCCGGGCGTGGGGCTGGCCACACCACCCCCTCGTGTGCTATCCCGGCCTTCATAGGTGCTCGCTAACAGCACTTGCCCCAAGAGGCATTCATGGTTACAAAGAGTGTCTTTGTGTGTGTATTTAAATGGCATGTAAGCTTGTGTGTGTGTATTTAAATTTGTGATCACACATGTGTGTGAATCACAGGAGGCACGTGTCTGCCTTGACCGCCTTTGTCTCCCTCACGTGGCTTTCAACTCAATTTAAACATTCACTGCCAGAAAGAATGCGTCTGCAGATTTCAGTCTCCGACCCCCTCTCTCAACCACTCTCCCCCTCTCCCTCTCTCCTCCCTCCCCATCATTAATCTCTGTCTCTCTGCGTATCCCTCCCCCCGCCTCCCCCATGCTCCCCCCTGCTCCCCCCTCGTCTCTCCCACCGCCCCCAGGTCGCCAGCTTGTGTTCTTCAAAACCGGGGCTGCAGATTTCACCTCTGACCCCGACAAAATCACGTACGTGCGGGAGTGAAGATGGGGGCGGTCACGTGAGACTGTGTGTGCGCGCGTGCGCGCGCGTGTGGCATGTGTGCGTGTGTGTACGTTTGTGCGCGCACACACGCATGCGTGCACACGCATGCACTGGTTTATACAAACACAGCCGACAGAAGATGGAGGGGGAGAGGGGGAGACAGAGAGAGGGAGGGAGGCAGTGGAGGAGGAGAGTGTGTGTGTGGTGGAGGAGGAGAGGGTGTTTGGTGGAGGAGGTTGTGTGTGGTGAGGGTGTTTGGTGGAGAGGTGTGGTGGTGGAGGAGGAGAGGGTGTTTGTGTGGAGAGGGTGTGTGTGGTGGAGGAGGAGAGGGTGTTTGGTGGAGAGGGTGTGTGGTGGAGGAGGAGAGGGTGTTTGGTGGAGAGAGGGTGTGTGTGGTGGAGGAGGAGAGGGTGTTTGGTGGAGAGGGTGTGTGTGTGGTGGAGGAGGAGGGGTGTTTGGTGGAGGGAGGGTGTGTGTGGTGGAGGAGGGAGGGTGTTTGGTGGAGAGGGGGTGTGTGTGGTGGAGGAGGAGAGGGTGTTTGGTGGAGAGGGTGTGTGTGGTGGAGGAGGAGAGGGTGTTTGGGTGGGAGAGGGGTGTGTGTGGTGGAGGAGGAGGTGTGTTGGTGGAGAGGGTGTGGTGTGGTGGAGGAGGAGAGGGTTGTTGGTGGAGAGGGTGTGTGTGGTGGAGGAGGAGGGGTGTGTGTGGAGGAGAGGGTGTGTGTGGTGGAGGAGAGGGTGTGTTGGTGGAGGAGAGAGGGTGTGTTGGTGGGAGGAGGATGAGGGGTGTGTGGTGGAGGAGGGTGTGTGTTGGTGGGGGAGAGGGTGTGTGGTGGAGGGGAGAGGTGTGTTTGGTGGAGGGGTGTGTGTGGTGGGGAGGAGAGGGTGTGTGGTGGAGAGGTGTGTGTGGTGAGGTAGAGGGTGTGTGGTGGAGGAGAGGGTGTGTGGTGGGGAGGAGAGGGTGTGTGGTGGAGGAGAGGTGTGTGTGGTGGAGGAGGAGAGGGTGTGTGGTGGAGGAGAGGGTGTGTGTGTGGTGGAGGAGAGGGTGTGTGGTGGAGGAGAGGGTGTGGTGGTGGAGGAAAGAGGGTGTGTGTGGTGGAGGAGGGTGTGTGTGGTGGAGGAGAGGTGGTGTGGTGGAGGAGAGGGTGTGTGGTGGAGCAGAGGGTGTGTGGTGGAGGAGAGGGTGTGTGGTGGAGGAGGCGTGTGTGTGGTGGAGGAGAGGGTGTGTGGTGGAGGGAGGGTGTGTGTGGGGAGAGGGTGTGTGGTGGAGGAGAGGGTGTGTGGTGGAGGAGGGAGGGTGTGTGGTGGAGGAGAGGAGGGTGTGTGTGTGGAGGAGGAGAGGGTGTGTGGTGGAGGAGGAGATGGTGTGTGGTGGAGGAGGCGTGTGTGGTGGAGGAGGAGAGGGTGTGTGGTGGTGGAGGAGAGGGTGTGTGGTGGAGGAGGAGATGGTGTGTGGTGGAGGAGGCGTGTGTGTGTGGAGGAGGAGAGGGTGTGTGGTGGTGGAGGAGAGGGTGTGTGTGGTGGAGGAGAGGGTGTGTGGTGGAGGAGATGGTGTGTGTGTGGTGGAGGAGAGGGTGTGTGGTGGAGGAGATGGTGTGTGGTGGAGGAGATGGTGTGTGGTGGAGCAGAGAGAGTGTAATGGAGGAGTGAGGGGATGAGAGACAGTAGGGGGAGGGGTTGATGGAGATGTCGGCTTGTCGTCATGGCAACCTGATGTCACGTGAAGAATTCAGTCAGCTGTGTTGCCATGGCAACTTCGGGGCTCTGTGCCACGTGCCACTGGGGGCCACAGGGGTCCTTGTCCCGAATTCCCAGGGGGCCCTGCGCACACAACACCATCGCCATGGCAACAGCCAGGGAAAACACATACCCCGAACCCTGAAATCAAGGGAGGTCAGCAGGGGTTCACATGTGATGACAATGATGCTGATGACAATGATTATGACTATGGCGATGATGAAGATGGTGATATGACGATGGTGATGAAGATAGTGAGAGACAGTGACAGTGAAGATGACGGTGATGATGATGATGATGAAGCCGGTGACGACGATGGCGTCGACAATGATAAAGACGACTGTGATGATGGCGATGGCAATGATGCTGAAGACAATGCTTACTACGATGGCGTCGTTCACAGTGACGATGCTGATGAACTGTTAAGAAGATATCGCGACGACGATGAGGGTGCTGATGAGTCACGAGAGCCTCTCTAAACATTCACGTCATGTTTTTCATGTAACCACGTGTCCCTCTGATTTCGTGGCCTTAAAGGCCATGGGGTTGGGGGGGGGGGCGTGCAGGGGGTTTGAGGGGGGGGGCGGTTTAAGCGGCCATTGCTGTGTTCTACCTGGGCCGCATTTATGGCTGAGTAGATCTAGAGGTGGCTGCGCTCGCCATTGAGCCGCTACGCTCGGAGCGTAGCAACTGTTGCGACTTGCCTTGAGAAGTGGGGAGGCCATTATGTGCCTACATCTCCCAGCCCAACGCGATGGAGAAGAGGCGGGGGAGGTGGGGGGGGGGGGCGGCGCTTGTTACTGTTTGCGGGCCTGAGCCAGCGATGAAAAATTCCACATTCCTGTGGTGGGGACCAGTCTATCCGTAAGGTGGGGACTTCCGTTCACTTCCCACAGTGGTACTACTTGTTTTTTTTATCAGCCTCGCTGCGGGCGGCGCGATGGCGGTGAGCGTTCCGTGTAATTGCTCGGGAGCGTCGCGACTGCACACGTGGCCCGTCCATTGTCGGTGCTGTGACGTCACGGGCGCGCGGTGACGTCACGGGCGTACTGTGACGTCACGGCCGTGCTGTTCCGGAGCGCCTGATGTGAATGCAATAACTCCCATGTGCATGGGATCCTTGTTTGACGCTATCAAGATGATGGAAAAAGAAGATGACTGCTCCATTGCCTTCGTGGCGTTCTCTGGCCTAACACTGCTGCGGAGAAAAGGCCACAAAGGAGGCCGTGTCAATCGGTTCCCAGGACAATGCACACGATATTATCGAAGCGCGTTTGTTTGCATGTTTTACCGCAAGCGTGGATGCGTGTGGTGAATGCGGCCTTGATGCCTTGCCGACGATCGGGGTCTATTCGGCGTTTGAACATCTTAACGCCTCCTGTGCTCTTACTGGAACGGGTCAAGCACTATGCTGTTTTTTTTCCATCGGCTCTCCGTCTGGCCGCAGCGCCAGGGTCACGGCGACTCTCGCTGACGTCGATGCGACGACTTTTGACGCTCAAAAGTCGCGTTGCTGTCAGGGCCCATTCGGCCTGAAGGGCGCCCGGCCACGTGGACCGAGAAGTGCCCCCCCCCCACACCGTGTTCATGGCGTCACCGCATGGCCCACCACGCTCACCGCTTCCGATGCGTAGCGCTTCCGCAATTGCTGCCGATTAAACACTTCCGAGGACAAAGCATTATCGTTAGTTCATTCATTCATAATGATCACAATCATATTTTTTGCACGTGTTGGTTATTCACGCTGTCGTTCTTGTAGCGAGCGCACGGATATCGCTAAGGAAGGTGCTGCCGTTGGGTTTCACGGACGCGGTCTGGGGTGGTTTCGCCGTAGGGGGCGATGCTGCTTCTGCTGCCCCTGCTGAGTAATCCCTGTTGAGTAATTCGCGGTGTAATCTTTTTCCAAATCTGTACCGTGACACCGGCGCACAATGGCTCACTCTTTCCGAATGACGGCAGGGGGGGGGATCTTGAACGTCCACTGTGAAGCAGACGGCGCGTAGCATTAGTGCGGTCAATGCAAACTGCAGTATTAACTAGGGCGGCTTGCTGGATTCCAACCACGTAACCCCTGACACAAGCGGCGAACGCCGGGCCGCGTCGCCGCCACCGCGTGTGGGAAATGGTCACGGAATCCGTGCGCGTGATTGTTTTTTTCCTTCTTCCAGGTTTCTCGCCAACGAAGCCTAATTAGGTGCGGCCACAAGGGAATGTTTTGGCTGGGAAGTTAACGCGGGGGACAATCGAGTTGAGTTTGCGTGACCAGGATGAGTCTCGTTTACGTCAACACATACAGTTCATCGTCGTCTCTGATTCATAATTGGTTATTGGGGGTTAGGCCACGCCATGAGCTCACTCAATGTGTGTGGTCATGAACCCTCCACCACCCGACACGGTCAAACATTAATTTGTCACGTGGTGTACAAGCGTGTTAACCACGTGCCGATTATGATCGTTTCGGCTCGGTCGCCCGCCCGCCCGTAAGTTCAAGAGAGCAATCCTGACGGCCGATGTTGTTGAATTAAGAAGGGCAGCGTTTCGCTTGAAACTGCGTCAAGCATCTTCAGGACAAAATGCAGAAAGTCGGAGTAACAATCCAGGAAGTCGGAATCAGGATTCTAATCGATACATCTGGCACACCACGTGACAGTTTCATTTGTTTGGCTATGTCGGAGCGCAAAGAAGTGAATTCGTCATCGTCATCGACGAGCACCTCCGATTATCACGGTTGGCTACATACGATGCGAACGAAGTTCAGCATACGCACACAGGTCGTCATCTCTGCGGGGTCGATAAAGTGAGTACTCGGTGGGTGGGGGGAGGGGCTATGAGGCTGAGACTGCGCGAGCTGTACACGCCGGATGTTACTCGTCACTGTGATTCCTCCCGTATTTATTGTCGGAGCAATAAACGTCCCGTGGACACGGCCCTCGTGCACGCTTCTCGCTCCCCTCGCGCGACTTAACGCACGGTGCCGAGTCGAGAGCACGCCACGTGCACGTAGCACGACCTCGAAGCATGAGCATCCTTGTGCAGAATACAGGTAGCTGTGTAGATGAGAAGACACTGTCGCCTGCACGTACATGAACGTGCCCTCCACGTTACAGATTACAAGTATGCAGTATTTTTTTTTTACACATTCCATCAGCCGCACTGCGTTGTGGGTGTGTTGAATTTCAGCAGCACTTGGTTCAATAGCGGCAAACTGGACCGCGTTCAGACATTCAATGGCTCCGTCAGCAGAATCAGGCTCGTTCGAATCCATCGTTCAATGCAGGTATCATGACGACTGGACACACTTCTCTTGAGGTGGCACTTTATTGGAGACACGGTCACTTGACGTCAGGCAGAGACGCCCACTGCAGCAGCCCCGAATCTCCCGCGCATCTCCCCCTTATATACCGACACGAGGCCACGCCCCCCTTCTCGATCATTCTCGCTGATTGGACGGCCGCTCCACCGCCCTCTTCCGTCACCTGACCACGCCCCCTTCTCGAACATTCCTGTAGCCACCAGTCCCTTCGCACTCACAACTGACTCCCCCTGTCATTACCTCCCGTGGCCACTAGTCCACTCACACCGCGTGCAGGCTCGATTGCCATGACACAAACAAGCACATTCTCCACGAGTTTCGACATTCGGTGCCTTATCAGCATAGACAAACATCCCTCCCCCCCCCCCCGTGGCGCTAACAGACTGTTGGGGAAAGTGCTTTTAGCGAGCGCCTATTAAGACCAAACCCCGCACATCAGGGGATTGGGTGGCCAGCACCACGCCTGGCCACCTTTGTCTACCCAGTGTTAATGTTGACATTGTGCACCAGGTACCCATTTGAGGCTGAGTCGACCGAAGGGGAGGCCCAAGACCGGTTCAGATAATCGTCAACGCGTGTTGGCCGTGAGCGGTGCGGGAACTCGCGTCGCCGGGTTCGTAGCGGAGCGCACTAACCCGCTGCACTGTCGCTCCCCGCAGACGCACACAGAGACAGAGACACAAGCGAGGACAGACACACGCACTCACACGCCCCCAGCAGCCTGTCCAGCTAACACCACCCCCTGTGAGTCGTCCACACCGCCCCCTGTGAGTCGTCCACACCGCCCCTGTGAGTCGTCCACACCGCCCCTGGGATGTAGAGTGGTTGGGTGTAGAGTGGGTGAGTGGTTGGGGTGTAGAGTGGGTGAGTGGTTGGGGTGTAGAGTGGTTGGGTGTAGAGTGGTTTGGTGTAGAGTGGTTGGGTGTAGAGTGGGTGAGTGGTTGGGGTGTAGAGTGGGTGAGTGGTTGGGGTGTAGAGTGGTTGGGTGTAGAGTGGTTGGGTGTAGAGTGGTTGAGTGGTTGGGGTGTAGAGTGGGTGAGTGGTTGGGGTGTAGAGTGGTTGGGTGTAGAGTGGTTGGGTGTAGAGTGGTTGGGTGTAGAGTGGGTGAGTGGTTGGGGTGTAGAGTGGGTGAGTGGTTGGGGTGTAGAGTGGGTGAGTGGTTGGGGTGTAGAGTGGTTGAGTGGTTGGGGTGTAGAGTGGCTGAGTGGTTGGGGTGTAGAGTGGTTGGGGTGTAGAGTGGGTGAGTGGTTGGGGTGTAGAGTGGGTGAGTGGTTGGGGTGTAGAGTGGCTGAGTGGTTGGGGTGTAGAGTGGCGGAGTGGTTGGGTGTAGAGTGGGTGAGTGGTTGGGGTCTAGAGTGGGTGAGTGGTTGGGTGTAGAGTAGGTGAGTGGTTGGGGTGTAGAGTGGGTTAGTGGTTGGGGTGTAGAGTGGTTGGGTGTAGAGTGGGTGAGTGGTTGGGGTGTAGAGTGGCTGAGTGGTTGGGGTGTAGAGTGGTTGAATGGTTGGGGTGTAGAGTGGCTGAGTGGTTGGGTGTAGAGTGGGTGAGTGGTTGGGGTGTAGAGTGGGTGAGTGGTTGGGGTGTAGAGTGGTGAGTGGTTGGGGTGTAGAGTGGTTGAATGATTGGGGTGTAGAGTGGCTGAGTGGTTGGGGTGTAGAGTGGTTGGGGTGTAGAGTGGGTGAGTGGTTGGGGTGTAGAGTGGGTGAGTGGTTGGGGTGTAGAGTGGGTGAGTGGTTGGGGTGTAGAGTGGGTGAGTGGATGGGGTGTAGGGTGGTGAGTGGTTTGGATGTAGAGTGGTTGGGGTGTAGAGTGGTTGGGTGTAGAGTGGTTGAGTGGTTGTTGGGTGGTGGAGCACCAGGCTAGGTCCCCCCATGGCCTCGGTTGTACAAACAGAGAGCTGGAATGCGGTGCCGCCTCAATGGAAATGAAAACACGAGACGGGGCCCGAGGCGGGAGAGACGGGGACTCAGAGAGACACAGACAGAGACACAGAGACACACAGCATGGACACAGCATGGACAGAGATACAAACAGAGACACAGCATGGACAGAGACACAGACAGAGACACAGACAGAGACGCAAAGCATGGACACAGCATGGACAGGGACACAGTCAGAGACAGAGACGCAGAGACAGAGACACACATCATAGACAGAGACACAGACAGAGACACACAGCATGGACAAGGACACAGACACAACATAGACAGAGACACACAGCATGGACAAGGACACAGACACAACATAGACAGAGACACACAGCATGGACAGGCACACAGAGACACGGACAGAGGCAGACAGACCGAGACAGAGGCATGCAGCATCGACAGACAGACACATTGAAACACACACATAGACACAACGACCCACAGACAAACGGACAGAGCGACACGGACGCACTGACAGAGAGACACTGACAGATATGGATTGACAGAGACGCACAGAAGTCGTACACACAGGCTCATGGACAGGCAGACGCGGACAGAGACACATATACACGTGGACAGAGATAGAGAATTAGATACACGCACGGACAGAGATATTCCTATGCCTACAGACAGACACAGAGACAGAGGCACTTTCACAAAAAGGGAGATAGACAAAGATCCCCCGTGTAGCCTTAACAGACTGTTGGGGCAAGTGCTGTTAACGAGCACCCTGTGAAGGCCGGCACTGTGGTACACGAGGGGGTTGGGTGGCCAGCACCACGCCTGGCCGCCTTTGTCTCCCTCGTGGCGATGTTGACACACTGCACCGGGTACTCATTTGAGGCTGAGTCGACCTAGGGGAGGCCCAGGACCGGTTCGAATAATCGTCACCGGTGTTATCCGTGAGCGGGAATCGAACTCGGTTCGCCTGGTTCGTCATCCAGCGTAGCGCTAACCGCCGCACCACCGCTCCCCATGAAAGGCGCACGCACCAACACACACACAGAGAGAAAAACACGCGCTCACGTACAAGCAGAAACACAGGCAGACAGACGGACAAACAAAAACCCAGACATACACACGGGCAGGCTCACAACGGAGGGGGGAGACAAGCACAGACGCACCGACAAACATTCACACGCGAGCAGGCGGACACGCAGACACACACGTAGACGAACGTACACGCAGAGACACAGAAAGATGCACATACACAGAGACACTTTGAAATCGCCTCTCAGCGGCTCCTATCCCCAGCTCGTGTCAAGCCCTGCTCAGCAAGTCAAGAACCGTGTTACACTCTTATCACTCACACCTTTGGCGGTGCCGTTTGTTGCTGGTCGCGTGACGTTTTGGATGCCGTCCATAAATGATACGCGATTTTGGACGATTTTTGACCCCCCCCCCCCCTCTCGTCACACGGCATTACAAAAAGTCAGACCCCCCCCCCCTCAAATATGACGTCACAAAGCTCTGCCCCCCCCCCCAAAATAAAACATGCTTCAAATCGCTATAAACTATTGTCATTGTAGTGCGTATTTAATGTGCCGCTGCACTCTGATGTTGAAGGAGAAAACATTTATTAAAAAGTCTATTTAATTAGGTAGAACGTGTTGTCTATATTTATTTAAAGTTGCGCATTTTGATGTGACGTCACATTCCTCAAACCCCCCCCCCTCGTCACACATCGTCACAAATGTCTGACCCCCCCCCCCCCCAAGGTGCGTGACGTCATTTATGGACGGCCCCTTGGGCGATTGCTCAGTAAGTGTGTTACAAAAAAAAAGTACACAGACGCTCGCGGACACACACAGGCGCCCAGCAAAAAGCGATAACGGAATCACCCTAAGACCATTCCACATTCCCATGGCCAGAGCCGTGGCCTCCGCGTGTCTCGCACGGCCCCGGTGAGTGGACGCTGTGAGTCGTCCCACCCCCGTGTCTCGTTCCTGCTGCTGGGGTGGTGGTGCTGGTGGTGGTGGAAATTGCACGTTCCTCTGACGAGAGCAGTCGATAAATAACAACGACAGAGCAGTAGTCGTTTTATCGGCCCCGGAGCAATGACGAGCACGATGATGGGTCGAGGAAATTTTCACACGAGACCCACGGACCGACAGCGCCACCCGGCGGCACGAGTGAGTACTGCCAGCTGAGAGGGTTCACGTTGGAGTCCCGAGGTCCGTGGTGCTGAAGGATTTTGGGGTTTACATTTGGAGTTACGTTCTGGTTCGGAGTTGGGTTTAGAGGTAAGGGTTCATGTCACGGGAAGGATTCGAGTAAAAAAAGTGTTTAAGTTAATATGGTCGTTAGGGGGTTCGGGCTGAGTTTAGTATTCGGGTTTAGTAGTAGCAGTCGTGTTGGGGTTTAGCGTCAGGACTTGGGTTATTGTTGGGTGTTAGCGTTAGATTAGGGCTGGGTTAGATTAGGGCTTGGTCCTGGAATGAATTATTAAAGATTTTAACACTGGAGAAGAGGGGGTCACTGTCTGATTTCAAAGCTCCGAAAGAAGAAAATGTCATTGACCATTGGAATTGTTTTTTTAATGTTTTGTATAGTACTAGTTCGTATTGTGTGTGTATGTATGTGTATGTACGTGTGTGTATGTATCTATGTGTGTATGTGGAGCGGCTTCAGTTAAACAGCAGAGGTCTCACTCCGAATCAGTCGAGCGGCAATATATTTTCATCGGTTGCGTAACGCTGTGTGGAAGCTACCTGGTCTGTCGCTCCGCACGAGGCTTGAAGTCTTCTCGGCCACAGTCATTCCCTCCCTTCTCTACGCTTGCGAAACGTGGACCCCCCCTAATGGAGCATCTTCGCCGGTTATAAACATTTAAGCTGGCCTGCCTACGATCCATCCTGGGTTTAACCAGCAGGATGGATTGTGTGGGGAGCTCACAAATCCTTGAAAGATCTGGGCAAAGTCCCATCGGTGAGCTCCTCCGGCAAGCAAGGTTGCGTTGGCTGGGTCATGTAGCCCGCATGCCCAGCCACCGCATGCCTAAACAGCTTTTGTTCGGCCGGATCGAGGGGGCTAAACGGGCGCGGCACGGGCTAGAGAAGAGATGGAGTGATGTGGTACAGGAGGACGTGGAGCTGAGTGGACTTGCCGATGACTGGTACCAGCGGTGTCAAGATCGGCCTCTGTGGAGGAGGGTCGTGAAGGACGCTACTGGGCAGTTGGAGGCAGTCGCCCTCCAACAACAACGGAGGGCGGAGGAGCGACGCTCACAACAACGAGCGGAGCGCCGGGTGGCTAAAGCACAGCAAGTTGGTATAGTAGGGGGCACAGGTGGTGCATCAGCCAGTCATCTCGGTCATCTCAGTCAGTCGACCCGTGGCACCTGCTGGGTCTGCCCCGTGACCTCCTGCCGGCGGGCGTTCGACATTTCACGTGGCCTCAAGGTGCACTTGGCCTGGCACAAGCGTCGTGGTGACGTCACCGCCACTTAGTGGCGAATGGCAGTTGTTGTTGTATGTGGAGTGGTAGTGTAGTGGTTAGCGCGCTGCACTATGAACCTGGCAACCCGGGTTCGATTCCCGCTCATGGCCTACACCCGTAACTATTATCTGAACTGGTCCTGGGCCTCCACTAGGTCGACTCAACCTCAAATGACTACCTGGTGCGGTGTGTAAACATCGCCACTGGGGAGACAAAGGCGGTCGGGCGTGGTGCTGGCCACCCACCCCCTAGTGTACCGTTCTGGCCTTCATAGGTGCTTGCTAGCAGCACTTGCCACTACAGTCTTTTAAGGCTACACGAGGGGTCTTTTTGTGCATATGTGTATATGGCCTATTATACCATCAGTAGGCCTGGGCTGTGGGTTGTTCTTCGTGCTTTCGGAGTCCCTGACCCTCTGTTCACGCTCATTAAGGACCTTCATGATGGTGAGCAGGCCCGGGCAAAACTACGTGGCCGGGAGTCAAAGCCATTCACTGTTCACCTTGGGGTGCGACAGTGATGTCCTCTGGCTCCCACATTATTTAACATCTTTTTCGACCACGTAGTTCGTGAAGCCTTTGATGGCTGTACCAGTGGATTTTCCATCTGGTACAGATTCAATGGGAGGCTGATCGATGCCCGGGTGCGGTCAAGGGATGGCTCCCTATTGATCAACTACGTTATGTATGCCGATGATTTGGTAATTGCCGCTCACTCAGAGGAGGAGTTGGAGGTGCTGCTGTTGAAACTGGAGTGTGCCACTAAGAGGTGGGGCCTTACCATCAGTCCCACCATAACTAAACACCTGCCTGGGTATTTTGTACCATCTGGCACTCCACCCCCACAACTCCCAATCGGTGATGGGGCAATTGTGGAGAGAGTGGAGAGTTTCCCATACCTGGGCAGTGTGCTCATGACCGGCCCCGGTTTGACAGCAGAGATCTCACTCCGAATCAGCCGAGCGGCAATATCTTTTAATCGGTTGCGTAACGCTGTGTGGAAGCTTCCTGGTCTGTCGCTTCAGGTCTTCTTGGCAACAGTCATTCCCTCCCTTCTCTGCGCTTGCGAAACGTGGACCCCCCTAATGGAGCATCTTCGCCGGTTATGAACATTTAGGCTGGCCTGCCTACGATCCATCCTGGGTTTAACCAGGCTGGATTGTGTGAGGAGCTCACATATCCTTGAAAGATCTGGCCAAAGTCCCATCGGTGAGCTCCTCCGGCAGGCAAGGCTGGGTTGGCCCGCATGCCCAGCCACCGCATGCCTAAACAGCTTTTGTTCGGCCGGATCGAGGGGGCTAAACGGGCGCGGCATGGGCTAGAGAAGAGATGGAGTGATGTGGTACAGGAGGACGTGGAGCTGAGTGGACTTTCCGATGACTGGTACCAGCGGTGTCAAGATCGGCCTCAGTGGAGGAGGCTCGTGAAGGACGCTACTGGGCAGTTGGAGGCAGTCGCCCTCCAACAACAACGGAGGGCGGAGGAGCGACGCTCACAACAACGAGCGGAGCGCCGGGTGGCTAATGCACAGCAAGGTGGTACAGTAGGGGGCACAGGTGGTGCATCAGCCAGTCATCTCGGTCTTCTCGGTCAGTCGACCCGTGGCAACTGGGTCTGCCCCGTGACATCCTGCCAGCGGGCGTTCGACACTTCACGTGGCCTCAAGGTGCACATGGCCTGGCACAAGCGTCGTGGTGACGTCACCACCACTTAGTGGCGAATGGCGGTTGTTGTTGTTGTGTATGTGTGTGTGGTGATTTATTTTTGCTGACTTCTTGACACGCCCCCCTCGCGAAAGAGGGGTTAACCTTGATGTTCTTTTTTACCTGGTTAAATAAAGGTGAAATGAAAATAAGAATAGAGTTCGGGCTGGTGTTTGGTGTTTGTGCTCATACTCGGGTTCGTATCAGGTCTGTACGACGTTGAACTTATTTCGCACCGTACGCAGCCAACCGTGCTTATCAGAGGTGTGTGGGGGAAGGACAACAAACTAAACACAAAAATCATTCCTGCAAACAGTGAGTTTGTCAATCTAGATGACGAGTTGAAAGTGCGTAGCTCCACTGGCTTCCTCATCGGTTAGGAAAGAGGCGTTCCAGACGGCCGCCGCAGAAGCGCATTTGAAAGCGCCCCGCGATGATGCGGTGACCGCTGCCTTCGTTCGACGGGCGAGCCAGAATGCACTGCGACGAGGATGACTGACGGAGTTGGCGTTGATGATTCATGCTCCTTTTATTCAAGTTCATTTCAAGTTCATTAAGTAGGTATAGCCCTGTGAGCCATTCGGCTCTTGAATCGGGTGCAACCGCAACAAACAAACAAAAATGAACAAGAAAACATCTTAAAGTGAATATGTGACTAAGTGCAAACAGAAAATCCAAGAAAAGACAGAAAAATATTGCAGAAAAAACACCGTACACCAACGCTGTGTGCAAAAATCCCAGTGGGATGCAAGTCAAACAACAACAACCACAAGACAACTTAGATTAAGGCCATCAGTCTTACTCCGTACTACAACAAACAAACATGGCCGAACCAGTAAACTTTTCGAAATCACCAAAATAAAGCAATGAAACAGTGATTATAGGAACTGTGACGGAATTTTCACAATAAACGACAAACAACATGTACCACCAAACCCACCAGCCATAGCTGGCTGCATGAGTCACTCCACAACAGCAGGAGCATCAATGGGAGTATTATAATTTTTCAATGCACCTTAAAGATCAGCACACTAAATCAAAACACAGGTCATACTTTACAGCGATCATCCGGAGCGAAACATTTTATTTTAGGCCACTGAACAGCACTGGCAGCTAGGGGTGTACAACTCCTCTAGAGCAGTTTTGAGTGAAGATCTCATAGGCAGTGACTCAAGTTGCAATTTATTGGCAATAGCATTCCAGACCCTGGGGGCATCAATAGCAAAGGCCCTTCCTCCAGTATATGTACGGCAATAGGGAATATGAAGCTAGTAAATGAGTGTAGACCTTAGGTCAAATTTGTTCTTTGAAACAGAGAGGAAATCCAGCAGGTAATCTGCGGAATTTTTTTGTAAGTACATCATGAATAAATAAGATCTGGTGCACAAGCCGTCGAACATTTAGAGATGTTAAGTTTGATCCTTGACAAGATGCGCAAGGCGTTTATATCTTAGGGCAAGCTATTTAGAGTTAATGTTACGGTTCAGGTCAGAACTAGAGTGACGGGTGTATTGGTAGTGTTGGGGCTGTGGGTGTGTTAGGGTTACTTAGGTGATGAAGTTATTAATTATTGACCATTTACGTTCGTTTACACTGGTAACTGTGTTTTTTTCAGGAGGGTTCTGACAGGTTTTGCCAGAGGGGCGATGTTGCTGATGCGTGTGATCCAAAATTAAATAATTTGCCGGTAACTTGTTCAGCATCGGGACGTTTTAGCCATGATCAGTTATGTTGTTTTATGTTTGGCTCTGGAAGGAAACCCATGCAGAACAGGTCCTTCTTTCTGCGAGGCAAAAGTATTAAAACGAGGCATAAAGGTGGAATGAAGTGTTAAGAGTTGGCCCAAAGTTCGTGGTAGGTGTGTAGATGACCAGGCTTAGTGGTAGGTGTGTGGATGACCAGGGTTAGTGGTAGGTGTGTGGATGACCAGGGTGAGTGGTAGGTGTGTGGATGACCAGGGTGAGTGGTAGGTGTGTGGATGACCAGGGTGAGTGGTAGGTGTGTGGATGACCAGGGTGAGTGGTAGGTGTGTGGATGACCAGGCTTAGTGGTAGGTGTGTGGATGACCAGGGTGAGTGGTAGGTGTGTGGATGACCAGGGTGAGTGGTAGGTGTGTGGATGACCAGGCTTAGTGGTAGGTGTGTGTATGACCAGGGTTAGTGGTAGGTGTGTAGATGACCAGGCTTAGTGGTAGGTGTGTAGATGACCAGGCTTAGTGGTAGGTGTGTGGATGACCAGGGCTAGTGGTAGGTGTGTGGATGACCAGGCTTAGTGGTAGGTGTGTGTATGACCAGGGTTAGTGGTAGGTGTGTAGATGACCAGGCTTAGTGGTAGGTGTGTGGATGACCAGGGTTAGTGGTAGGTGTGTGGATGACCAGGGCTAGTGGTAGGTGTGTGGATGACCAGGGTGAGTGGTAGGTGTGTGGATGACCAGGGTGAGTGGTAGGTGTGTGGATGACCAGGGTGAGTGGTAGGTGTGTGGATGACCAGGGTGAGTGGTAGGTGTGTGGATGACCAGGGTGAGTGGTAGGTGTGTGGATGACCAGGGTGAGTGGTAGGTGTGTGGATGACCAGGGTGAGTGGTAGGTGTGTGGATGACCAGGGTGAGTGGTAGGTGTGTGGATGACCAGGGTGAGTGGTAGGTGTGTGGATGACCAGGGTGAGTGGTAGGTGTGTGGATGACCAGGGTGAGTGGTAGGTGTGTGGATGACCAGGGTGAGTGGTAGGTGTGGGTATGATCAGGGTGAGTGGTAGGTGTGTAGATGACCAGGGTTAGTGGTAGGTGTGGGTATGACCAGGGTTAGTGGTAGGTGTGTGGATGACCAGGGTGAGTGGTAGGTGTGTGGATGACCAGGGCTAGTGGTAGGTGTGTGGATGACCAGGGTGAGTGGTAGGTGTGTGGATGACCAGGGCAAGTGGTACGTGTGTGGATGACCAGGGTTAGTGGTAGGTGTGTGGATGACCAGGGTGAGTGGTAGGTGTGTGGATGACCAGGGCTAGTGGTAGGTGTGTGGATGACCAGGGTGAGTGGTAGGTGTGTGGATGACCAGGGTTTGTGGTAGGTGTGTGGATGACCAGGGCTAGTGGTAGGTGTGTGGATGACCAGGGTGAGTGGTAGGTGTGTGGATGACCAGGGCTAGTGGTACGTGTGTGGATGACCAGGGTGAGTGGTAGGTGTGTGGATGACCAGGGCTAGTGGTAGGTGTGTGGATGACCAGGGTGAGTGGTAGGTGTGTGGATGACCAGGGCTAGTGGTAGGTGTGTGGATGACCAGGCTTAGTGGTAGGTGTGTGGATGACCAGGGTGAGTGGTAGGTGTGTGGATGACCAGGGTGAGTGGTAGGTGTGTAGATGACCAGGGTGAGTGGTAGGTGTGTGGATGACCAGGGTTAGTGGTAGGTGTGTGGATGACCAGGGTGAGTGGTAGGTGTGTGGATGACCAGGGTGAGTGGTAGGTGTGTGGATGACCAGGGTGAGTGGTAGGTGTGTGGATGACCAGGGCTAGTGGTAGGTGTGTAGATGACCAGGGTGAGTGGTAGGTGTGTGGATGACCAGGGTTAGTGGTAGGTGTGTGGATGACCAGGGCTAGTGGTAGGTGTGTGGATGACCAGGGTGAGTGGTAGGTGTGTGGATGACCAGGGTGAGTGGTAGGTGTGTGGATGACCAGGGCTAGTGGTAGGTGTGGGTATGACCAGGGTGAGTGGTAGGTGTGTAGATGACCAGGATGAGTGGTAGGTGTGTGGATGACCAGGGTGAGTGGTAGGTGTGTGGATGACCAGGGTGAGTGGTAGGTGTGTAGATGACCAGGGTGAGTGGTAGGTGTGTGGATGACCAGGGCTAGTGGTAGGTGTGTAGATGACCAGGGCTAGTGGTAGGTGTGTGGATGACCAGGGTGAGTGGTAGGTGTGTGGATGACCAGGGTTAGTGGTAGGTGT
This sequence comes from Lethenteron reissneri, assembly GCF_015708825.2. NCBI lineage: Eukaryota > Metazoa > Chordata > Hyperoartia > Petromyzontiformes > Petromyzontidae > Lethenteron > Lethenteron reissneri. The sequence goes on from NC_083792.1 coordinate 7,308,473, forward strand.
GTGGATGACCAGGGTGAGTGGTAGGTGTGTAGATGACCAGGGCTAGTGGTAGGTGTGTGGATGACCAGGGTGAGTGGTAGGTGTGTGGATGACCAGGGCTAGTGGTAGGTGTGTGGATGACCAGGCTTAGTGGTAGGTGTGTAGATGACCAGGGTGAGTGGTAGGTGTGTAGATGACCAGGGTTAGTGGTAGGTGTGTAGATGACCAGGGTTAGTGGTAGGTGTGTGGATAACCAGCGTGAGTGGTAGGTGTGTGGATGACCAGGGTTAGTGGTAGGTGTGTAGATGACCAGGGCTAGTGGTAGGTGTGTGGATGATCAGGGTTAGTGGTAGGTGTGTGGATGACCAGGGTGAGTGGTAGGTGTGTGGATGACCAGGGTTAGTGGTAGGTGTGTGGATGACCAGGGTTAGTGGTAGGTGTGTGGATGACCAGGGCTAGTGGTAAGTGTATGGATGACCAGGGTGAGTGGTAGGTGTGTAGATGACCAGGCTTAGTGGTAGGTGTGTAGATGACCAGGGTGAGTGGTAGGTGTGTAGATGACCAGGGTTAGTGGTAGGTGTGTGGATAACCAGGGTGAGTGGTAGGTGTGTGGATGACCAGGGTTAGTGGTAGGTGTGTAGATGACCAGGGCTAGTGGTAGGTGTGTGGATGACCAGGGCTAGTGGTAGGTGTGTAGATGACCAGGGTTAGTGGTAGGTGTGTGGATAACCAGGGCTAGTGGTAGGTGTGTGGATGACCAGGCTTAGTGGTAGGTGTGTAGATGACCAGGCTTAGTGGTAGGTGTGTGGATAACCAGGGTGAGTGGTAGGTGTGTGGATGACCAGGGTTAGTGGTAGGTGTGTAGATGACCAGGGCTAGTGGTAGGTGTGTGGATGACCAGGGTGAGTGGTAGGTGTGTGGATGACCAGGGTGAGTGGTAGGTGTGTGGATGACCAGGGTTAGTGGTAGGTGTGTGGATGACCAGGGTTAGTGGTAGGTATGTGGATGACCAGGCTTAGTGGTAGGTGTGTAGATGACCAGGGCTAGTGGTAGGTGTGTGGATGACCAGGGTTAGTGGTAGGTGTGTGGATGACCAGGGTTAGTGGTAGGTGTGTAGATGACCAGGGCTAGTGGTAGGTGTGTGGATGACCAGGGCTAGTGGTAGGTGTGTAGATGACCAGGGCTAGTGGTAGGTGTGTGGATGACCAGGCTTAGTGGTAGGTTTGTAGATGACCAGGGTGAGTGGTAGGTGTGTGGATGACCAGGGCTAGTGGTAGGTGTGTAGATGACCAGGGTGAGTGGTAGGTGTGTGGATGACCAGGGCTAGTGGTAGGTGTGTGGATGACCAGGGTTAGAGGTAGGTGTGTAGATGACCAGGGCTAGTGGTAGGTGTGTGGATGACCAGGCTTAGTGGTAGGTGTGTAGATGACCAGGGTTAGTGGTAGGTGTGTGGATGACCAGGGCTAGTGGTAGATGTGTGGATGACCAGGGTTAGTGGTAGGTGTGTGGATGACCAGGGCTAGTGGTAGGTGTGTAGATGACCAGGGTGAGTGGTAGGTGTGTGGATGACCAGGGCTAGTGGTAGGTGTGTGGATGGCCAGGGTGAGTGGTAGGTGTGTGGATGACCAGGGTTAGTGGTAGGTGTGTGGATGACCAGGGCTAGTGGTAGGTGTGTAGATGACCAGGGTGAGTGGTAGGTGTGTGGATGACCAGGGCTAGTGGTAGGTGTGTAGATGACCAGGGTGAGTGGTAGGTGTGTGGATGACCAGGGTTAGTGGTAGGTGTGTGGATGACCAGGGATAGTGGTAGGTATGTGGATGACCAGGGTGAGTGGTAGGTGTGTGGATGACCAGGGTTTGTGGTAGGTGTGTGGATGACCAGGGTGAGTGGTAGGTGTGTGGATGACCAGGGCTAGTGGTAGGTGTGTGGATGACCAGGGTGAGTGGTAGGTGTGTGGATGACCAGGGTGAGTGGTAGGTGTGTGGATGACCAGGGCTAGTGGTACGTGTGTGGATGACCAGGGTGAGTGGTAGGTGTGTGGATGACCAGGGTGAGTGGTAGGTGTGTGGATGACCAGGGTGAGTGGTAGGTGTGTGGATGACCAGGGTGAGTGGTAGGTGTGTGGATGACCAGGGTGAGTGGTAGGTGTGTGGATGACCAGGGCTAGTGGTACGTGTGTGGATGACCAGGGTGAGTGGTAGGTGTGTGGATGACCAGGGCTAGTGGTAGGTTTGTAGATGACCAGGGCTAGTGGTAGGTGTGTGGATGACCAGGCTTAGTGGTAGGTGTGTGGATGACCAGGGCTAGTGGTAGGTGTGTGGATGACCAGGCTTAGTGGTAGGTGTGTGGATGACCAGGGCTAGTGGTAGGTGTGTGGATGACCAGGCTTAGTGGTAGGTGTGTGGATGACCAGGCTTAGTGGTAGGTGTGTAGATGACCAGGGCTAGTGGTAGGTGTGTGGATGACCAGGCTAGTGGTAGGTGTGTAGATGACCAGGCTTAGTGGTAGGTGTGTGGATGACCAGGGCTAGTGGTAGGTGTGTGGATGACCAGGGCTAGTGGTAGGTGTGTGGATGACCAGGCTTAGTGGTAGGTGTGTGGATGACCAGGGCTAGTGGTAGGTGTGTGGATGACCAGGCTTAGTGGTAGGTGTGTAGATGACCAGGCTTAGTGGTAGGTGTGTGGATGACCAGGCTTAGTGGTAGGTGTGTAGATGACCAGGCTTAGTGGTAGGTGTGTGGATGACCAGGCTTAGTGGTAGGTGTGTGGATGACCAGGCTTAGTGGTAGGTGTGTGGATGACCAGGGTTTGTGGTAGGTGTGTGGATGACCAGGGCTAGTGGTAGGTGTGTGGATGACCAGGGTGAGTGGTAGGTGTGTGGATGACCAGGGTGAGTTGTAGGTGTGTGGATGACCAGGGTTAGTGGTAGGTGTGTAGATGACCAGGGCTAGTGGTAGGTGTGTGGATGACCAGGGTGAGTGGTAGGTGTGTGGATGACCAGGGTGAGTGGTAGGTGTGTGGATGACCAGGGTTAGTGGTAGGTGTGTGGATGACCAGGGTTAGTGGTAGGTATGTGGATGACCAGGCTTAGTGGTAGGTGTGTAGATGACCAGGGCTAGTGGTAGGTGTGTGGATGACCAGGGTTAGTGGTAGGTGTGTGGATGACCAGGGTTAGTGGTAGGTGTGTAGATGACCAGGGCTAGTGGTAGGTGTGTGGATGACCAGGGCTAGTGGTAGGTGTGTAGATGACCAGGGCTAGTGGTAGGTGTGTGGATGACCAGGCTTAGTGGTAGGTGTGTAGATGACCAGGGTGAGTGGTAGGTGTGTGGATGACCAGGGCTAGTGGTAGGTGTGTAGATGACCAGGGTGAGTGGTAGGTGTGTGGATGACCAGGGCTAGTGGTAGGTGTGTGGATGACCAGGGTTAGAGGTAGGTGTGTAGATGACCAGGGCTAGTGGTAGGTGTGTGGATGACCAGGCTTAGTGGTAGGTGTGTAGATGACCAGGGTTAGTGGTAGGTGTGTGGATGACCAGGGCTAGTGGTAGGTGTGTGGATGACCAGGGTTAGTGGTAGGTGTGTGGATGACCAGGGCTAGTGGTAGGTGTGTAGATGACCAGGGTGAGTGGTAGGTGTGTGGATGACCAGGGCTAGTGGTAGGTGTGTGGATGGCCAGGGTGAGTGGTAGGTGTGTGGATGACCAGGGTTAGTGGTAGGTGTGTGGATGACCAGGGCTAGTGGTAGGTGTGTAGATGACCAGGGTGAGTGGTAGGTGTGTGGATGACCAGGGCTAGTGGTAGGTGTGTAGATGACCAGGGTGAGTGGTAGGTGTGTGGATGACCAGGGTTAGTGGTAGGTGTGTGGATGACCAGGGATAGTGGTAGGTATGTGGATGACCAGGGTGAGTGGTATGTGTGTGGATGACCAGGGTTTGTGGTAGGTGTGTGGATGACCAGGGTGAGTGGTAGGTGTGTGGATGACCAGGGCTAGTGGTAGGTGTGTGGATGACCAGGGTGAGTGGTAGGTGTGTGGATGACCAGGGTGAGTGGTAGGTGTGTGGATGACCAGGGCTAGTGGTACGTGTGTGGATGACCAGGGTGAGTGGTAGGTGTGTGGATGACCAGGGTGAGTGGTAGGTGTGTGGATGACCAGGGTGAGTGGTAGGTGTGTGGATGACCAGGGTGAGTGGTAGGTGTGTGGATGACCAGGGTGAGTGGTAGGTGTGTGGATGACCAGGGCTAGTGGTACGTGTGTGGATGACCAGGGTGAGTGGTAGGTGTGTGGATGACCAGGGCTAGTGGTAGGTGTGTAGATGACCAGGGCTAGTGGTAGGTGTGTGGATGACCAGGCTTAGTGGTAGGTGTGTGGATGACCAGGGCTAGTGGTAGGTGTGTGGATGACCAGGCTTAGTGGTAGGTGTGTGGATGACCAGGGCTAGTGGTAGGTGTGTGGATGACCAGGCTTAGTGGTAGGTGTGTGGATGACCAGGCTTAGTGGTAGGTGTGTAGATGACCAGGGCTAGTGGTAGGTGTGTGGATGACCAGGCTAGTGGTAGGTGTGTAGATGACCAGGCTTAGTGGTAGGTGTGTGGATGACCAGGGCTAGTGGTAGGTGTGTGGATGACCAGGGCTAGTGGTAGGTGTGTGGATGACCAGGCTTAGTGGTAGGTGTGTGGATGACCAGGGCTAGTGGTAGGTGTGTGGATGACCAGGCTTAGTGGTAGGTGTGTAGATGACCAGGCTTAGTGGTAGGTGTGTGGATGACCAGGCTTAGTGGTAGGTGTGTAGATGACCAGGCTTAGTGGTAGGTGTGTGGATGACCAGGCTTAGTGGTAGGTGTGTGGATGACCAGGCTTAGTGGTAGGTGTGTGGATGACCAGGGTTTGTGGTAGGTGTGTGGATGACCAGGGCTAGTGGTAGGTGTGTGGATGACCAGGGTGAGTGGTAGGTGTGTGGATGACCAGGGTGAGTGGTAGGTGTGTGGATGACCAGGGCTAGTGGTAGGTGTGTGGATGACCAGGGTGAGTGGTAGGTGTGTGGATGACCAGGGTTAGTGGTAGGTGTGGGTATGACCAGGGTGAGTGGTAGGTGTGTAGATGACCAGGGTGAGTGGTAGGTGTGTGGATGACCAGGGTGAGTGGTAGGTGTGTGGATGACCAGGGTGAGTGGTAGGTGTGTAGATGACCAGGGTGAGTGGTAGGTGTGTGGATGACCAGGGCTAGTGGTAGGTGTGTAGATGACCAGGGCTGGTGGTAGGTGTGTGGATGACCAGGGTGAGTGGTAGGTGTGTGAATGACCAGGGTTAGTGGTAGGTGTGTAGATGACCAGGGTGAGTGGTAGGTGTGTAGATGACCAGGGCTAGTGGTAGGTGTGTAGATGACCAGGGCTAGTGGTAGGTGTGTGGATGACCAGGGTGAGTGGTAGGTGTGTGGATGACCAGGGTGAGTGGTAGGTGTGTGGATGACCAGGGTTAGTGGTAGGTGTGGGTATGACCAGGGTGAGTGGTAGGTGTGTAGATGACCAGGGTGAGTGGTAGGTGTGTGGATGACCAGGGTGAGTGGTAGGTGTGTAGATGACCAGGGTGAGTGGTAGGTGTGTGGATGACCAGGGTGAGTGGTAGGTGTGGGTATGACCAGGGTGAGTGGTAGGTGTGTGGATGACCAGGGTGAGTGGTAGGTGTGGGTATGACCAGGGTTAGTGGTAGGTGTGTGGATGACCAGGGTGAGTGGTAGGTGTGTGGATGACCAGCGTGAGTGGTAGGTGTGGGTATGACTAGGGTGAGTGGTAGGTGTGTGGATGACCAGGGTTAGTGGTAGGTGTGTGGATGACCAGGGTGAGTGGTAGGTGTGTGGATGACCAGGGTGAGTGGTAGGTGTGTGGATGACCAGGGTTAGTGGTAGGTGTGTAGATGACCAGGGTGAGTGGTAGGTGTGTGGATGACCAGGGTGAGTGGTAGGTGTGTGGATGACCAGGGTTAGTGGTAGGTGTGTAGATGACCAGGGTGAGTGGTAGGTGTGTGGATGACCAGGGTGAGTGGTAGGTGTGTGGATGACCAGGGTGAGTGGTAGGTGTGTAGATGACCAGGGTGAGTGGTAGGTGTGTGGATGACCAGGGTGAGTGGTAGGTGTGTGGATGACCAGGGTTAGTGGTAGGTGTGGGTATGACCAGGGTGAGTGGTAGGTGTGTGGATGACCAGGGTTAGTGGTAGGTGTGTGGATGACCAGGGTGAGTGGTAGGTGTGTGGATGACCAGGGTGAGTGGTAGGTGTGTGGATGACCAGGGTTAGTGGTAGGTGTGGGTATGACCAGGGTGAGTGGTAGGTGTGTGGATGACCAGGGTGAGTGGTAGGTGTGTGGATGACCAGGGTTAGTGGTAGGTGTGGGTATGACCAGGGTTAGTGGTAGGTGTGTGGATGACCAGGGTGAGTGGTAGGTGTGTGGATGACCAGGGTGAGTGGTAGGTGTGTGGATGACCAGGGTGAGTGGTAGGTGTGTGGATGACCAGGGTGAGTGGTAGGTGTGTGGATGACCAGGGTGAGTGGTAGGTGTGTGGATGACCAGGGCTAGTGGTACGTGTGTGGATGACCAGGGTGAGTGGTAGGTGTGTGGATGACCAGGGCTAGTGGTAGGTGTGTAGATGACCAGGGCTAGTGGTAGGTGTGTGGATGACCAGGCTTAGTGGTAGGTGTGTGGATGACCAGGGCTAGTGGTAGGTGTGTGGATGACCAGGCTTAGTGGTAGGTGTGTGGATGACCAGGGCTAGTGGTAGGTGTGTGGATGACCAGGCTTAGTGGTAGGTGTGTGGATGACCAGGCTTAGTGGTAGGTGTGTAGATGACCAGGGCTAGTGGTAGGTGTGTGGATGACCAGGCTAGTGGTAGGTGTGTAGATGACCAGGCTTAGTGGTAGGTGTGTGGATGACCAGGGCTAGTGGTAGGTGTGTGGATGACCAGGGCTAGTGGTAGGTGTGTGGATGACCAGGCTTAGTGGTAGGTGTGTGGATGACCAGGGCTAGTGGTAGGTGTGTGGATGACCAGGCTTAGTGGTAGGTGTGTAGATGACCAGGCTTAGTGGTAGGTGTGTGGATGACCAGGCTTAGTGGTAGGTGTGTAGATGACCAGGCTTAGTGGTAGGTGTGTGGATGACCAGGCTTAGTGGTAGGTGTGTGGATGACCAGGCTTAGTGGTAGGTGTGTGGATGACCAGGGTTTGTGGTAGGTGTGTGGATGACCAGGGCTAGTGGTAGGTGTGTGGATGACCAGGGTGAGTGGTAGGTGTGTGGATGACCAGGGTGAGTGGTAGGTGTGTGGATGACCAGGGCTAGTGGTAGGTGTGTGGATGACCAGGGTGAGTGGTAGGTGTGTGGATGACCAGGGTTAGTGGTAGGTGTGGGTATGACCAGGGTGAGTGGTAGGTGTGTAGATGACCAGGGTGAGTGGTAGGTGTGTGGATGACCAGGGTGAGTGGTAGGTGTGTGGATGACCAGGGTGAGTGGTAGGTGTGTAGATGACCAGGGTGAGTGGTAGGTGTGTGGATGACCAGGGCTAGTGGTAGGTGTGTAGATGACCAGGGCTGGTGGTAGGTGTGTGGATGACCAGGGTGAGTGGTAGGTGTGTGAATGACCAGGGTTAGTGGTAGGTGTGTAGATGACCAGGGTGAGTGGTAGGTGTGTAGATGACCAGGGCTAGTGGTAGGTGTGTAGATGACCAGGGCTAGTGGTAGGTGTGTGGATGACCAGGGTGAGTGGTAGGTGTGTGGATGACCAGGGTGAGTGGTAGGTGTGTGGATGACCAGGGTTAGTGGTAGGTGTGGGTATGACCAGGGTGAGTGGTAGGTGTGTAGATGACCAGGGTGAGTGGTAGGTGTGTGGATGACCAGGGTGAGTGGTAGGTGTGTAGATGACCAGGGTGAGTGGTAGGTGTGTGGATGACCAGGGTGAGTGGTAGGTGTGGGTATGACCAGGGTGAGTGGTAGGTGTGTGGATGACCAGGGTGAGTGGTAGGTGTGGGTATGACCAGGGTTAGTGGTAGGTGTGTGGATGACCAGGGTGAGTGGTAGGTGTGTGGATGACCAGGGTGAGTGGTAGGTGTGGGTATGACTAGGGTGAGTGGTAGGTGTGTGGATGACCAGGGTTAGTGGTAGGTGTGTGGATGACCAGGGTGAGTGGTAGGTGTGTGGATGACCAGGGTGAGTGGTAGGTGTGTGGATGACCAGGGTTAGTGGTAGGTGTGTAGATGACCAGGGTGAGTGGTAGGTGTGTGGATGACCAGGGTGAGTGGTAGGTGTGTGGATGACCAGGGTTAGTGGTAGGTGTGTAGATGACCAGGGTGAGTGGTAGGTGTGTGGATGACCAGGGTGAGTGGTAGGTGTGTGGATGACCAGGGTGAGTGGTAGGTGTGTAGATGACCAGGGTGAGTGGTAGGTGTGTGGATGACCAGGGTGAGTGGTAGGTGTGTGGATGACCAGGGTTAGTGGTAGGTGTGGGTATGACCAGGGTGAGTGGTAGGTGTGTGGATGACCAGGGTTAGTGGTAGGTGTGTGGATGACCAGGGTGAGTGGTAGGTGTGTGGATGACCAGGGTGAGTGGTAGGTGTGTGGATGACCAGGGTTAGTGGTAGGTGTGGGTATGACCAGGGTGAGTGGTAGGTGTGTGGATGACCAGGGTGAGTGGTAGGTGTGTGGATGACCAGGGTTAGTGGTAGGTGTGGGTATGACCAGGGTTAGTGGTAGGTGTGTGGATGACCAGGGTGAGTGGTAGGTGTGTGGATGACCAGGGTGAGTGGTAGGTGTGTGGATGACCAGGGTGAGTGGTAGGTGTGTGGATGACCAGGGTGAGTGGTAGGTGTGTAGATGACCAGGGTGAGTGGTAGGTGTGTGGATGACCAGGGTGAGTGGTAGGTGTGTGGATGACCAGGGTTAGTGGTAGGTGTGGGTATGACCAGGGTTAGTGGTAGGTGTGTGGATGACCAGGGTGAGTGGTAGGTGTGTGGATGACCAGGGTGAGTGGTAGGTGTGTGGATGACCAGGGTTAGTGGTAGGTGTGTGGATGACCAGGGTTAGTGGTAGGTGTGTAGATGACCAGGGCTAGTGGTAGGTGTGTGGATGACCAGGGTGAGTGGTAGGTGTGTGGATGACCAGGGCTAGTGGTAGGTGTGTGGATGACCAGGGTGAGTGGTAGGTGTGTGGATGACCAGGGTGAGTGGTAGGTGTGTGGATGACCAGGGTGAGTGGTAGGTGTGTGGATGACCAGGGTTAGTGGTAGGTGTGTGGATAACCAGGCTTAGTGGTAGGTGTGTGGATGACCAGGGTGAGTGGTAGGTGTGTAGATGACCAGGGTGAGTGGTAGGCGTGTGGATGACCAGGGTGAGTCGTAGGTGTGTAGATGACCAGGGTTAGTGGTAGGTGTGTGGATGACCAGGGTGAGTGGTAGGTGTGTGGATGACCAGGGTTAGTGGTAGGTGTGTGGATAACCAGGCTTAGTGGTAGGTGTGTGGATGACCAGGGTGAGTGGTAGGTGTGTAGATGACCAGGGTTAGTGGTAGGTGTGTGGATGACCAGGGTGAGTGGTAGGTGTGTAGATGACCAGGGTGAGTGGTAGGTGTGTGGATGACCAGGGCTAGTGGTAGGTGTGTGGATGACCAGGGTGAGTGGTAGGGAAAGAGCTGGGTGTGAGTTTTGGGCTCTACCGCCACCTTCATCACAACCGAGACACTGCACATCCTACCTCACAGGGATGGTGATGTGGTTGTTGGTCAGGGTGATGGTTGCGGTGTGATGTTGTAAAGCTTATGTTGATTTCACGGCGGTGTGCCAATGGCGATTGTGATGTGAGCTATGATTATTATTGCGATTGTTTTGCTGCAGATCATGAACTCTTTTTCACTCTCGCGCCCCCCGATCCAGACTTGAGACCATGAGGTTGCTAGCCAATGGCCACAGAGTCCTGAGTTGAACTAATTTCTTTCGCACCCCCTGTTCCAGTGGTGGAAAGTCCTCATTCCCATGGGGGACATGTATTTATCTTGTTGTCCTTCCCCCGCACTTCCGATTAGCACGGTTGGTTTCGTACACGCATCCGTGAGTTAGCCACTGCTGACTTCTCACAGTGTTACTAATTTTATCGACCCAGAATGATGACAGGCTGGGCCGAGTTGACGCCCAGCCTCCTGCCTTGGTCTCCCAGTGCTGGCTGTGGTCTTAGAACCACTACCAATCAGCTGCTCCCACAGGGTCCCAGTCCCCCCCCCCCTTGCCCCTCTCTACCAAGTCCTTCTGGGTCCCCTTGCGATGTCTTCTCTGCACCCCCTTACGTCGCATACCTGGGTCCCCCGAGGCCCCTTAGGTTTTCCTCTGGATCCCCTCCATAGTTCCCACTCGGACCCCCTGAGTTATCTCTCTGGGTACCACCCCCCCCCCCCTGGGGTCACCTCTCAATGCCCTTCCGGGACCCCCAATATCATCACTCAAGCTGCCCCTGGGTCTCTTCTTGAAAAGCTCCGTCGCCGCCCCCCCCAAGTCCCCTCTTCACGGCCCCCAGGGTCCCCTCTTTGGGCCCCCAGAGTCTCGACTTGCGGTCTCTCTGAATCCCCAATGCAGCTCCCCTCTGCTCCCCTGGGTCATCAACTCCGGGTCCCTGTGAGTCTCCCCATTAGGTTCCCTTGCGTCCCCTCTCCGTACCCCCCGCCCCCCCCCCGGGACCCCTCTGGAGGTCTAGATCAGGTACCCCCTTGGTCCCCACTCTGGTTCCCCCCGGGGTCCCCTCTCCGGGTCCACCCCCCCCCCCCGGGACCCCTCTGGCGGTCTGATCAGGTACCCCCTTGGTCCCCACTCCAGCCCCCCCCCCGGGGTCCCCTCTCCGGGTCCACCCCCCCCCCCGGGACCCCTCTGGCGGTCTGATCAGGTACCCCCTTGGTCCCCTCTCCGGTCCCCCCCCCGGGTCCACCCCCCCCCCCCCCGGGACCCCTCTGGCGGTCTGATCAGGTACCCCCTTGGTCCCCTCTCCGGCCCCCCCCCCCCCCCCGGGGTCCCCTCTTTCGCTCCACGTGGGACACTCCGGGCGGGTTTTTAGGCCGTGCGTTGCTCGCGTTGTTCCAATTGGACGGTGCGAGTCACGTGCTGCAAGCGGCGCGCTCCCATTGGTCGCTGCGCGGGGCCGCGCTCGAGCGGCGCGGAGTGGAGAGGCGAGGCGAGACGCGGGGCACCCCAACAGCGCGGAGCCCCTCGGCGCGGGACCCCCTCGGCGCGGGACCCCGGACCCCGCCAACGAAACTCGGGGACCTGCGCGAGCCGTACGGCTGCCGCTGCTTCCGCTTACCCCGAGAGCCCCCGAGGGCGGGCGGTCGGGCGCCACCGTGGGGCCTACCAAAGGCTTCTGCCGGGCAGAGCGCGGGGATCGCGGCGGAGCGGCCAGGCGAGACCGCCCGACCCCGGGACCGCCCCCCCGGATCGTCGCTCTCCTGCCTCGCGCGTCCAAGCGGGGACCGGCCCGGCTCGGCATGGAGGCGGACGCGCAAAGTAAGCGGCGGCTCGCGAGCGTGGGGCGCCACGAGGCTGTGGCGGGAGTGTGGTGGTCGTGGTGGTGGGGGGCGGCAGGCGACGAGGGGGGTCGTGGGGTAAAGAGTTTTCCCAAGTCCCGGGGGTCTCCACTCAAGAGGAGTTCCGCGACTTGCGGACTGGCGGCTCCCGCGGATAAGGAGCCGAGAGGTTGAGGGGGGGGGGGTAGTCGTGGTCGTTCAACTCGTGGTCCCGACGTAAGGTTCTGACACTCGCGGTGTGGGTGTATGGGAATGTGTGGGTTCATGTGGAGGTATGGGGTGGAGGTAGGTGTGGGTTTGTTGGATATGGTGTGGCCGCATGTGGAGGTGTGCGTTTGTGGGATGGTGTGGGTTAATGTTGAGGTATGGGGTGGAGGTAGGTGTGGGTTTGTGGGATATGGTGTGGGTGTATGGGAATGTGTGTGTTCATGTGGAGGTATGGGGTGGAGGTAGGTGTGGGTTTGTGGGTTATGGTGTGCGGTGCATGTGGAGTTCCTCGGTGTTTGGGAGGGGGTGGTTGCTCGTCGAAAGGTGTGTGGGGTGCATGGGAATGTGGGGTTCATTGGAATGTGTGGGGTGCATGGGAAGGTGTGTGGGTGCATGGGAAGGTGTGTGGGTGCATGGAAAGGTGTGTGGGTTCATGTGAAGGTGTGTGGGTGCATGTGAAGGTGTATGGGTGCATGTGAAGGTGTGTGAGTGCATGTGAAGGTGTGTGGGTGCATGGGAAGGTGTGGATGCATGTGAAGGTGTGTGGGTGCATGTGAAGGTGTGTGGGTGCATGTGAAGGTGTGTGGGTGAATGTGAAGGTGTGTGGGTGCATGGGAAGGTGTGTGGGGTGAATGGGAAGGTGTGTGGTGCATGTGAAAATGTGGGGTGCATGGGTTTGTGTGGGTTCGTGGGATGGTGTGGAGCGCATGTGGAGGTGTGGGGTGCGTCTGAAGGAGTGGCTGTTTGCGAAGGTGTGGCGTGCATGGGAAGTGGAGGGGGGTGTGAGTGCCTAAGGTGTGTGGCGCAATAGGGATCAGTGGGGGTGAGCAGTGGGTTTGAGGATGTTTCGGTGTGTTGCGGAGTGGTGGTGGTGGTGGTGTGTGAGGGAGGGTGGGCACGAAGGGGGCCCGCATGTTCAGGAGAGAAGGCGCGCGGTGTTGAGGGAGTCGTGGGTGTCCAGGAAGGTGTGAGAAGAATGGGGAGGTGTAGGTGTACAGGAATGGTCTTGGGGTGCGAGAAAGTGCATGGTTCCCGGCAAGGTGTGGAATGCGCGGGAGAACGTGAGATGTGTGCGGTGTAGGTGAGGGAGGCATGGTGGGTGTGGGGTGTGTAGGGAGTAAATGGTGTTCACAGTAATGTGGACCAGTGAGCGAGTCGGGTCAATGAACGTGAGTGGTCGGGTCACCGTGGCTCAGACGTCGTCTGGGTGATGACGATTCGGGCGGTGGTGGTGGTGGTGATAGGTTGTTGTTAGTAGTCGTGGTGGTCCTGGTGGCATCATTATTGGTCAGTGGTGTAGGTTATAGCGATTGTGACGATGCTTTTGGTTGTCGTGGTGTCGGCGGTGCAGATGATTTGTCGTGTTGGTGATGAGGATGTTGGTCTCATTGCCAGACAATGCAACTGACGGCATCGCAGTGGCCTGGCTGCAAAAAGCAGAGCCGATGAAGATACTGGGAGGGAAGGGAAAGACTGGGGGGGGGGGGGGGGGGTGCTGATATGGTTGGAGATGGAGGCAGGGAGAAGGCAATTGAGGGAGGGATAGACTGGGAGAATAATGTAGAGGATAGAGACCCTGGGGGAAGGTGCAGACAGCAGTGAGAGGTGATGATGGTGCTGATCGCGATTGAGATGGTGCCGAATTTCTGTATCCCCGTCTACACGCGCTGCGGTGGCGAGATGTTTACTACCTTGCCTGGTGTACAGGAGGCCATGGGTTCGATGCCAACCCAGATGCCTGTATATATTTGGAGTTTCCGTGTTCTCCTCGTGGTCGCGTGGATTTTTTATCCGGGTCCTCCGGTTTTCCCCTCCACATTTAGAAACACGCGTTTAAGAGTATTTGGCTGCTATACTTTTAAAAACGATAAGCCACTTCATCGGGCTATCATTTGGGGCCGGGTCACTTCTCAAAAAGAGCTGCTGTATAACTCAGTAGGCCTTACATGGTAAAATAATAGTTTTGAAAATGCTAGTTTTACACGCATGTGTCATTGCAGAGTCATACCGAATCGATGTTGCTGCACCCTCTCCCCGGTGCTTGCTCTTGCAGGAGCGACTGACGGAGCCGTTAGTATTTGCATGGAATACTGGTGCTGCGGTCAATTTAATGAAATGGCTACAATGAGTTCCCGTAAGCACAACTGCGCTTAATTACAAAGCAAGGGAAATTCCCAATTGAGGTTTTTTTTTATGTAACCAGCCAGGGGCATCCATAAATCTCAGTCATTCTCATCATCATGACCATCAACAGCAGTGTCATCGTGATCATCATGATCATCATCATCATCAGGATCTTCCTCATCATCATCATCTTGATCATCATAAGCAGCAGCATCAGTGGCAACATCTTCTCTGTCAAAACTCTGCAAAAGCTGCTGATGGGAAGGCAGTGATGAGGTTGTGTGGAGTTCTTTGAGGATAATCATTGCCAGGATGATGGTGCTGCTGATGATGTCTAAATGTCCCCCTTTTTAAAACGATTTTCTCTCTCACATACCAGGTGAATGTGTGATCTTCACGTAGTCGCTATCACCGCCACCACTGCTGGTACCATAACCACCGCCACCATCATAACCATCACCACCGCTATAAATACGACCACCGTAACCACCACCATCGCTACCACCGTCATAACCATAATCATCACCACTTCCTCTGCCACCATCGTTAACCACCACCATCACCAATGCCACCACCATCATCATAACCATCACCACCACGCCTGGCCCCCATACTCCAATCTCCCGCCCCTCACCGCGCCACGGGCGATTTCTCCACATTCCAGCGCCTTAATTAAAACTGTAACGAGAGCGCGTAAACAAATAAATAAATAAACAGTGCCCCACGGCCGCCGCGGGAGCAGCGGTCCCCGTGCCGGTGACTGCGTCTCCGAGGGGTGGCCTTGACAAGCAACGGTAATAGTGCCGATGATGGCATCAATGATGGCATTGATGATGGTGCCGATGATGGTGCACATGGAGCTCATGATGGTGCCAATAATGGTGCCGATGATTCCAATGGTTCATTGCCTGGCTTCTAACGATTCACCGACATCCCCGGTGATTAAAAAAATTGTTCACTCCTTTCACCTAAATGTAACATTACCTTATAATATGTGTCCATTGTGAATCATCAATTCTCACTTGTGGTGCATCCTGAGCTTAATAATCGATTAAATTAAGTGATGCATATTGAAATGCCCAGTGTCTATAAGTAGATGTTGCATGAAGTGTACTTGTAGGCAGCGCTTTTGCAGGTGCCGACATTGATGGTGGTGGTGATGCAGCTGGTGGTGATGCAGGTGGCGGTGGTGAAGGTGGTGATGGTGGAGATGGTGGTGAAGGTAGTGGTGGTGAAGGTGGTGGTGGTGGTGGAGATGGTGGTGAAGGTAGTGGAGATTCAGGTGGTGGTGGTGATTCAGGTGGTGGCAGTGATGCAGGTGGTGGTGGTGATGCAGGTGGCGGTGAAGGTGGTGGCGGTGAAGGTGGTGGCGGTGAAGGTGGTGGTGGTGGTGAAAGTGGTGGTGATGCAGGTGGCGGTGATGCAGGTGGTGGTGAAGGTGGTGGTGGTGGTGGTGGTGGTCCAGACGAGTTCAAGATACACTTGCCAAATCGCGAGCACAATAATTAATTACAAATGTTATGCTAATTATCAATAACCGGGTGCGTTCCCAGCAGACCTCGCCGGACTGCTAATGCAGGTTTTGTCCACAGAGGTTGTCATAGCCTTCATGAACCAGAGCATGAAAGAACCCGTTGAGACTCATGAAATGGCATTGCCTGCTTTGCAAGATAGATAAACAAACAATGTCCCATTAACATATGTCTCCCTGCTTACATTTAAAAAAAAAGTATATAATCCCCAACCCGTCGGCCCCACAGCCTTGTGGGAGTGAATAATTTTAGCGGGGCACATTTGCTTTAAACAAAACAAACTCTGTACCGGTTTCGACATACAGAGTCTCACCAGCAGAGTCGGGCTGCCTGACTCAATCGCTGGTGAACTGCCAGATGTAATAGGCAAGGACCTTGTGTTTAAGAAGTGGGTCCTAGTTGGACGCAAACATTTCATCGTAACGCACGAAACGAATGAATCGTTAAGTGTCGTTCGTTACTTATATTCTCTGCCACAATGCTGCTGATGAGGATCTCTCTTGCAAGAGCGACCTGGGTTACATTGATTTAAGAATCGAATAAAACGTTAAACAAATGTTAACAAATCTTCAGGCTAAGTTCAACAAATATCATTAATACAGGACAATGTGCATAAGGCGAAGCAATAATGGGTGCAATGTTACTCGATTGTATATATATACATACATGTATAAAAAGTCTAGGAGAGGAAAGTGACTGGATTAGGCAAGTACTGCCAAGGTTTAAATCTGATAACAAAAAGTTACAAAGTGGCTTTGGCAGTTGCATAACATTGAAGCACAATCCATAAAAACGTCTGCAACGGGGCGATGCTCATCTGCCTGGGGCCTGTGCAAGTGTCGTAGGCAGCGTTAGCGTAGGGCCTGACTGCAAGTGGTGCTCATGGAACTCGTGCCGGGCGGCGATTGGGCACACGCCTGCTGATGATGCCCGTGCAGGTGGTGGTCGTGCCGGTGTCGTGCGCTGAGCTGGGTAGGAGCTGACAGTGCATGCTATGTGGGTGGTGCTGGTTGTGTGGGTGGAGGGGGTGGTGTGGGTAGTGCTGGTGGTTTGAGTGGTGCTGGTTGTGTGGGTGGTGCTGGCGGTGTGAGTTGAGTGGGTTGTGTGAGTGGTGTTGGTTGTGTGGGTGGTGCTGGCGGTGTGGGTTGAGTGGATGGTGTGGGTCGTGCTGATGGTGTGGGTGGTTCTGTTGGTGAGTGATGCTGCTTGTGTGGGTGGTGTTGGTGGTGCTGGTTGTGTAAGTGGTGCTGCTTGTGTGGGTGGTGCTGGTGGTGTGGATGGTGCTAGTGGTGTGGGTGGTGCTGGTGGTGTGGGTGGTGCTGGTGGTGTAAGTGGCGCTGCTTGTGTGGGTGGTGCTAGTGGTGTGGGTGGTGCTGGTGGTGTAAGTGGTGCTGCTTGTGTGGGTGGTGCTAGTGGTGTGGGTGGTGCTGGTGGTGTAAGTGGTGCTGCTTGTATGGGTGGTGCTGGTGGTGTAAGTGGTGCTGGTGGTGTGGGTGGTGCTGGTAGTGTAAGTGGTGCTGCTTGTGTGGGTGGTGCTGGTGGTGTGGGTGGTGCTGGTGGTGTAAGTGGTGCTGCTTGTGTGGGTGGTGTAAGTGGTGCTGCTTGTGTGGGTGGTGCTAGTGGTGTGGGTGGTGCTGGTGGTGTAAGTGGTGCTGCTTGTGTGGGTGGTGCTAGTGGTGTGGGTGGTGCTGGTGGTGTAAGTGGTGCTGGTGGTGTGGGTGGTGCTGGTAGTGTAAGTGGTGCTGCTTGTGTGGGTGGTGCTGGTGGTGCTGGTGGTGCGGGTGGTGCTGGTGGTGTAAGTGGTGCTGCTTGTGTGGGTGGTGTAAGTGGTGCTGCTTGTGTGGGTGGTGCTAGTGGTGTGGGTGGTGCTGGTGGTGTAAGTGGTGCTGCTTGTGTGGGTGGTGCTGGTGGTGTAAGTGGTGCTGCTTGTGTGGGTGGTGTAAGTGGTGCTGCTTGTGTGGGTGGTGCTAGTGGTGTGGGTGGTGCTGGTGGTCTAAGTGGTGCTGCTTGTGTGGGTGGTGCTGGTGGTGTAAGTGGTGCTGCTTGTGTGGGTGGTGCTAGTGGTGTGGGTGGTGCTGGTGGTCTAAGTGGTGCTGCTTGTGTGGGTGGTGCTGGTGGTCTAAGTGGTGCTGCTTGTGTGGGTGGTGCTGGTGGTGTAAGTGGTGCTGGTGGTGCTGGTGGTGTAAGTGGTGCTGCTTGTGTGGGTGGTGTAAGTGGTGCTGCTTGTGTGGGTGGTGCTGGTGGTGTGGGTGGTGCTGGTGGTGTAAGTGGTGCCGCTTGTGTGGGTGGTGTAAGTGGTGCTGCTTGTGTGGGTGGTGTAAGTGGTGCTGCTTGTGTGGGTGGTGCTGGTGGTGTGGGTGGTGCTGCTTGTGTGGGGACTTGACTCCGCAGGCTCGACTGAAGTAGGCGGTGCTCTGGGCTGACGCGTTTCGCTCACTCGCTTGTGTGCGGCCGCTGTGGCACAAGTGGCCTCTTGTGTGGCCACGGGCGGCCGCGTGCAATCGTTAAACAGAGGAAGCTGTGCCCGCCCGCACGGCTCAAACTTCACAGTGTAGCGTCTCAACCCTCACCGCACGCGCCCGCATGCGCACCCATGCGCGCACACACTGACACACGCGCAAGAAACGCACACACACACGCGTGGCACACACGCACTTGATCGCACACTCATGCGCTCTTGCACACTCGTGCACACTCGTGCACACACACCGCCAGTGAGTGGGCACAGCGCGGGTCGGGGATAAAAATTCCAAATATTTCGCTGGTGAGCGTGGAGGGCGGTGGCGGCGCACCGCCCTCCCCGCTCTGTTTACATTCCCCGCCGACGATCGGACCCAGACCCCCCCCCCCCGACTCCGCATCACCGGCCCCCCCCAAACCTCCTGCGCCAGTGAGAGCAACATCCAAGACCCCACACCCCCTCACCTGGCCCCTCTCCCCCTCACCGTTCAACTGGCACATCTCACCGTTGCCGCTCTCACCTGGTCCCCTCTCCCCCTCACCGCTCACCTCGCCCCCTCTCCATTCACCTGTTACCCTCTCCTTTTTATGGCTCACCAGCTCCCCTTCCCCTCACCGCTCACCTGGTGCCCGCACAGACCTGCACCTGCTGCTGTGCTTTGGCATGGGGGCTCCTGGCGACGCACATCTCTTAATGGTTTTTATAATCTCGATGACGCGGGCGTTGTGGATGTCGTGGATATGGGTAGCGGAGCGGGAGGCAGGGGGGGAGGAGGAGGAATGTGCCCTCGCTGCTCGCGATTGTTTTGTCTCTCGCGACGAGGACGATGAGGCCCCCGATCGGAGAACGTGATAGGGGCGGCGTGCGTCTTGCACCCGCACTCACACACACGGCCTCTACACTCGCACACGGGGCCTCTCCCCACTTCCACTCACACACCGGGACCCCCACTTCCACTCACACCCTGGGACCCCCACTTCCACTCACACCCCGGGACCCCCACTTCCACTCACACACCGGGACCCCCACTTCCACTCACACCCTGGGACCCCCACTTCCACTCACACCCCGGGACCCCCACTTCCACTCACACCCTGGGACCCCCACTTCCACTCACACACCGGGACCCCCACTTCCACTCACACACCGGGACCCCCACTTCCACTCACACACCGGGACCCCCACTTCCACTCACACCCTGGGACCCCCATTTCCACTCCACATCGGGACCCCCACTTCCACTCACACCCTGGGACCCCCACTTCCACTCACACACCAGGGACCCCCACTTCCACTCACACCTGGACCCCACTTCCACTCACACCCGGGACCCCACTTCCACTCACACCTGGGACCCCCACTTCCACTCACACACCGGGACCCCCACTTCACTCACACACCGGGACCCCCACTTCCACTCACACACCGGGACCCCACTTCCACTACCCTGGGACCCCATTTCCACTCACACATCGGGACCCCCACTTCCACTCACACCCTGGGACCCCCACTTCCACTCACACACCGGGACCCCCACTTCCACTCACACCCTGGGACCCCCACCCACTCACACACGGGACCCCCACTTCCACTCACACACCGGGACCCCCACTTCCACTCACACACCGGGACCCCACTTCCACTCACACACCGGGACCCCACTTCCACTCGCACACCGGGACCCCCACTTCCACTCACACCTGGGACCCCACTTCCACTCACACACCGGGACCCCCACTTCCACTCACACACCGGGACCCCCACTTCCACTCACACCCTGGGACCCCCACTTCCACTCACACCCTGGGACCCCCACTTCCACTCACACCCTGGGACCCCCACTTCCACTCACACACCGGGACCCCCACTTCCACTCACACCCTGGGACCCCCACTTCCACTCACACACCGGGACCCCCACTTCCACTCACACACCGGGACCCCCACTTCCACTCACACCCTGGGACCCCCACTTCCACTCACACCCTGGGACCCCCACTTCCACTCACACCCTGGGACCCCCACTTCCACTCACACACCGGGACCCCCACTTCCACTCACACACCGGGACCCCCACTTCCACTCACACACCGGGACCCCCACTTCCACTCACACCCTGGGACCCCCACTTCCACTCACACACCGGGACCCCCACTTCCACTCACACACCGGGACCCCCACTCATGCTCACACTATCCCTCGCCTCCTCCTCTGTGCCTCCACGTGCTCTCCCAGGTATCTGGGCACGAGGCACATGGAGCCCAAGAATATGGTTGAGTTGTGCAGAAAGGGTGGATGAAGCCAGAAACATTGGAGTAGAGATGGGGGTCGAAGGGAGAGGGGGGAGCAAGGAGTGGGTGGGAGCAGGGAGCGGGGCGGGGGGAGCAGCGAGGGGGAGTTGCGGTGGCGCGCTCCCTCGCTCCGCCCCCGTGTCGAGCCGCGCGATGAATGCCGCCTTTCACCGAACTTCCTGCCACCCGCTCTTTATTTGTGTTGCAAAATCAGACTCGGTGTTTTCTCTACAGCTCTACCTCAGCCGCAACGCCACCTCAACCCCGACTCCACCTCAATCCCAGCTCCACCTCAGCCCTAGCTCCACCTCAATCCCAGCTCCGCCTCAGCTCCAGCTCCACCTCAACCCCAGCTCCACCTCAGCCCCAGTTCCACCTCAATCCCAGCTCCACCTCAACCCCAACTCCACCTCAGCCCCAGCTCCACCTCAATCCCAGCTCCACCTCAACCCCAGCTCCACCTCAACCCCAGCTCCACCTCAATCCCAGCTCCACCTCAGCCCCAGCTCCACCTCAATCCCAGCTCCACCTCAATCCCAGCTCCACCTCAGCCCCAGCTCCACCTCAATCCCAGCTCCACCTCAATCCCAGCTCCACCTCAGCCCCAGCTCCACCTCAATCCCAGCTCCACCTCAATCCAGCTCCACCTCAGCCCCAGCTCCACCTCAATCCCAGCTCCACCTCAATCCCAGCTCCACCTCAGCCCCAGCTCCACCTCAATCCCAGCTCCACCTCAATCCCAGCTCCACCTCAATCCCAGCTCCACCTCAGCCCCAGCTCCACCTCAATCCCAGCTCCACCTCAATCCCAGCTCCACCTCAGCCCCAGCTCCACCTCAGCCCCAGCTCCACCTCAATCCCAGCTCCACCTCAATCCCAGCTCCACCTCAGCCCCAGCTCCACCTCAATCCCAGCTCCACCTCAGCCTCAGCTCCACCTCAGCCCCAGCTCCACCTCAGCCCCAGCTCCACCTCAATCCCAGCTCCACCTCAATCCCAGCTCCACCTCAGCCTCAGCTCCACCTCAGCCCCAGCTCCACCTCAGCCCCAGCTCCACCTCAATCCCAGCTCCGCCTCAGCTCCACCAAACTTCACCGAGTTCCACCATATCCTGGCTGCACCGCAGGCCACACGTGTGCACTGAGATTACCCGTGTCTGGGGCCGTTAATCCCCTATCTCTTAATCTCACCACAGCCGGCGTTTGTGCAGACAGGGTCATGGGCCATGGCCTCCTGACCCAGACATAGGCAGCAACAGGGAGGCCTACGTGGTGCAAGGATCCTCACTTCGTCATCGCCATCGTCACCCTCGTCGCCATCCCTGTCATCACCATCATCGTTGTCACCGTTGTCATCGCCGCCATCATCGTCATCGCCGCCATCATCACCATCGTCGTGAGCAAAATCATAGCCATCACCATCATTGTCGTCAGCATCACATCATCATATGAATCACTGTTGTGGCCATACTCTCCCACAATCATCTATCACACTCATGCAGTGTTTGCAGCCGCAATTGTCTTCCTAGTCCCAAGTGGACTGGTTAATTTCTGACATAACCAGCGCCCTTAGTCTCATATCCACCATCCTGAGTGTCATAGCCGGCGTTCTGAGTCTCATAGCCAGCACCCTGAGTCTCATAGCCAGCACCCCGAGTATCCTAGCCAGCACCCTGAGTCTCATAGCCGGCGCCCTGAGTCTCATAGCCAGCATCCCTGATTCTCATAGCCAGCACCCCTGATTCTCATAGCCAGCACCCTGAGTCTCATAGCCGGCGCTTTGAGTCTCATAGCCGGCGCTCTGAGTCTCATAGCCAGCACCCTGAGTCTCATAACCAGTCACGTGCATCATAGTTGGTGCCCTGATTGTCGTATGTCGTAACTGGTGCCTTGAGTTGTATCATCGCGGGGTGGTGTGGGAGTTGCTGTGGTGAGCAGAGGAGGAGGAGGAGGGGGTGGGAGGTTTCTTTGGTGGCCCTCAGGGCTCCCCGTCCGGTTTATCGACATAAATCATTAGTGAGTGGGGCTGCGCTGCAGGTGACGATTACAGGTATGCGTCCCGTGAGTGCTTGTGTTAGTGTGTCAGCACGTGTGTGTCTGTGTGAGGGAGCGAGCGCGCGCATGCATGTGTGCACGCGCGTGTGTTTGTATGGGCTGAAAGTGCACCTAGCCTGGCACAAGCGCCGTAGTGCTTTCGCCATCACTTAGCGGGGACTGCTGCTGCTGTTGTTGTACTCTGCACGCCGTGTATGTGTGCTTGTGTGTGAATGCATGCCCATGCAAGATACCCGGGCAACTCTATCCCCTCCCCCCAATTTCCATGAGCAACCACTCCCCCCCCTTGTCTATCACCACCCCAGTTCCCCCCCAGCTCACCCCAGGAGCCCCCCTTTGTGAGTGTGGAGGAGTTGCCCCGTGTCTGTGTGAGCTGATTGCACCCCCCCCACTCCTCCCCCTACGGGGGCACTGTTTGTTTGAGACATTTTTCTGCAGAGTTTTTGTTTGATCCCCACATGCCCCCACTCCCCCACCTCCTCTCATCCCCCCCCCCCCCTCTCCTCCTCCTCCCACATCGCTCTCATGGTCCAGGGCTGTATGAGCTGGGTGTATAAGAGGGGGCCTGTTGGTGGGGAGGAGGGGTGTGCGGCGGTGGTGGGGGGGGGGGGCTTCTGCCTATCAGGGATGTTTGTGGGATCTTGAGGAATGGACAAAACAGGGGTGGGTGGGGGGGAGCTGGAGTGGAGGAGCAGTGCTGATGAAAGTGGGAGCAGAGAGAGACAGGTGGGGGAGGGAGAGCGAGCGGGAGAGAGAACGGAGCTGGAGCGAGAGACGGGAAGCTGTGAGATAGACGGGGAGAGCTTCAGGGAGTGAACGGAGCTGGAGAGAGTTGACGGAGCGGGACCAGAGGTTGGGAGGAGGGGTAGAGAAGGGAGCGGTAGGGAGTGGGGAGCGAGGCGGGAAGAGGAGGTGGACAGAGAGGGTCACGGTGGTCGGGATATATCTGCGAGAGGCCGCAGGGCGTGAGAGTCGGGGGGTGGCTCGGGGAGATGGAGCACGGAGCTGGGATCTTCTACGTCTCCTGTGGGGCCCCTCTTGTGGGTGAGCATGGGGGGGGGGGGGTGAACGTCCACGGGTGAGCGTGTGGGTGAATGTAGGGGTGAGCACACATTGGTGAGTGCGTGTGCGAGCATGTGTGTTCGAGAGTGAGTGTGCGTGCTGGCGTGAGCCTGTGTGTTTGCTAACAGCGCTTGCCCCAACAGGCTGTTAAGGCTATATGGGGGATCTTTATCTTTGCCCGTATGTGAGTGTGTGTGGGGAGTGGTGGCGCAGTGGTTGGCGTGCTGCGCTAGGAATCTGACGACCCCAGTTCGGTTCCCGCTCCCAACCAATTTCAGTGGCGCATATCTTAACTAATCGTGTACCTCCCCTTGGTCGAATTATCCTTAAATGAGTACCTGGTGTGATGTGTAAACATCAGTACTGGGGAGACAAAGGCGGCCGGACGTGGTTCTGGCTACCCACCTCCGCATGTACCTTTCCTGCACTCATAGATGCTCAGCAGCAGCACTTGCCCCAATAGTCAGTTTAAGGCTACATGGGGGATCTTTGTCTTTGGTGTGTGAGAACAGCTTTCGAAGGCTCGACGGGGGACATTTGTCTTTGTGTGCTTGTTCGTGTGTGTTGGCAGCGCTGCTATTAGGAAGCCACTGGAGCTATGCACTTGCATCATCTAGATTGCAAACTCATTTCTTTAGAACTGCTTTTTGTGTTTAGTTTGTTGTCCTTCGCCCGCACCTCCGATTAACACAGTTGGCCATGTACGGTGCGAAAGAAGTTTAACATACATACATACATACATGCTGTTGCTATAGCTTCCACAGCTGATACAGCTATTGATGCTGATCGATGCTGCCACTGCTGCTCCTGCTGCGATCATTTTGAGGCCATCAGTCGCAGGGTGAAATTACTGAGAATAGCAGGGCACTCATCTCGACCGTAATGTGTGTAATAGCTGGTCCTGTTGCAGTTTGCAGGTCACTGTGCTGTGCGCGAGTGTGTGCGTGCGTGCGCGTGTGTGCATGCATGTGTGCGCGCGCGTGTGTGCACGCATGTGCGTGTGTGTGTGTGCGCGTGTGTGTGCGCGTGCATGTGTGCGAGCGTGGATCCAAGAACCTCCACTGCATCTGCATGGGTGTCTGCGTGCGCAACCGTTCATGCCTGCGCACGTTTGTGTGTGCGCACGTGTGCATGCGTACGTTAGCATAAGCGTGAATGTGCATTGCATGTGAATTTAACACTGCACGTGCAAAAAGTGCATGCGATCATACACCTCTGTGCACTTAAGTACGTGTGCGCGCGTGTGTTCATGTGTACATCGCATTTGCGGGCGCTTGTGTGAATACAAATCGCCAAACGGGATTGCATCTAGGCGTGTATGTGCGTGCGTGCGGATTGCACATGCGCCTGCGCTCACAAGTGCAGTGCACACGTGCAGTGCACACGTGCGGGAGCACATGTGCGTGCATGCATGTGAGCACGCACACGTTCGTGACACGCGTGCGTGTGGTACGAACGCGTGCCCCGCGCGTTTGCCTGTCATGCGTTCGCCTGTCGTGCGTTCGCCTGTCGCTCGCGCGCGCGTGTGACCCGGGGTTGGTGGTTTGAGCTGGGATCGGGCGCACGGATTTACCCCGGTTTTACTCGGGGTATTTTTAGCCGACGCATGGTAGGGGGGTGGCGGCGGTGGTGGTGGTGGTGGGGTTGCCGCCGCACATCCCCGCGCCTCTCCGTGAATTTATTCTGCTTCGCTCGCCCGCTTCGGGAAGCCGCATTTTGAAAAAAAAAAGAACAAGAATATCTTCTTCAAAAAATGCTGACCAGCTGAGCTTGTTCCCTCCCCCCAATGCAATGCCTCGTGGGCAATGCCTCGAGATGTAAATGGGCGAGCTGCGATTACACGCGCGTGACCGCAGGGTCCGGCAGTAGGCACCGTATTTGCCAAAAAATGGAGTACGAAGAATGTTTTTTAATTAAAGCATGTTCACAGGCAGCCTCGTGCAGGCACAGACGTCTGTACTCCCCCCACCAACCCACCCGCACAGACCTCTCCGCTCACACCCCTCCCCTCCTCCCACGAAAACCTCAGAAATCAACATCCGCAATTGGCCCGACTCTGGCCGATGGAGCCCCCCCACCCCACCACCTCCACCCTACCCACTTGCAGGCACTGCCAACGCACGCACACGGCCACACGCACGCTGACGCTCACAAACACTCATTCACACCGTCGCACGCACATCGAAAGTCATACACGGCCGTACACTCGCTAAGACAACAACGGCAGCAGCCCGCCATTCACCAGCAATGGCGGTGACGTCAGCACTTGTGCCAGGCAGGGTGCACTCAGAGGTCGCATGCAGTGTGGAAGGCTCGCTGGCAGGAGGTCTCGGGATAGACACGGGTGTTATGGGTTGATTGAGATGGCTGGTAGATGCACCACCTGTGCTCCCCACTGTGCCGTCTTGCTGAGTTTTAGTCACTCGGTGCTCAGTTCGTTGTTGCGAGCTTCGCTCCTCCACCCGCTGTTGTTGTCGGAGGGCGACTGCCTCCAACTGCCGAGTAGTGTCCTTGACGAGCCTACTCCGCATCGGCCGATCTTGACACTGTTGGTACCATTCATCGGCAAGTCCAATCGGCTCCACATCCTCCATTACCGCATCAGCCTTCCGCCTCCTTAGCCCGTGCGCAGGTTAGCTCCCTGTGTCCAGCCAAAGAGAAGCTGCTTGGGCATGCGGTGTCTGAACATGCAGGCTGCATGACCCAGCCAACACAGCCTCGCTTGCCGAAGGAGCTCATTAATGGGACTGCGTCCAAATCTATTAAGAATGTTTGAGCTCCTCACATTCCAGTGTGCATTAAATCCAGGATGGACCTTAGGCATGTGATCCTGAATGTTTAAAACTGGTGCAGGTGTTCCTGTAAATGCGTTCACGTTTCATAAGCGTAGATAAGAGAGGTCTTAACTATGGCCAAAAAGACCTGGGGCTTTGTATGGAGCAATAATAGATCAGGCAGCTTCCACATAGTGTTGTGCAACCGATGAAAAGATTATGCCACTCGACTGCTTCCAAGCGAGATCTCTGCTGCCAAACTGAAGCTGTTAATGAGCACACTGCCCAGGTATGGGAACTCCTCCACCCTCTTTACAACCACCCCATTACTCACGGTAGTTGAAGGGGTAGAGTGATTTATGACATACAATACCCACGCAGGTGCTTTGATTTCGTTGGGCTAATGGTAAGGCCCCACTTCTTAAGTGGCATGCTCCAGGTTCAGCAGTCCAATCTCCAATTCTTTGCATTTTTCTCGGAGTGAGCCGTAATGACCAGATCATCGGCGTACGTAGCATGGCTGACGAGTAAGGTGCCGTCCCTAGACCTCACCTGGAAATCCATCCGCCTCCGATTGTATCTCTCCCAGATGGATGCAAGAGTCATTGAAGCTTCTGTGAACTGTGTGGTTAAATAAGATGTTAAATCGTGTAGGGGCCAGATGACATCCCTGTCGCACTCCAAGGTGAACAGGAAATGGATGTGACTCCCGGCCGCACAGCTTTATCCAGACCTGCACGCCATCATGACAGCCCTTGATGATTGTGAGCACTGGGTCAGGAATCCTCTTGATGTGGTTCCTGCGCTGCGCTGCAAACCCATCGACCAGGGTTTGATTCCCGGCCACGGCTAGCGTAAGTGGCGAGTGATCTCAAAACCTCCCTTCGGTCGACTCGGCCATGAGGTCGACTCGCCTGCGTTGGTGTGTAAAATACCAACACTGAGGAGACAAAGGTTGCCGGACGTGGTGGTGGTGGCCACACCACCCCCTTGTGCGCCGTACCGGCATTCATAGGTGCTCCCCGACACACAACGCCCACGTTACGCGCCCACAATTCATAACCCGTTCAATACCACTCTCGGATGCAATTGGTGACACAGTCCCATTGATTCACACACACACACACGCACAAATGTGTCGGTGGCTGCTCTTTCAGCTCCCATCGTCAATTAAAATGAAATAAAATGAATCGGGGATGGCATGGATGGCTGCCTTCCTACGCCGCTACCCACCCCACTCGCCCCCACACACTCTCCCTCCTCCTCCGACCGACCACTCCCCCCACGCACAAAGACAGCTTTGAGCGGCGCTGCACGACTCGGGTCCCTGCCACCCTCCTCGTCCTCCTCGCTCCCGTCGTCGTGACGAAGGCAGGAGGCCGCCTCGCTCGCCGCAGCGCGCTGCCCGCAGCGGCGCCGACGCCGCTCGCTCGCCACAATTAGCGGCGGCGACTGCTCACGGCCGCCCGTTGGGGTTTTTTTGGGGATTTTCGTGGAACAAAGGGAAGGGTCAAGCCATTGTCGCTGGGGGTGAGTGGGGAGATGGAGGCTGTGTCTCTGTGTGTGCGTGCACGCGCTGCGCAAGCTCTCTCCGTGTCCGCCTCCATTTGCCTCCGAGTCTCTCCGTCTGCACCGCCACGGTCACAACCGTTGAAGCTGCTGCTGGTGGTGGTTGTGGTGACAATGAGGATGCTGCACTTGCTGTTGATGCTGTTGAAGGTGCCGTTGCTGCTGTTGATCGTGATGATGGCGGTGATGAGGACGTTGCACCTGCTGCTGATGAAGATGCTGTTGCCGATGATGGTGGTGATGAGGATGCTGATGGTGAAGATGCTGCTGCTACCGCTGCTGATGGTGTTGGTTGTGGTGATGGTGGTAGTGGTGGGGAGGATGCTGTGGCGGCTCGGGAGCTTGCTTGCGACGCGGCGACGTGCGCCGTCGCCCGCGCTAATCGTGTGTGCGCAGTCGCTTTGTCTGTGGAGCCAGCGGACTAATCTGTGTCCCGAGTGCGCGTACTCGTGTGTGTGTGTGTGTGTGTCTGCCCATGTCTGCTCCTCCATCCTCATGTCTGTGTCCGTGTGTGCATATGTCCGCGTCTGTCTTCGTGTCCATGGGCGTGTGCCTGTGTCTATGCCCGTGTGTATCTGTGTATGGTCCGTATGTCTTTGTGTGTGTGTATTTTGTCTTTTCTGTGTGTGTCATGTGTCTCTATGCATGTGTGTCACGTGTCTCAATGCATGTGTGTTTGTGTATCTGTCCATGTCTTGTGTCCGTGTGTGTCCTCCGTCCCCCGTGGCGCAGGCGAGGACGGGAGCTGCGTGCTGACGGAGAGCGACGGCGCCGACGCCCCCGGCGACGGAGACCCGGACCTCGTCGCCCTCGGCAATCGCTTCCTCGGCACCGACGGCACCGGCGACATGGCCAACAGCACCGACGGTGACGGGGCCGGCCCCACCGGCGGCGGGGCCCAGCGCTCCGTCTCGCTCGCCGAGACCACGGCCTCGTTAAGCCTGGGCTCGGTGAGCGACTACCACCCGCTGCACCACCACCACCAGCATCAGCAGCAGCACGGCGGGGCGGGCGGTGCCGATGCCCTGCACCGGCTGGCGGCGCTGGAGCGGCGGGCGCGCGCCCAGGACGACGAGATCACGGTGCTCAAGGCGGCGCTCGCCGACGTCATCCGGAGGCTGTCGGCCGCCGAGGAGCAGCAGCAGCAACAGCAGCCCGGCACCACCACACCCACGCGCGGCAGTGAGAGACGCCGCACGCTCTATCGCTCGCTCGCACGCTCTATCGCTCGATCACTCGCTCAAGTCTCACAAAGTCGCTCACTCAGGCTCCCTCTCACTCAGCCGCGTGTCATGGTGAGAGATGCTGCCCGCCCGCTCGCTCACTCGCTCACTCGTTCACTCGCTCACTCCCTCTCACACACGAGCGGCGGTGAGACTACACAACCTTTCACACAATCTCTCTCAATAGGCCTATTTAACTCGCGCAAGCAGCTTTGCCTTTCACATTCCCTGTTTGTCGTGCGTCAGTGAAGTCAATGTGTGGTCCTTAAGAGCTGGGAATGAGCCAAATTAAATAAATAAACTAAATGAATCTGTGCAGCGACATTGGCGTCCGACCATCGACTCCTTGGTCTCAAGAACCTGCTTTCACCGCAAGCAGCTGAAAGCTGGATTCAAACCCTGGATCTCAGCAGTGCCGTCATCCGTCTCTGACATGGCCATTTGGAACCCCCTTGGACCCATCCTGTTGCTAGGTTACTATCAACCTGTCTCCTTGCTGCCGCCTCCACACGCCGTCCTTGCGTGCGTGTGGACAGTCCGTACACGTTTCCGTCCACTCGTGTCTTTGTGTGTCTCTGCATGTCTCACTGTCTCCGTTTGTCTGCGTGTGTGGTGTCCCCGTGTGTCTCCACTTGTCTCCTTTCTGTCTCAACGTCTCCATGTTTCTCTGCGTATCCCCGCGTGTCTGTTTGTCTCACTGCCTCCATGGGGAGCGGTAGTGTAGCGGTAAGCGCGCGCTGCTCTACGAACCCTACGGCCTGAGTTTGATTCCCGCTCATGGTCAACACCAGTGACAATTGTCTGAACTGGCCATGGGCCATTAGGGAGGCAAAGGCGGTCGGGCGTGATGCTGGCCACCGACCCCCTTGTGCGCCGTGCTGGCCTTCGTAGGTGCTCGCTAACAGCACTTGACCTGACAGTCTGTTCAAGGCTATATGGGGGATCTTAGTCTTTGCACTTCTGCGTGTGTCCCCAGGTCGCCCGTCTCTGTCCTCCCACCCGTCGCGCTCGAGCCTGCTAAGCGACGGGCCCCCCCTGACCCCCCGCAAACCGAATTCGGGATACGCCCCCCTCAGCACCCCCTCACCCAGACCGTGAGTTTCAACCACAAGACGCCCACCGCACCAATTCAACCAAACCACCCCGAGCACACCATGGCAATCGCCCCAGTGAAATCACACCTGGGCAACCACACCATTTCAAATACACCACATCGTGTCAACTACGCCATACACTGGTAACCACACCATGGCAATCGCACCACTCGCATTAGACCACACCATGCCAACTACACCACACCATGCCAACTACGCCGCACACTTGAACCACACCATGGCAACCACCACCACTCCCACCCTGCTACACCGCCACTCCCAGCACATCACACCATGCCAACTACACCACACCATGCCAACTATGCCGCACACTTGAACCACACCATGGCAACCACCACCACTCCCACCCTGCTACACCACTCCCACCACACCACACCATGCCAACTGCGCCACAACATGGCGACCACACCATTGCGATCAACCCACACCTCGGAGTGCAGCATCATGAACCACCAATGTGTAATTGTAGGAGCAGTCTGCAGTGCTGCTGCTGTTGCTGTCGCTGCTGCTGCGTCTACATGCGTCTGTGCTGTGTGCAACCGGCCGGGTGGCGCAGCAGTAGAGCGAGCGGCTTGCTAGCGGAAGGTCGCGAGTTCAAACCCTGGTTGGTGGATGGTTGACTCAGCCAATCAACCCTCCCCCCGGGGTCGATAAAACCAGTACCGCTTTGTGAGGAAGTCAACTGTGGCTCTGCTATGACTGCTAGACGCACCCCCGCCATATGAATGTGGAATTGCCCACCACTGGCTCAGGGCCGTAAATGGGAGATGAGCACCAATGTCCTCGTAACGTGATGATCAGCTTTGTGTCTCGCTGGGTCATAATGAATGTTCGTGTCTCGCTGCCGCATATCTAGTGCAGATATTTAAACATATGGTCCTCGCTTTATGACCATATTTGTGTTGATTGTTAAAATTAATGTTGAAAGAAAGTGTCTTATTTATGTATCATCATCATCGTCATCATCGTGATCTCTCCACTGCTGGCTGGGAATCACCGTGGCTTGCTCCTGTGCCGTGAGCAGCACGGAGAACTGCACCCTGCGCAGGGAGGCGCGGCTCAACCGCTCGCGGTCCGTCACGGAGAACAGCGCAAGCAAGCGCAAGCAGCTCGAGTGAGTTCCCCCTCCGCACGCTCGCCAAACGCTCACCTCACGTTCATCACACTCCACACGCTCACCACACGTTCACCGCACTCCACACGCTCACCACACGCTCACCACGCGATCGCCACACACGCTGCACCCACTGCACGCGCCGCTCGCACTGCACACGCCACGTGCACCGCACGCACTGCACACATTACTCGCATCATGCCTCCACCACTCAGACCACACAGACCATGCACACGACTCGCACCACTCGCACAAGTCCTGCGCTGGAGCGGAGTTGAGCCCTCGAATTTTCACTCACCTCCCACCCCCCATCCCTTCTGCCCTCGCTCCCTCTTCTCTCCGAGTAGCAAACCCAAGCCCGAGTATTGCTCAGGTGAGCTCTCCACAAAGATACACACACTCACGTGCATGCACACAGACGCACGTGCACACACGCACGTGCGATCACTAGCGTTGCCGCTGTGTAATTATTCACGACGCGAAATGACGGTCCATGATGGTGATTATCGTGATGTCAGCTTCCCCATAGTTTGTGGTTCTCACATTTGTTGTAACTGCTCATGGGAACAAATATTTACTTCTTCTTCAACTGCAGGTCACTCTGCCTTTGCCTGCACTGAGTTATGCAATGTTATGCGTAAAATGCACATGCTGGCCATTATGCAAAAACTGTTGCATTTCCAAATATTAAATCTATGATGTCAATGATGAGGTCATATAATCATGCCATTACTTGCTCCGCAGAACATTCTGCAGAGCACTCAATTTAACGTATAACATCTGTTCGTTGGCAGCTTTAATTTTAGAGTTTGTTATTTCAGACGTAATTTTGTCAGGGAATAAAATAATAGAAATGATCAGGATTTTATATTTAGCAAAACTGATGATAACGATCGTTGTGGATCTTATATATCGTACGACGAATCGTGGTATCGTCACAACGTGGCAACGCTCGTGATCGCACTTCCGGGGGTGAGGCTGGGCGCCAGATAACTCCATCTGCCTCGACCGTGCGCACGCGCGTTCATCGTTATGCTGCGATTGTCGTTTTGCCAGTAATTGATTGGATTGGTGCTGTGATGGCTGCGAGTTGATGTTTAAATGGTTGTGTCGGTGTGGGTGTCTGTGCGACAGACAAGCGTCGCGTCACGTACTCACCAGGTGAGCCTCACCCCACATGGTGCCAGCTTGCTCTGCAGCCCCCCTCCCCCCCCACCGTTCTCCACCTCCTATCCTCCTCGCTCACTACTCCGGTCACTCTGCTCCTGTGTGCCGCTGCATGATATCATATCGTGTGTGTTGGCGGTGGGCTGAGGTCACTTCCTGCGTTGGTGGTGGCGTGACAGCACCGTGTTGCTGGCGGTGCGACGTCACTTCCTGTGTGTTGCTGGCGGTGCGACGTCACTTCCTGTGTGTTGGTGGCGGTGCGACGTCGCTTCCTGTGTGTTGGTGGCCGTGCGACATAACTCCCCAGCGTGTCGCTGGTGCGGCTGTGTTACACTCCGCTCTGGCTGTTGGTGGTGGTGGCTGCGCTTGTTCCCTGTGGCTGTGTCGCTGCTGCTGCCGCTACCACTGCTGCCGCTGCTGCATGCCGGTGTCCCAGCTGCTAAACGCTTCTGTTCGATCAAGAAGCAAATCTTAACCCAAACGGCTCTTATCTTGTAGCTACACACCTCGACTCGCTGTTCAGGCTCAAGCCCTTCATTTCTTTCCCTTGGCCTATAAC
Organism: Lethenteron reissneri; assembly: GCF_015708825.2. Classification (NCBI taxonomy): domain Eukaryota; kingdom Metazoa; phylum Chordata; class Hyperoartia; order Petromyzontiformes; family Petromyzontidae; genus Lethenteron; species Lethenteron reissneri. The sequence continues at coordinate 7,341,227 of NC_083792.1, forward strand.
CAACGGCCTCAATCACTCTCGGTACGATAAATATGGCCCGTGTTCCTGCGCCGCGTCTCCGCGATGCGCTCGCATTTGAACGCCATGTCAATCGACATAGTGTCGCTTTGTATCCACAAGATGAGGGCCGCTCGTTTTTTTCCCCCCGTCTTTTAACAAAACAAACTTCGCTCGTGGTGCGTTTCGATGTCTTTTGCCACACGAGGGCGGGCGTGTGAGAAATGCTTCCTCCCCACCCCCGCGCTTGTGATGGTGGCGGCGCGGAGACCTCGCTCCCCGGCCGGGGCTGCTGATTTCGCCACCGATCATTGTCGGCGACGATGATTGTGTGGCATTGCCTGTGGTGGACGGGGGTGCCAGGGGGTCGGTGCCTGCGCCTGAGACTCACTCGCTGACGCCTTACACTCGCGACACTCTGTGTCTCCTTGTCTCGCTCTCCCCCGTGGACACTGGGAACGGGAGGGAGACTTCTTAACGGACCCATGGCCTGGCCCAGGGAAAGGGCAGGCACTTCCCGTTGTGGTTACACAATAATTGTCCCGACGATGCTGTCGGTGCACCGTCATTAAACGAAGATTCCAATTCGGATCTCTCGCAGTGATGGAATTTAGCCAAATTAAGTAAAAAAAACTAATTTTATACAGTGGGGTTTTTGTGTAGTCATTGGTCACCCGGCTAAAATGATCTTTTTACCTCTTGAGAACCTATTTGAATCATGAGCGGCTGAATCCTGGATTCTAACCAAAGACCACAGCGGTGCCGGCTTCTTGCTCTGACACGGCCATCGTGAACCCACTCAGCATCTGGCCACTGCCTCCAGCGTGGTTTTGATTATCTGCTTTTTCCGCACCTCACAACAAACACCTGTGCTCACTCTCCCACCCTCACTCACTCATCTACCAACCTCCACCCGCCCATTCGTTTTATCAAACCACTCATTAACCCACTTATCCACTCAATCAACCATCTATTCCGTCAACCACCCCCTCCCTCCCTCAACCACCCGCTCACCTATCCACCCACCCACCCACCCACTCCCTTTTCCACTCATCCACCCATACACTACATCGTTCATCCAACCGCTCATCCACCCCCTCACCCACTCAATGCCACCCCCATCTTCCCACTCACCCTCGCTCACTCCCACCCGCTTGCCCGTGCGGTGGGGGTCACCCGCGCCACCCGCCCGCTGTCCGCAGAGGAGGGCTACGTGAAGATGTTTGTGCGTGGCCGCCCCGTCACCATGTACCTGCCCTCGCACCTCAAGGACGATTACAGCCTGAGCCAGAAGGTGGCGCTGCCTCCAGACAAGCTCAAGCTCGAGTGGGTGTATCCTCTCACCTCGTGTTGTTCGTACAATAATAGAGGGGTAAACGGCACGTCGCCTTCACGTATTTGTAGCGACATGTAAGTAAAAAAAGTGTCTCCCATAACCCGTTGGCCACGTAGCCTGGGAGCGTGTAAGTTCAGCAGCATTTATTGAGTAAAGCAAATTGTAAACCGGTTTTGACACGCATTGTCCCATCAGCAGGGTCAGGCTCGCTGCCATGGCATGGTGCTGATGGGTTGTGTGAGATATGCGTTTTTATTTTTTGCATTAGGAAACAGATATGTGAAGGAGACATTTTCATGAAATCTACTCTGTTATTTAAGTTCCCCAGAACTACGCTCATGGTTATTTTATGTTGTTATTACATTTGTTTACCCAGGCAAGTCCGAGTCTCAAGACCCTTTTGTCAGCCGGGTCCTGCCAAGTTTTCGCAGGAGGGGGAGATGTTGCTTTGTGTAGTCCCCATTGAGTAATTGGCAGGTCGTTTTAGGGCATCGGGATATTTGGCCAACATCAGTTAACATCGCGTGCTTTAATTTAGCTATGGGAGAACTCGGAGGAAACCCGTGGAGAACAGGGGGACGACATACAAACTCCACACAGGTGCCCGGTTCGGGAATTGAACCCAGGCCCTTTTTGCTGTGAAGCACACCTATGACCACTGTGCCACCCTCTCATATTAATCATCTTTGCATCGCTGTGGCGCTTGCTTAAATGCGCCTTGCGCCGCATCTCATCGCAAACATCCGGAGGCCCCCCCCCCCCCCCCCCCCCAGCGGCAGTTGCAGGGTTCTCGACGACAGCGAATGACCCCTTGACAGCGACGCCCGACCTCAGATACGGCTACCGCGGGCAGGACTGCCGCTGCAACATTCACCTGCTGCCCACGGGGGAGATGGTTTACTTCGTGGCGTCTGTCGTGGTGCTCTACAACGTGCAGGAGGGCACCCAGCGCCACTACCTCGGCCACAACACCGACGTCAAGTGGTGAGCACCACCGCGGTGATGCTGGTGATGGCGGTGATGGTGGTGGTTGGCACAGTCGGGGGCACAGCTGGTGCATCTGCCAGTCATGTCAGTCAACCCATGGCACCTGGGTCTGCCGCTTGACACTGTGAGCGAGCCTTCGACTCTTCGCTTGGCCTCAAAGTGCACCTGGCCCTGGCACAGGTGCCATGGTGACATCACCGCAACTTAGTAGCAAATGGTGTGTGCTATTGATGATAGTGGTGATAATGATGGTGTGATAATGAAGGTTAGGATCAGGGCCTAATTTGAGCTGGAGCTGTGCCGGGCTGAGCTCCATAAAATATATTTCTCAGTGCTGGGTCCAGGAATTTGCGGGTTTGGGGGACCCCGCAAAATATTCCATGAGCAATGAAGCCTTGTTTATGATGATAGTGATGATGATGGTGCCTTTGTGATGAGGTGGTGCTGATGATTGTGATAATGATCGTGTGGTGGTGGCAGTTGTCATAATGGTTAGGAAATTATGGTAATTGGTGGTGGGAGTGATGGGTTGGTGGTAGAAGTTATGATGGTGATTATGATGGTTATATTGTGGCGATGGTTGCACTGATGATGATAATGATGAAGAGCATGTTTTAATATTGCTTTTTTCCCTGCAGTATCGCAATACACCCTGACAAGGTCACCGTGGCGACAGGCCAGATGGCTGGTGTTACCAAGGAGGGCAAGGTGAGGGTGTGCGTGTGTGTGGGTGAATGTACAGATATGTGCACGTGTGTGGAACGGTCGTGTATTGGTTGGCGCACTTCACTACGAACCCGGTAAGTTCAATTCCTGCTCGCGGCCAACAGAAGTGACCGACATCTGACCTGGTCCTCCCTACGGTCGACTCAGCCTTAAATGAGTACCCGGTGCGGTGTAAACATCAGCACGAGAAAGACAAAGGTGGCTGTGGGTTCTGCTGACCACAACACCCCCTTCGTGTGCTGTGACGGCCTTTTATAGGTGCCTCCAAACGGCACTTGGCCCAGCAGTCTGTTAAGGCTACACGGGGGCTCTTTGCCTTAGTACGGGCGTGTGTGTGCGCATTTCGTGTGTGTGCGCCCCGCGTAGCCTTTCGCGCCCAACGTGCGGATCTGGGACTCGGTGACGCTCAACTCGCTGCACGTCATCGGCACCGGCTCCTTCGTGCGCTCCGTCAACTGCCTCTCCTTCTCCAAGGCGGTGCGTACACGCATGTTGAAGTGAGCGAGCGAGTTTGTGTATACGTGCGCCCGAGTGTGTGTACACGCGTGTGGGAGTGAGCGACTGACTGCGTACACGCGCGTCGTATTGAGTGTGCGTACACGCGCTTCAAAGTGAGCGAGCATGCGTATGTCGGAGTGAGCAATTGTGGATCTTAGGCCATGCGTGGTGACCCCAGTTCGTGGTTTCTCAGCCTGTTATCCTTGGTCTCGGCACTGACGCTGTCATTTGTCATCTCGGTGGATGTGAGGCCATGCGTGGAGACGGCGTGATGTAGGAATGAGCAGTGTTGAGTAATGCTGATTAGTCCGGAGTCAAAGTGATTTCCTGCTCGATTGAGCACTGAGGGTCAGTGCTCATCTCCCGTTTACAGCCCTGAGTGATGGACATTTCGCAAGACTGTCCATAGGACAACAACGGTGGATGCCGTCTGCTCACTTGTGTGCACGGCACCCCCCCCCCCCTCTGCGCCCCCATATGACCTTTGACCCCTGCATTTAGATTTTACAGCGATAAAATTCCACGAGATGACAATTTGTTGAGCTTTCACTTGTGGGCAGATCGCTTATGAAAGTTAAGTTAATACCTCCGTGGTCTTTACCTGGTCAAATATAGTTTAGTTTTAGTTGCATATTTTTCAAAAACGATGTTTACCTTTCTTATCGCGTTTTTGTATCGTTTGTTGTTGTGACGTTCTGACTCACCCCGACTGGACATCAGTGAAAAGGAGCTTTATAGCTCATCGGATTCCTCCTGCAGTGTAAATATTCTGATTATTTGACCCCTGCACGCGTGCAGAACGGAGGCCTACACCTCATGGTGGTGGACGATGCGAACGAGCACGTGATGTCCATCTGGAACTGGCAGAAGGAAGACAAGTTCATGGAAATCAAGGTCCTTGTCACCTCCACATAATCACCATCACTCATCATTAGCTGATCATTCTGCGGCTTTCATCGTCATAAGCCATCGCTATCTCGCACGATCATGTCAGGCAACAACCCGTATCGCTCCGTGCTTCTTCCTCTCGAGTCTCAACCGCTGGCCATTGTCCCTTCTAGTTGTGACGTGTCCTGCCCCACCAAGCCCTCTTACTTTTCTTAAGAGCTGGGACACTTTGTCTGTAACCTGCATTTGTTTTCTTATCCACGTGTTCCTCTCCCGTCTCAAAGTAAAACGATTGTATCTTTCAATGCTCGTGTTGTGCTGCTGCTTGTGATGAGACAATTAGTGATGTGACGGTGGCGATGTCGCGGTGATCGTGACCTTGCGGTGATGTGTTGGCGCGCGGTGCTCTAGTGTGCCGGGGACCCCGTGTTTGCGGCCGAGTTCCACCCCACGGAGAGCAACTCGATCATCACGTGCGGCAAGGGGCACATGTACTTCTGGAGCATGGAGAGCGGCATGCTCACCAAGAAACTCGGCCTCTTCGAGGTGACGCCGCCACGCCTGCGTGCCCGAGTGTGTTTACACGTGCATCAACATGCAAGTGTGCGAGAGTTTCTGAGTGTTCGTGAAGCTGCGTTTTTGTGCACGATGTTGTGTGACGTCGTGCGGTTGTGCCCGCCACTGCCCCACAGAAACACGAGAAGCCCAAGGCGCTGCTGTGCCTAACGTTCAACGAGAGTGGCGACGCCGTCACCGGCGACTCCAGTGGAAACATTCTCGTGTGGGGCAAAGGTACGTTGGCTTCGAGCGCGCTGGCAGCGGCGCAACGGCGCACATCGCGTGGCGTGCGGCGCATGTCACGTGTCCTGTTGCCTGTGCGTCCCGTGCGTCCCTTGCATCTCAGGCACCAACAAGATCAGCCACGTGATCTCGGGTGCGCACGAAAGCGGGATCCTGTCCCTGTGCCTCCTGCGTGACGGGACGCTCGTGTCCGGCGGAGGGAAGGACCGGCGCATCGTCGCCTGGGACAGCGCCTACCGCAAGCGCCGCGAGATGGAGGTGTGGGGCATGGGCTGTATTCGAGTGTGTGTGTGACTTGACATGCGGGGAGCAGCGGCCCAGTGGTTAGTGCACTATGGTACTAACCCTAGCGACCCGAGTTTGATTCCCACTCACGCCCAATATCAGTGATGAATATCTGAAACGGTCCTTGGCCTACCGTAGGTTGGGCGTGGTACTGGCCACCCATCTTCTCATGTGCCGTGCCGGCTTTAATAAGTGCTTTTCACAGCACTTGCCCCAACAGTCTGAAGCCTCCGAAAGGCATCATTGTCTTTGAACACGTGTTTGTGTATGTACACGTACAGGTCCCCGAGGCATATGGGCCGGTGCGCACGGTTGCCGAGGGGAAAGAGGAAGCCATCTTGGTGGGGACGACCAAGAATTTCATCCTGAGCTGCTCCCTCGACGGGGAGGTCAACCCCATCATACAGGTGCAGCCGCTCGCCCACCCCTACCTGTTAACCCATCGGCTCGCCCACCCGCCTGCTCACCCCCTGCTTGCTACACCTTCACCCCCCCCCCCCCCCCCCCCCCCCCAAGGGCCACACCGATGAGCTGTGGGGGCTGGAGTGCCACCCGAGCCGCGACCGCTTCTTCACGTGCTCCTACGACAAGCGCGTGTCCATGTGGGACGTGCACTCGCACCGCCTCATCTGGAGCAAGTCCGTCGAGGTGGGGGCCTGGCGGTTCGCTCGAGTGCCCTCGCACCCACGTTGTTACACTCCAGCACGTGCTACAATGCTGCAGCGCACACACTGACGTGCGACAAGAACATACAAACGACACACCAACGAACCCACAGTCGTCGTGCGTGTTCATTCACGTGCTTTAATTAGAACTTGTCGAGAGCCCAAAGAGACGAAACATGTATTTCACTCGCCCCGTTCATTTGTGCTTTATGCATAACCAGGTGAGAGTCCATTGCTTAGGACGTTGTGTTTGTTTTGCCGTGTGTCTGTGCAGGAGGCGGCTCAGTCAGCTGACTTCCACCCGACGGGGACAGTGGTTGCGGTTGGAATGCAGAAGGGAAAGTGAGTAAAGAGTTGTCATGGAAGTGATGACACCCGATTTGCAAATGATAATGCATGTTGCGCTAACGGCTACCTCCCCATCGTCATACTGCTAAAATATTATCAGTGCCATGTTACTTTTGAAGACGAATGGACATAATCCATATGCATACATCGTTTTCCCTAACTAATCTTTGTCCCAATTCTTCTGGAACTTGCTGCTTGTGGGGTCTTGCCACTGAGAAGTGATGAAGCCAAGTGAGTCGCCCGGCCACCTCAGGTTTCCAGACTGACGTGTGGTTGTGCTGCGGTTGTGCTGCGGCGGTTGTGGTGCAGGTGGGCGGTGCTGGACGCCGAGACAAGTGACCTCGTGACCCTGCACACGGACGGAGCCGAGCTTCTCTCCGTCATGCGTTACTCCCCAGGTCCCTATTCGTTTCTCCCCTCGTCTCTTTGCGTTACTCTAAGGATAACGTTCTGTGCCTGTGTTGTGTACACTTGGGTCTGGGCCGTTTTTGGGTTCATTTGGGGTAAAATTGAACCATACCTGGAGAGACACCGTTTTGGACTTGCTTATTGGCACTCACTAAAAATGTGTGTCTGTGTGGGGAGTGGTGGCACAGTGGTTAGCACAATGTACTATGAAACTGGCGAACCAAGTTAGATTCCCGCTTGTGGTAAAAATCAATGGTGAATATCTGAACTGGTTCTGGACCCTTCCCTAGGTCGACTCGGCCTTAAATGAGTGCCTGTTGCAGTGTATATCTGCATTAGAAAAACAAAGACGGCTGGGTGTGGTGCTGACCACATCACCCCCTCATGCACTGTGCCGGCCTTAATTGGGGCTCGCTAACGGCACTTGCCCCAACAGCTGATGAGCTACATGGGGGATCTTTGTGTTTGTGCGATTGACATACAGACGGCTCAATGCTCGCGATCGGCTCACACGAGAACTTCATCTTCCTGCATGCAGTGAGCGAGGATGGGCGGCGATACACGCGGCTCGGCAAGTGCACGGTACTGCCAACACCGCGTTCGCCGCACACGCACCACACCCGACACCCCAAACTCACTATACACCCTGCACTCAGCACATACTTCACCACACCCAGTGTTACCAATACCACAAACACGATATTACCAATACCACACACAGTTGGTCATATCACTGCAAGCTTGATAGGTGCTAACAAACAGCACTTGCCCCAACACTCAGATGGCTGCACGTGTGATGTTTTCCGTATGCACGTGTGCGCATGCAGGGTCATTCCAGCTTCATTACTCACCTGGACTGGTCAGTGGACGGAGAGTTCCTCGTCTCAAACTCTGGGGATTACGAGATCCTATACTGTGAGTGCGAGAGGCCATGTGAATGCCTGGGAGTGTGGGTGGGTATAGACGTGTGCCTGTGTATTGTTTGCCACATTGCCCTGACGTGTGCCGTGCAGGCATGCATAGGTGCTCGTAATGGCAGCGTTTGCCCCAACAGCCTTTGTAGGCTACATGGATATGTCTGATTTTTTTTTCTATTTTTTGTAGATGCGTGCCTGCCTTTATCGGTGCTCGCTCACAGCACTTGCCCCTACAGTCTATACGTGGGATCTCTGTCTTGTTTTTGATCATGTGTGGATGTGCTCTTTCAGGGAACCGTAACTGTAGGCAGCAGCTGATGGCGGATACCATCCGGGACATCGAATGGGCGACGTACACCTGCGTTTTGGGCTTCCACATCTATGGTACGCACACGTGAGCACACGTGATCTTGGATATTTTTGAGTAAATGTAAGAAATTCTGTCGATGGAATACCTTGTTTGCAAGGGTGTCAATATAAGTATCCAGCTAACACACATGGGTACATTGTCACATGCGTGTGTACATTTACTGGTGCACACAGACATTTGACTTCAAGGCTCCTCCCTCGCTCAGTGGGACTAGGGTTAAGTCCTGACGAGGCAACCACCAATTGAATGTGTGCTCAACAGCCCATTGCGCCTTACAAATTTAAATTATTTGTATCTGTGCACGCGCATCTATGCGTAGAACGTTGTTATTGTAATTCGTGCACTATGTTATCATCCCGGTGACCCGAGTTAGATTAACGGTCACGACTAACGTCAGTGTTAAATATCTGAACTGGTGCCGGGCATCTTCTAGGTCGGCTCAACCTTAAATGAGTACGTGGTGCAGTGTGTAAACATCAGCACTGCACAGTGCATGGCACACCATCCCATTGTGTGGCCTTCATATGTGCTTGCGAGCATTGCTTGTCCCAACGTTGTGTATAGGCAACACGGGTCTTTGTCTTTGCGTGCATCTAGGAGTGTGGCCGGATGGCTCTGACGGCACGGACATCAACGCAGTGTGCCGAGCTCACAACCGCGCAGTCGTTGCTGTGGCCGACGACTTCGGGAAAGTTCACATCTTCGTGTACCCCTGCTCCCAGCCCAAGGTGTGCCATTGGTCCCGTCCAAAATGCAGTGACCAGATTCCTGGCCCACACCTTTCAACGAGACTGTCACCCCTATACTCCGATCGCTGCATTGGCTCCCGATCTCACCCTGTTCGAAGAACCTCCACAGACTCATCCCTGCCTACCTATCCTCCATGCCCTCTCCTAACTCTGCCCGCATCTCGCTCTACTCGTTTCCACACTCCTCTACCCCTCACTCTCATATCACGCTATTCCCCTCCACCCACTTTTCTATTAAAGTCGCAAGTCAACCTTTGGCCTGGCAAAAGTTCAGGCTCAAGTCCTTCCTCTGCTCCTATGACTGGCTGCCCCTATAAATATGCCCAACATCTCAAGATGTGGTCAAATCCAGATCCTGTATATCTACAATGAATTGTGTTGCGCAGGTGCCGAGCCGAATCTACAGCGGGCACAGCAGTCACGTGACCAACGTGGCCTTCCTACACGACGACTCGTACCTGCTGAGCACGGGCGGCAGCGACACGTCCGTCATGCAGTGGAAGGTGTGCTGAGGCTGGCGTTGGGGCGCCCCCCCCACCCTCCGCAAAGCCTGCGCCACTTGGTTGCCCCCGCTCTCCCATTGGTGGAGAAATTCCGAAAACCGACCGTTGCTACCGCGTCGAAGAGGTAAACGGTACCGTGGAGGCGACGGCGAGCCCTCTCATCCGTCTCGATGGTGGCGTCGGTGCTGGGGAGGCCACGGCTTTGTTGTGCACATGGGTGGGTGAGCGACCCCTCGCAGAGCCCCCTTCCTGACCACCTTGACCCCCTGAACCTGCTTATAGAGCCTGCCCCACACCGCACGGAGTTGGTGAACAAGTCGATTATTGTTGTAAAAACTAAACGGTGACGTTTTCGTGCGCTGGTCTTAAGTGTCCTGCTCGTGTCGGATTCCTGTAAATGTGTAGCTTTGCCTTGTGCCGTCGCAAATGCGCCCCGGTTGTGCGCACACGTTGCTCGATGTCGTTTTTGTAAACAAGGAAATATTTTCAAGAAAATAATAGCGGCTTTGCAAAGAAAAAAATTAAAAACGAAAATACCAGCGGTGTTTAATTGTGGGGCGGAGGATGTACAGTATTTAGTATTAAGGCGCAACTTGGCGTTGTCGCGAGGAGCCGTTTTAGAACGTAGTGAGTTTTGTTGGTGGCGCCCTAGTCCTGGTAACGGTAGCGTTGTAGTACATTTCACTCCTCGGTTGTTCTGATACATTCCTGTGTCCGCCCCCCCACCCTGCCTCACCTGGTCCCCCACACCCAGGAGAGGTTGGGTTGAGAGTTTTGGGGCGAGAAGCTTAGGCATTTTTACCTGGAATGTGTTAATGGGTTTTTATTAATTTATGTTTATAGTTTTATCGTGAATCGTCGGGGGAAGCTGGCATGATGTTGATGCACGATTGGAGAAGAGGTCGTGATGGTGCAAGAAAGGGCATGGAGCCTGGCGGCTACAGCTCATGTTTGCTTGACACTGATGGAATGCGAAGGAGGGTGGTGAGGCGGGGATGACCAACCCTTCCCCTGCTTCAGGGTGGGGACATCAGTCCCCCCTCACCCCCCCCAGTCCCCCCTCACGTCAAGTCACCCTTCACCCCCAATCATACCTTACATTGCTATCCCTTAGTCACTCTTCACTCCCTCGCACCATTGAATCCTCGCCCACTCTCGCCATAATCCCCAGTCACTGCTCACCTCTCAGTCACTCCTTGTCATTCCCAGTCACCTGTTGTTGTGCACTTGGGTTGAGGGGAGGTGGAGCCACGTGAGATGAGGGTTTAAAGGCAAGCACGCGCCGGCCACGTGATGATGCTTGTAACTATGATGATGACCCCCTTATTAAGATGGCGACTGTGACAATGTTTGGTGGTGATGTTGGTGATGATTGTTAGTGGTGGTGATGTTTTTATCGTGGTGGTTAAGACGATGACGATGGTGACTGTGGTTCATGTCGCACGCTCTCCCGAGTTCCGCGCGAGAGGCCGAGCTGTTTTGCTCGTTATCTGAGAAATAAAGAAGACTTCACACGGTGAGGAGGGGCCATGTTGTGGATGATGAGTGACCCTCTCCCCTGCTACTCGCTCTACAGATAACTCCTCAATAGTCGTGAGCAGAATAACTACACTTTTGACGAAAAACGATACGGTAAAAGCACTTTTTTTCAGGATTAAAAAATTTAACTTCAATACATATTTAAATATTTCGCATTTTCTTATGAAATGTTTGCATAAAATCAGTTTACAACAACGAGCAGAAAAAGTTGGACCGATTTTTCACAGACTAGTAAATTTAATTATTTAACTCTGTAATATTTGTTGTATTTCATAGCATATTTAGGATCAACACCCTCGTATAAATACTAACATAAGTTAGCATGTTGGGGTTTTCCCCCAATCTTGGCAGGACATTTTATAAATACAGTGTCTATACATTTTGTTTCTTATTGAAAAACCAAGTGAATTCTTGCGTACATTTTAAAAAACCATTACTAGATTGGTCCTATTGAAACATTTTGGCCAATTTTTTTTTACAAATCCCTACTTGTCATTATTTAATATGTTAAAAGCTTATCTATGCCTCGTGAAAAAGTAAAATCTCCTTTTAAATTCCAGTGAAATGTCACAATGTTTTTACCAAGCTACAATACTTTGTTTTTTTGACCCCAGTGACAGCACTTTCAAATTAGAAACGCATTGCCCTTTAGTACCCAATTAGTCCCCAAACAGTCATAGCCTGTATCAAATTAAGTCGGGGCCAAATGTGGAGTTTCCTCACCCTAGCCGTAAACAAATGACAGCACCGCTGTGCGTTGGACTTCATCCCAATGCCCAGGATTCACATGTGAAAATATGTAAAACAAGCTAAATGCCACGTGCGCCAGGCAGACCCGGAGGAGTCGCAGCCACAACTTTTGAGGCGTGACCTTCACAAATACAATCTCCCTGCACCCGGGCAAACAGTGCCTGGTCACGGTTAAAGGACGGAGGCTGCGCAGAAGTTGGCGTTGAGCGGACGGTCACCTGGGGCAGGTGAGCGGCGGGGGCTAGTAGAGGCCGGGCAGCAGGCGGTATGGCACGCGGTGGCAGTACTCGGCCCACGCGGCGCCATAGCGCCGCACGCACGCCTGCTCGGTGTGCACGCCCCGCACGAGCAGCGCGCCGCACACGTACACGGCCTGCACCCAAGGCAGGGCGGCGTGCACGCCTGAACAGCCCAGAGCGCAGCGCACACGGGGCCACACGGCGCATGCAGGATACATTACACATGTGGACTTGGAGAGCACACAAATTATATGGTATACATGACACAGGACACGACTGCACACAGGACATGGTATACTTAAAACACAGATCACATACCCGAACAGCACACACAGTATATGCAATACATGGGATATTATGCAAGCACACAAACACTATATCCGATTGATATAATGATTGTCGGTTCAATTATTCTGAGTAAATTATTACATAAATAATCAGATAATCCAGATAGAGGGGTGCAGATGTTTACCACAGGGCAGGGTCCACGCCACCGTCATGAGCAGCTGTCCCAGTGTGTCAGGGTGGCGCAAGACGCCCCACCAGCCGGACACCAGCAGACGCTTGCCAGTCGCCGTGGGAATGCTCTCCTTACCTACGCAGTGGAGAGTTTTACGCAAATGGCACCAATGGGTGGCTCAAGAACACAATCCATCCGCAAAACTCGGGACTTTTCACTTCGGTTTTTCAGTATCGTCAATAATTCGCAGAAGTATTACATCCTCAGAAGTATTTAATTAACAATCAAATGTTTCAAGCCACACAACAGGCTTGATGTCACTAGATGAAGCCACGCAAGATGATGTCATCCCCTTGGCCAGCAAGGGGAATATACTTTAAGCACTGGCGTTTGTCTTCAGAATTTTTGGGCAATGCTTTAATTTTAAAGTCACACTGCTCAAATGAGCATTGAGGCGGTGCCCATCTCCTGTTAACAGTCTTGACCCAGTGATCGAGGTTCCGCATGGCGGAGGGGATATTTGGCCAGTTTTATAAAGAGCAGGTCCCTAATATCAACGCAACTTTATACTAAAAACGAATGCATATTTTATCATCTTTTATGAGAGCTATTGTGGGGTCCCCCGTGACAGACAGCACATTAACGCTTTCAACCTTTGTTGGAAAGCGTAAAAAAAAGGAAAATGGTAAGAGGAGTGCGCTGTGAGGCTTACGAAAAGAGCGAGTCAAGCTGGGTTTGTGCTGGAAGGCGCGTCTCTCGGCGCTCGCTCTGCAGTAAATGTACAGACCCAGTCCTGCAAGAAACAGTAAACATGGCACACTAAAAATGCCGGGTACTGACACAGCCAGTGAAGTCGGTGTTTAACACTGCAGGATTAAGAGTGGGTAAGCAGTTAAGTATTAGTACCATGCAGTCGGTAAGCGGGCATTCCATATAGCTATGTGTGCGGGTGAGTATTATTTGTCAAAGATGAGGGCGAGTGCAGCGCTGAGCAGGTACCATAGAGTAGCGCGAGTGAGGCAGAGTGGTATAGCGGCAGCTGAAGGGGCTGCTGGACCAGGTAGGCAGCCGGAAGGGAGCACACGAGGGGAGTCCAAGCCAGATCAATAAACAGCAGCAGGAACCCGGCCCCTAGAGGCGATGTATCCAATGCAGCCACCAGCTTCCCCTACAACAACAGCCACCATTCATTACTAAGTGACGGTGATGTCACCACAGCGGTTGTGCCAGACTAGGTGCACTTGGGAAGCCACAAAAAAACATCTGCCTTACCGGTCATGAAACATACCCAGTTGTTGGGTAGTTTTAGTATAAGTGGTGTAACTCCTAACTAAACTATTTTTTTATTTTACCAGGTAAGGCCCTACATCCTGTAAGAGCAGTTGACTGTTGATTATAAACCAAAACAAATTGTCCTGCTTATTGATTTCATTTCAATCATGGATTTTCACAAACCAAGGCCTAAGTAAAAAACGTGATTTTTAAGAAAAAAATTCCACATTAAACGGGCAGTCAGACAAGGATATGCTTTTGACAAAGTTACAGCAACTGAAGATTTCATTTGATGAGATAAATAAAGGCATAAATATAAATGAAGAAAATATTAAGCATCCCAGACTTGCCGATTGCAGAGGCCAGTCATACTGCTAGTGCAGGAACTAAAATCGTCCATACTTCAGCAGAAGGTCACGCGTTACCTCGTTCCACAGGGCAGCAGCGATGTACACGATCTGAAATGTTGCGACGAGAGCGAGTGCAGAGCACGGGGTGCCAGCATCCCGTGCCTGCGCTGCAACCAAGCCCAGCACTAGCACCACCTAAACAGTCCAGCAGGGACAAGCGGTTGACTCGTTCCGAGTGTTGTAATGATGCATCGATTAAAATTGATTAAGGATCAAGATGTGTTCATTGAGTCATTGATTAAAATGTATTTTTAGTTACATGTCTAAAGACCATCACTCCACACTCACAACAGCTCTTCTCACCCACATGTGTTTTTGTTCAAGCACCATTTACTTAGAGGTGTCTCAAGAATGTTCTACACGCAATAACCAACATATCATCTCAAACATTTGCAAGGGCACCCCCAGTGACAGCTGTCCCTGTGTGGCGCAAGGTGACTCGACACCTGGTCCACAAGCAGGCAAGAGTGTGCCAAGTAGGGGATGATTCTTGTGTGCATCCCAATTAAACAATTTGAGTCATTTTCGAATTTGGAAAATTTGGACCATGCATGAAGAGCAATGAACATGGTCATGGACATGAAGTTAGCGATTCTGTGGAGCAATAATCTGAGGCAGGGAAGAGCGTGGGACTTGTTCAAGGCGTGGCACGAATCCCCCATAAAGCGCCAGCTGTCACTTGCAGCAGACGAACATGCACCCCGGCACTACTCACCCAGCCCAGCAGGCCCAGACGCAGCTCGCAGAAGTGCTTGACGTTTAGGGCGCCCATGCGTGGGTTCAGCTCCCGGCCGAGAACAAAGTCATATGCCATGTTTCCTGTCAACAGCATGAGGTCGAATAACGATTGGGGGAGAAACCTTAACAAAGACAAATATCCCCCGTTGAGGGAAGCGCTGTTGGCGAGAAACTTGGCAGCCTCTCTGAGGCACAGATGACTGCACCTGGAAGCAACGCTTCTGCACCTCGTTGAGCCACTTCAACAAAGTCTCCATTTAAGTCCTATAGCCCGTTTTGGGATCGTGCACATGCTCTCAAAGCACCCTCATTCAATGCTGAAGCAGTGGAGAGAAATCTGGGACAATACCAACGTCCTTAATTGCTGAATCCACAGAAGATCCACTCGTAATGGTGTGTACATAATCACATCAAAAACTCACACAGCAGATGTGGTTATTTCCTGCAATGTATAATAAACAATAGTCCACAGTGCAATTACATCGTAACGCCACTGCCCGCTTCGATCATTCACCAGCAGTGTTTTGATATTAACGAGGCTACTCCTCAAGCCGCCCACTGGCTGACTCACCAATTTCGATGTGCGCATTTTCATATTGTAGATCAAATGTCTGCTATACGAAAGCAGAGGATGACATACGTTATGCAGCACACAACTTCAACCAATGGCATATTTCGCACAGAAGCCATTCGCTCTTCAATCCTCACCACTGACGCAGCTTGATCCAATGAACGCAACCCAAGGTGCTTACGCTCACCTGTGTTCCCGAGCGGCGCCAGGTCTGCGGTGTCTTTGCCAAGCGAAGCTATGTATAGCGCAACGCCCAACAGCAGTGCGGCGCCGGCAGCGGCGGTGGCCAGGGGAGTGAGGAGGGTGGGAGCCGAGGTGGGGTCCAGATCAAATGCCCACCAGCCCGCCCCCATAGCAGCCAGTGTCAGCAACAGCGCCAGCATCCCTGCCCACAGGGAGTGACCACGTGTCAGTGAACTTGTCACTGTTGTGTTCTAAAACAGGGTTTCCACACTTCATTAGCGTGACTTGCATCCGCAAGTTTTTTTTACCTTTGCTAATCTATTTAAATAATGATTCAGTCGTTTCAAGTTTTATGCACCTGATGGTGAAAATGTAAGTTAAGAATCACTTTGAAAATGTTTGTAAAACTATAAGACAATTTATAAAATCGAGATTTCTTGTTTAAGGTTGTGAGTGAGATTTGCAGGTCCAATGAAAGACAGTGAGTAAATGGGGGAATGTATACCAATCATTAGGAATGTGCAGCATGTAATAACCTAATTTATATGAG
Organism: Lethenteron reissneri; assembly: GCF_015708825.2. Lineage (NCBI taxonomy): Eukaryota > Metazoa > Chordata > Hyperoartia > Petromyzontiformes > Petromyzontidae > Lethenteron > Lethenteron reissneri. The sequence continues at coordinate 7,357,417 of NC_083792.1, forward strand.
ACAATTGGTAAATGTGAAAAGACGTATCATGGCAGGCCACGAGGAACGCAGTTTTTCTAAATAAGTACCTGCTATGGCTGCTCTGGACCCAACTACCCCACACCCTGCCTCAAGTGTCTCACCGTTGGTTCTGTAGGCAAGCACCTCCCCGCTGTGCTGCAGCGCTCCCTTCACCACCTGCACACGACACGGTGCCCAGGTGACATGGCGGCCCCGCATTTACAGAACCGCCCGCAAAATTTCTATGATAATTTAATTCGTGAATGCTAAATATTTTATCAGGGTCAGTGAAGCAAATTTATTGCCAAAGTATCAAATAAAGTCAATATAAAAAATTATACAAAACACCTACGTGTTAAAGCAATAGTTAAAGCTGTAAATAAATAGAAAATATTAAAATTAAGCCTTCAAGTTCAAGTTCATTTATTAGGTATAGCCCTGTGAGCCATTCGGCTCTTGAATCGGATGCAACCGCAACAAACAAAAAAGCATCTTTTAAAGTGAATATGTGACTGAGTGCAAACAGAAAATCCAAGAAAAGACAGCAAAATATTGCAGAAAAAGCACCATACACCAACACTGTGTGCAAAAATCCCAGTGGGATGCAAGTCAAACAACAACAACCACAATACAACTTAGATTAAGGCCATCAGTCTAACTCTGTACTACAACAAACAAACATGGCCAAACCAAAACACTTTTGTGCCCCTGCCCGAGCCCCCAAACCAACTAAGGTTACTAAAGACCACAGAGGTCACAGGCCCACGCCTTGAGTAATTGTGGTGCTCATAAGGAATTTGTATCATGTGTATTAATGTTTTATCACCGCAATCTGGCACTGACGTTCATTACGCATGTATGTTATGCACAATAAAAAATTGTCAGCCTACGAACCTCCCACCTGACTCCCTTTGGAGTGGGTTGAGAAGTCCTGTTGTATTGTGAAAAATTATATCGCAGTAAAACCTCACTACAAGCAGCTGTGGCAACAAGCAGGCACCTCTCACCTCACCGCCAAGGGGCAGCACAAACAGCAGCACCTGCAAAGCCATCCACGCCAGCAGTGCCACAAGGCAACGCGGGTCCCACAGCCGCGCTGGGGTCCAGGCAGGAGCACCGGGTGACTGGGACAGGGACCCCAGCAGGCTGCAGCTGGGGGAGCCGGCAACCTGGGCCAGGCACAGCAGACCGGCTGGCCACACCAGCAGCAATATCACCGCACCTGCAACCCCAGAATTGGAAACTGCTTGATGATGCTGGTTGTAACTGCAAGCGAAACGTCGTATCCAATTGTTAAATGTTGTGGATTGCTCTCCAACATACTGGTGTGCTGAAGCAGTAATACATTGGTACGTTTGTTCACGTAACAACTTTATTAATTGGCTGTTTCGGATGGAGGGCATATGATACATTTAATCTAACCCAAAATATGAATTAGGAATCAATAAAAATGTGACCTTACAAATTATACAAAAAAAATTATATGCATTGATTATGTAATTGTAATAGTTTTCAGGAAGTATTGATATAGCAGTAAGGAAGCCAAATGGTAGCCGTCAGGGTGAAATTTATTTACATATTAGTTCCTTAATTGCAACAACTCTATACTGTAGGTTTAAATTGATCTCCATGTGGCCCTCCATTACAGATGAATGGAGAGTTTATGGATTAACGTCGTCAACCTTGGTTGGAAAGCATTAAAAAATAAACAACTCTTGGATCAAATCATGACAACTCATCACATTGCAGGGAGCGGCGAGCAGGTGGGTGAGGCAAGTGAATCGTTACTCAACTACCGTGCACTCACCTGCCAGGCCACGGGAGCTGAGCGGTGTTCTCTTGGGGCGACATGGGACGGCACGCTTGTGTGGGGAGAGGAGTGGGAGACACAGGGAGTCCCATTGTGTGCCTTTGGGTCCCCTCCGAGCACCAGCCGCCCAGCGTCGTTGGAAGCTGTAGTTCTTCACAATATCAGGGGTACGCATCTGCTCATGACGCTCCGCCTGCATGGCATGTCACACAGCCATGACACGCAGCAACACATAACATGGAGTGCACAGTAGAAACAGCACGTCTGATTAGCACGGGTAGCTACGTACAGTGCGAAAGAAGTTCAACATACAAGCATTTTTTATCTCCATTATGCTCTTGGCATCATTAAATGAAGAAACCATTTGGATCGCTCACACAGCAGCGCAAGCGTTCGTGTTAGAGAACAGCGCACGGTCAGAGGCAGCACTTCAAGTTTGCCAGATAACTGTCATACAGCAGTGGAATTTAGCCTAACCCAGAGAGTTAATTTTTTGCAGTTATTGGTGGCCGTTTTAATCACAGGCAGCTGCCTGGATTCGAACCCAGACTCTCATAGATGCCAACTCAGCACTCTGACCCGAGCCATATAATTGATTCACATAACCTACTCGACATCTGTGAAAAAGAGCTTCATATCTCATCAGATTTCTCCAGGATAAATATTCTAACCTTTATTTATAAAGATGAAAGATACAAATTTTGAGACACATTAAATATTTCCTCAGCAACGAGTGGCGCAACTGTTTACCACAAATGGAATCGCAACCCAAATTGTGATAACTCTTCAAACCGCCAGGATATGGTGAATATTTTAAACCACAGTACACAGCAAAACAGGCTTACAGCACGCATCCAGACCAAGGTACACTCATTACTACACACACCTGTGGTGCAGGTGCATCTTGCGAACTGGGCTGGGGCTCAGTGCGGTCCGGGCTGCTCTCCAGGCTGACGCTGCTTGCGGGCCCAGGGGGTTCCGGAGGGCTGGCGGCTGGCTTTGTGGGAGAGCGCGAGATCCTGGGGCGTCCACGAAGGCGCGCCGAGCGACCAGGGGAACCAGGAGCGAGCGAGGACTTGGGGCTTCCAGAAGAGTGAGCAGAAGAGTCAGGAGAGACGGAAGACTGAAAAGCCTTGGAGCGGCCCGGAGGGATGGCATGAGAGGAGGGAGGAGAACCAGACGAGCGTAAAGACTTGTGGCGGCTGGAAGAGCGGGTAGGAGAGCCAGGAGAGACAGCTGAGCGGCGAGCCTTGGAGCGGCCGGGAGAGCGGGCAGTGGTGACCCGGCGCTGCCTCCCTGGCTGCAGACACACAACAAAGACGATACAGATGACACAACATTGCACACGCATAGGGGCGGATTAAAAAGATGCACGCAATGAAAATAAGCAACTATTTATCCTTGCATTCACGTCACGGGTTATCCCACGTGATTTAAAGCTTTGCTAATGAGAAAGAACACGTGAATATCAGTCGGGCACGCTCTGACTAAGGCACGGAAGTGATGCTATGCCAAGAACAATTGGAGAGAAGCCATTGCAACATCACGTTAGAGATCCTTATGTAAAATGTAAGCTCCTGATCTTACATTCTATTTTCTCATTAACCTCACGTCAGATAGCCGATGAAGTGTTACTGGTGTGAGTATACCAGATTTTGACCCCTGCAATCTAATATGAAGCATACAATCCTTTTGAGTTGCCCAGAGTTAATAACATAGTCAAGATCATGTGCATTAATCCGTGATGCTGCAAAATAAGTTGAACCTGGTTTCCCTCTTGCAATTCACAAGTCCCCTTTAACATTGGTATCATGCGATAACCTGGATGGCTTTTAAAAGTTGATGTGCAATTATTTCTCATCGTATATTGAAGCTCACACGTAGACTGGAACAAGAGGTGCCGTGGATGTGGTGTGCAGGGGTCGTACAATGTTTTCCCAGGTCACTAAACACGGACAAAACCCGTCTGAAATGAAGCCCTGGGTTTAATTTGGGGCTTTGCCAACGTCAACTGCTCCCTTTAACATTGGTATCATGCGATGACCTGATGGCTTTTAAAAGTGGATGTGCAAATTTTTTTTTATTTAAAGCTTTCGTGACTGCAGGGATTCATATTCTTGGTTCTTTCGGTAAAGTCACGTAGAAGGGAAATAATTGTTTTATATTTATATTATTTTATTATTTCCCTTTACGTGACTTTACCGAAAGAACCAAACACGTGCAATTATTTCTCTTTGTATTTTCTACCCCACTTCATTTACTCTGCAGTGATATTTTCTCACCAAAAAAATATATAATTTTTTTTAAATCTCACTCGTAGACTGGAACAAGAAGAGGTGCCGTGGATGTGGTGTGCAGGGTTCGTAAAATGTTTTCCCAGGTCACTAATAAACACGGACAAAACCCGTCTAAAATGAAGCCCTCTGTTTAATTCGGGGCTGTGCCAACGTCAACTGCTCCCAACAGCTGCCACCAACGGAACAAAAAAATGGTGTCGCGTGTGAAAGGCAAAGCTCGCGGTCACTCCTCATCCTCTCACCTTCATAATCAGTCACTCCTCACTCCCCCAGTCACCCCTCACAGGTGCTCATCTCAGCCACTCCCCACTTATGAATCAGCCACGATGCCCCCTTGCTCACAGACCCAGACACACGCCTCGGTCACCACTCTTCATCACTCCCCTCAGCCCTGACACTATCACTCCCCCCCCCCCCCCCCCCAGTCACTCCTCATCCTCTCATCTTCATAATCAGTCATTCCTCACAGTCACTCATCAGAGTCGCTCGCCTCGGTCACTCCTCACGCTCCGTTACCCCCCCCGCGGAGCCGATTCTCGGCAGGGTCGAGGCGACGGGAGGTCTGCTTGGGTTCACCCACCGAGCGGGCGACGGCGCCGACTTGCTTGCCGTCGGAGCCCCGAGCCTCCGCGCGTGTCCCTCTTCTCTCCTCGTCTTCCCCTCGTCTCTCCTCGTCTTCCCCTCGTCTCGCCTCCGCTCTCCCTTCTCGTCTCTTCGCCTCCCCCCTCATCTTCTCGCGTCCTCCGCCACCCCTCGTCTCGGTTCCGTATTTTGGGCGGGAAAGGCGAAGCAGCTTCGCGAAGCTCTCAGTGCGCATGCGCGAGCGCGCGGATCCAATGGGAATGCCGAACTGTGGGTCCCGCCCACATTAAGTTGTGCACGCCCCCCCCCCTTGGCTCCTCCCCCCTCCTCCTCTTACCCGATATATTAATGCCCCATCACAAATAACTCCCACTACACTTATTTTGCTGTGCTTTTTTACACCTGATGAAGGAAGCTTGTGTTGTCTCCGAAACGGCTTGATTTATAATTTTATTTATATTATTATTTATATTATTATTTTTTTATTTTTACCTACGTGACTTTACCGAAAAAAACCTTAGAGTATTAATCCTTGCAGTAAAGTCGCGTAGGTAAAAAATGAAATTAAGATTAATAAAAAATAAAAACAATAAAATCACAACGTTTCGGAGGCAACAAGCTTCCGTCTTGTAGGATGAACCTCCGAAACGTCGTGATTTTATTGTTTTTATTTTTTACTACCGAAAGAACTAAGAGTATGAATCCTTGCAGTCACGAAAGCTTCAAATCTAGAATTAATCCTTGCAGTCACGAAAGCTTCAAATCTAGAATGCACGCCCACTAATTTGCACGCGGTGTCATCGACCATGGTCACTCCGCTGCTGGATTAAGACACCTGTCAACCCGTACGGTGGTGGTCTACCCCCCGTGTATTCTTGTGCAGGGAAATTGAGTTTTCAGGTCAATAGCGCGTACAGCCGTTTCAATACGGGCAAACATAATTGTCTATTTGTTTGTCTTTCTCTCCCTTGTGATGGGACTTTGTAGGATGAACGTTGAGATTGATAAGGGCACGGGGTTACCAATAAGGTCTGAGTTGGTCTTATAATCAGGTAGGGCACTGGTCAATAAGGGCTTGACATGGATGGATTAAGGCCTCCCTTAAGCGGCTCCATCCTTCAAGGCGATTTGTCTAACCAGGCAAAAACCCACGGTGGGCCAGGATGAGTCTCAATTGCAAAGGGGGGGTGGATCTCGGTCACCAAAACGACGCGCAAGTGAAAACAGCACGAAAATAGCAGTCTCACCACGTGAGCAATCGAAACTATTTCACAAACATAAATCAATGTCAAATGTCAATTAATAAATTCCTCCCCTTCCAGGGAGTGGCATCGAACAGATTATGCATAGAATGCACGAAAAGGAGTAAAAGGTGCAGAGACAGGAATATGGGGATGGTAAGTTTGGTATTGGAAGTCGTATCTCGAGGTGGACATCTAATAAGAGTTAACATCTTCAGTTATAGATGCTATACAATTGTTTGCCCAGCAAAGCATCTTTTAGGTGAAATTGGAAACGAGATCGATTCGATTGTAATGGACAAAGATCAGTGTCAGAGGCGTCTCTCAGTCCCTCACAATTCAAACGCAGGAAGTGACCAGTGGCTGTGATGCAGGGTTCACTTCAGCGATCCCCCACATTAGCGGAGGGGTTGGAGGAGGAGGGGGGGTGGGCGAAACTAATTAGATACAAAATATAAATAACATCGGAAAGAGAGATCAGAAGGGTAAGTCAGTTGTGGAGCGACTCATGCAGCCAGCTATGGCTGCACGGTTTGGTGGTACATGTTGTTTATGTCGTTTATTGTGAAAATTCGGTCACAGTTCCTATGATCGCTGTTACATTGCTTTTATGGCTTTATTTGTGATTTCGAAAAGTTTTTTGGTTTGGCCATGTTTGTTTGTTGTAGTACGGAGTTAGACTGATGGCCTTAATCTAAATTGTCTTGTAGTTGTTGTTTGACTTGCATCCCACTGGGATTTTTGCACACAGCGTTGGTGTACGGTGCTTTTTCTGCAATATTTTGCTGTCTTTTCTTGGATTTTCTGTTTGCACGTAGTCACATAGTCACATTAAGATGTTTTCTTGTTCATGTTTTTGTTTGTTGCGGTTGCACCCGATTCAAGAGCCGAATGGCTCACAGGGCTATACCAAATAAATGAAACTGAAAACTGATTGTGACCTCGAATTCGGAGGCTTCGCGGAGCAGCACACGATGCGATGGTTGTTGCCACTTCATAGCCACTTCGCTGCGGTGACCGAATGGAATGAAACCTGACCAGCGAAACGTAAAATGAAACGGGAGTTTAAAAGTAAAAGCTTCAATTTTTTTATACATTTATAAAAACAGAGAATGCTCGCGTCGTAGACCCGCGGCGAGACAGACGCTGCGCTCGAACCGCGCGGGTTCCTGCGCTCTTTATTTCGTGAACGCGCGGCAAAGAAGAAGCGAAGCGGTGCGGGCGAAGTCGGCCACTGCTGTAGCCAGCGGGGGGGGGGGGGGGGGTCAAGGTGGGAGCAGGGGGGGTCAAGGTGGGAGCGGGGGGAGGGGTCAAGGTGGGAACGCGGGGAGGGTCAAGGTGGGAGCGGGGGGGTCAAGGTGGGAGCGGGGGGAGTCAAAGTGGGAGTGGAGGGGGTCAAGGTGGGAGGGGGGGTCAAGGTGGGAGCGGGGGGAGGGTCAAGGTGGGAGCAGGGGGGGTCAAGGTGGGAGCGCGGGGGGGGGGGTCAAGGTGGGAGCGGGGAGGGGTCAAGATGGGAGCGTGGGGGGGAGGGGTCAAGGTGGGAGCGGGGGGGGTCAAGGTGGGAGCAGGGAGTGGTCAAGGACGAGGCGGCGACGGTGACGCTGGTACCCGAACTTTGCCGTCCAGCGGCAACAATAAGCCCAGGTCCGCCGAGCTCCACAGGAACCCTGGGATTTTCTGAACCCCGTGGGCCGGCGAAGCTCCCAGGACCCCGGGGAAGGTTACGTGGCACGCGTGTGGTTGCTAGCAGCGACGTTATTGCTTTGCAAATTATTAACATTGCCATTGCTGCGACTACTACTGCTACCGAGCGGTGAAAATAAAGACTTCATATTGCAACAACCGTGGCGGTGGCATCCACCGCCGTGGAGCTCCGAGCACAACGGGAAACCGGGCAGGGCAGCAGCTGCGCTCAGTGACGCAGCCCCACAC
>NC_083792.1:7365778-7473186 GCF_015708825.2 Lethenteron reissneri
CCGACAGCCCCAGCACACCTGTACACACACCTATATATACACACACATCAGTGCACAAACCTGTGTGTGTGTATATATACCTATACACACGCACATACTTGTCTCCACACATGTCCGCATAGGGTGCACATCTTATCCAGGGTGTGGAGGCGATTGTTGCATGTCATGGAGGTGACAGGCTGGGCAGGGGAGATTGATCATGGCAGTGTTCTTCACCAATTTTCAGAGGGGGGCCACTTTTGCCGATAAGACATCGTCAGTGTGAGGGCCGCCACACATTTGAAACCTTAGGGGGGTTTGACAGCATCACGACGATGATGATGGGGGATGTTGTCACTCTGTGTGTCTTGTCGGGGGGCCGCACGTCAGAGGCCGCACTAAAGGCCACCGGGGGCCGCCAGTGGCCTGCGGGCCTTGCAATGAAGAACACTGAATTATGGTTAATGGATGATGGACGAGGTGCAATGGGATAGGATGTATGGGCTTCGAAAACAGCGATGGACTGGGTTGACAGCAATGGGCGAGCCTAATAATGGAGTGGCGAGAGCTGATGTAGCAGTGGTGGGCTCAATGGAATGGGCAGAGATACATAACATTTGAGGAAGGCCCAGGATGGGTATACTTTGGTGGGGGGGGTCCTCTTTGTATATTTAATTCCTTCCCTTGACCATTTCACCACCACCCTTGCCCAATGAAGCCAAATGATCGATTGTTTGGCAATTTCAGCTCTTGTCTTTTTTTTAAACGCGATGCAAGATTTAAAGGCTCAATCAAAGTTAAAAAGAACTATTTTAATTTCGGTACAAGGCTGCTAGTAATACACACAGCGATGCGATGGCTTTTACTCCCAAACTACCCGCAGGACGTGTCATAGTGCTCCAGTATTGCGTTGTAACCATGATAAATTAATACACATTTCACAATAAAGGGGGACTTATCATTCCTAGGACCCAGGCTGCAGCACGTTCAGCCCCTGCGTTAATCGAGCCCAGGTGATGGGTTGGGGTTGATGGTCTAGGATGTATGGGCTAGGGTTGATGGGCTAGGATTGATGGACAAGTGTGTTTAGGCTGGGGTATAATGGGCTGTGCAAGCAGGAGGGTGCGGGCTGAGGTGTGTCAGAAGCGAAACTCCCACGGCCCCGTTTCAACCACCACGACTGGAAAGCAGCGTTATCGCTTCACCACCCTGCCACCCATTTAATAAAGGGTAGTATTTTTGTTATATATATTGTCCCCATATTAAAATGACAATATCAATAAAGTTCTATATATTTATTATTTATAATTGATATTTGGGTTAGGCCACGTAACAATCCGGTTACATTTCTGCTGTAAGACCCACCCACCCAACAGTGAAATTGTCACGCGTATGAGCGTTTAACGACACGCCAATTATAATTGTTTTGCTCACCGGTGAAGTTAGTGAGCAATTATCACAACCAGATTCAGCGATTAGATATGCCGCGACGTTCCGTTCGAAACGTACCGCTTGAAACGGCGAAGAGCATCATCAGGACAAGGTCCATGAAGTCAAAGTAACATCCAGGAAGTCTAATGGATAAATGTTGATTGCGGGAATCGTTCTCCAACTTTATCCGTTGAGTGAGCTGAAAACAACTGGCATCGTCAAACGCGTGTATGCAACAACCGATTTTGTTTGGCTGCGTCAAGCAGTAGAGGGTCTTGCGACACATTTTACGGAGCCTGAACCAAAACGCAATTATGAATCGAAATACTGACTGCGCACAGCTCCGTGCTTAGTTGTATTTTTCGTCGTAACTTATTTTACATTACATTTTTTTATATATATTGTGGACCTGCGTACCACACGGGCAGGCCAACAACCAATTCCAGCCGTGGCCGGACTAAAACCCTGACCCTTGCATGAAGCCACGGAGAATGGCGAGGACGAGGAGGTGTGGGATGGAGCGAGAGGAAGCGAGTCTATATAGCGTGGGGATGAGGACCCAGGCCCTGGGCCAATACTGGGCCACAGACAACAGTTCCCAATGGTCATGGACATGACGTACCGTACACCCTTTTCCACTGCCAAATCTGAGCAGAGCCAGCGCGGGGCCCGTTATGGTATGGGTGGTTTTCCAGCGGCTATTTGCCGTGCCGAGCCAGAAACCAAACAGTGCTACTGCTGGCCTCGCAAGAAAACGTCTGAATCTGGCTGGGGGCCAAGCAGGGCCAGGGAAGACGAGGCGCTAATGACGCGTTCATTGCATCTCACGTCATAACACCCGAACAGTCAACAGCAAGGCGTCTAAGCGAGTTGGGAGGCGTGCGATTGTGAGCGAGTGAATGAGTGCAACCGTGAGTGTGCGAGTCAACTCAAACACAGTGTGACCGCGTCCATCGTGGGTCCCCGACTTCACACGCAGTGCTCGGCAAGGGCGGGGGAAGTGCGGTTGCAAACGTCGTGGTCCGTGGCTGGTGGTGCCTGGGGGGGGGGGGCCCGGCCCCAATCCTCGGCTATTGCTGCTGCCACCGCTAGGCTTTGCTAAACCGCGTGAGCTCCTGGCGCACGGCTGGGGAAGGAGGGGAGGGGTGAAGGGGGGCAGGGAGAGGGACAGAGGAGGGAGATAGGTCAGGGTCTACTCAGGCGCTCTCCGATCCCTTGCCTATTGTCAGTGAAGAACACTAACGGGCGATGGCGCTTAACGAGCCGGGACGTGAATGATGCCACCAGGGGGGAGACTGGGCCATGCGAGTCCCGGTGTCGCCTGGGCCGTGCAATTGTGGCCCCGGGCACGGAGACGTGACTGCTACGGACACGGCGGCCGTGTGCACAGGGAGGGGGGGTGGGGAATGGAGACACGGAGCGAGAGACTGCGAGACAAAGACGTGGAGAGATACACGGAGAGTGGAGACACGGAGAGTGGAGACACGGAGAGGGAGACACGGAGAGGGAGACAGAGACACCGAGAGACGGTGAACAAGAGATCTAGAGAAAGTAAAATGGAGAGGAAACAGACGGAGACACAAAGACACAGAAATACACAGAGATGCAGAGAAATGGGGATGCGCAGAGACACGGCACAAGGTTGCAGGCACCTGAAGAAATGGGGGGCCCTGTGCACAGGAGCCCTCCAACATTAGAGACCCCCCCCCCCTCTACCAACATCCCCCTCACCCCCCATCCCCCCCCCGGGTCTCACCGGCCAGGATCTCCTCCTTCACCTTGTGCAGCTCCTGCCGCACGCCGGCCAGGATCTCCTAGGGCACCGCGCGCACCACACAGCCACCGTCACGACGCCCGTCCGCTCCGCGAGCACCCACTATCGGCGCCATGAACACCAAGAGGGTGGCGGCGCGGTGGTAACACCTGTGCCTCACAGCAAGAAGGGCCTGGGTTCAATTCCCCGACTAGGGAATTTGTATGTTCCCCAACTTTCCTCTCGAAGGTAAACCCACCACGAAATGTGACCGTGTTGGCCAAACGTCCCAAGTGCTGAAACTTGACCTGCCAATTTATTCGATTGGGACTTCCCACACAGCAACAGCATTGCTCTCGAGTGCAAGTACATGGCAGGGCTCTCCTGAAATAGTCTTGAGTCTCACAGTTAGGATGTTCTGGGTGAGCACGTGGAATAATAATGATAATTAACTGATGTTTCATTTGGTTTTGATATCATCCTCAAATTGTCCCGATCTGACCTGGACTAACCCTCCAGTATTATATCGCTCAATCTGTCGCCGTAGCACTTGCAAGCTCTGCTTCAGGCGGTGTCCTGCTACATCAGGCTGTTGAGCCACAAATTCTATAACCAACGAGCTTGGCTTCGCGTGGGAGGAACCCAGAGCAAACCTAGACACGAACGCTCCACGCTCCGTACAGATAGATTCAATAATCCATCTGCCTTACCGACATCGGGACACATTGCAGCTCGGCGGTAGGCTTTCGGAGTTTCACAAATCTCTCACCTGATCCACCAACCCCTGCCTCAAAATAGCACCACCACACAGAGGCCCCAAAACCTGGAGGCCGCAGACCCAGAGGCCTTGGCGGGCCCCATGTGTGTGTGGAGTCGGTGCTCGGAACCCTTTTTTCTTATTTTTTTGCGACAAAACCTGAGGCCGGTACAATACGCCGATGAACATTGGAGGACGGGGGGGAGGGAGGGGGGACAGAAAGTGCGCAAAAACTCAAATTCGCTGCAACGAGACCGAATGTAAGTGGTGGGGGTGGGAGGTCGGGGGGGTGGGGGGCACGAACCTCTTTGAGGTTCTGCGAGGGGCCGCCATCCGGCACAGCGTGCAGCGTCAGAGACCCGACACACGACTTGGTCCTGGTGGTGGAGAGAGGTGGGAGGGGGTGGGGGGGCCAGTGGACAGTGAGGGGGGCGAGGGAGGGGGGGAAGCCACAGGGTCATTTGGTGGCTTAGGGCCCAGGCCAGTCCCCCCCCCCCACCCCACTAGTGCTGTCCCTGCATCCGCACCTGCTCAGGCTGCGCAAGGAGTTGAGCGCAGCGTCCGGCTGCTTCTTCTCGGCCCCGCGGCTCATCTCCAGCCTGCAGAGACGGAGGAGGAGGAGGAGCGGGCAGGTGTTGGAGAGACATGTGGACGCACTTTGCAGGCGAATGGACAGACAGCCTGATGCACGGACGGACCACCGGTGGACGGACCGACGAACAGACGTGGAGAGGCATACGGACAGATGGAGAGGGAGACAGATTACGAGACGTAGGCACCTGCTCAGGCTGCTGGAGGTATTGAGGGAGGGACCGGGTTCCTTCCCCGTGGCCTCACGGCCCATCTCCAGCCTGACGGGGACACGGGGACAGGGGACGGACACAACGCACGCGTGGACGGATGGACGGACGTGTGGACAGATGATCGCACAGATAAACAGTAAAATGGACGGAGAAATGAATCGACATACACAGGAACAGACAAAGCAATGGACGGATATACATGACTGATGGACGGCGAATCAACCGACAGATGGACGAACAGTTGGATGGAGATGACGCATGACGATGGGGAGGGGAGGAGAAGGTGGACATGAAGGGACGCACTTGGACTGCGATCGACTGAGCGGCTTCCCGCTGGCCCAAGGCGCCTTCTTGGGGCTCTCTGCGGGCAGACACGGGGAGAGAGAGAGAGAGAGAGTAGTACACGGGGAGAGGGAGCGGTACACGGGAAGAGGGAGCGGTACACCGCCAGCAACAGGCGCCCAACGAGAGCCCACACACTCACCAACAACACCACTCAACAAGCACTCGGTTCACACACGTCACATACACACACAACAATACCCAATACACACCCCCTTGTTGCCAGGTTGAAAACATTTGCGCCCCTCTAGTGCTCGATTAGTGCTGCTAAGGTGCTACTTGCAGTGACTGATAAGCATCGTCTATGGGCCATTTCTAAGCGGTAGGCCTCATGTGGCAGGATCCCCCGCCCCTGGTGATCTGGAAGGGTCTAGAGCTGAGATGATGCGGTCGCTATGGTGACACACCGAGAGGCCTCGTGTCTTTCTTGGGACCAGCGATCGCAGCCGGAGCCTCCTCCTACAAAGAGAGACCCACCACCACAGTGACACATCATCACACAATCATTGGCACACCATCACAGTCACACACCATCATACCATCAGTGGTACACCATCCCACCATCACAGGTAAACCTGGAGACACTCACGGGTCCCGGTGCTGGGTTTGGGGTCCCTGGGGTCCCTGGGGTCCCGGGGGTCCCCGTCGCTGCCGAGAGAACCCCCTGAGAGGTCTTTTTCCTGCGGGGACACACGGTGGGGGGGGGGGGGGGGTTGCCAATGATGTGTAGAGGCAGGAAGGCTGCGATCGTCATTATTGTCGTGCAAGCCGCATGCCGCATGACGATGGTGTTGACGATCGTGATGACGTCGACAGCAGCGACGGTCGTCAGGATGATGGTTGTGATCATGGTGAAGGAGGCAGAAGTGATGGCGACGTGAGTGATGGTGATCGTGATGGTAGTGGTGGCGGGGATGATGATGGTGAATCATGGTGATTATTAATGATGATGTTGACGAGGGACCCCACCTCCGGGCCAGCATGGCACTCATCTCATCCATTAGGCCCCCCCCAGAGCCTCCTCCTCCTCCTGGGGGACCCCGGCTGCCCCCTCCTCCTCCAGGCCCCGACTCCTCAGTCTTGGGGGGGGGGGGGGGGGTGCCCAGGGGAGGGGAGTGGAGAGGGGGGGGAGCGGGGGTTAAAGGTGTAGTCCACCTGTCCATACCCAAGGAGCCCTTCACAAGCTCGAGTCGAGGGTTTGGACATGGACTGAGAGCCATCGACGTATCGAACGCTCGATGTGTTTGATGAAATCATCGACGTTCACCAAAAGGTCTCAATGAACATGCCATTATTTACGGCAAATATCAATGTCTCTAATTCAAACGCAATGTTTGTTTATTGAATAAAACAATCCGCAAGAATCGGTCCGTTCCAGACGTGTCCACGTTTGCTGCCCAATCCCTCCGCGTGGACGCCGGCTCCCGGGCGGCCCAGTCCCACAAGCGGTGTGGGGCCCTGGGGGCCCTCCCGAGCTTGCCCTGGGGGAGACGCCCTGGGAGAGGCGCTGGGGGGATGCGTGGACCCCTTTCTCACAGGCCAACCCCCAGACACATTTCTCAAGTCGGCCTAGGCCCACTGCGGGCCGACCGAAGTTCAACGCAGCAACAACGGCCGCGGGAACTCGGCACAAACCAATTTCTACCGCCCGAAACACAGACGCCAACACCCGCACTGTCCGGGGCAAACCCAGAGGCAGGTGGCAGCAACCCTCACCCCGGCCGCCCACGGACTCTTCTGGGACTCGTTGGGCCTTGGTTGCTTTGTCCGCCCCCTGCCCCCCCGACTCCGCCAACTCCCAACCTCCTCGTCCTCCACTTCCGCTTTTCTTCTCCCCGCACTCCCCCCCCCCCACCCCCAATGCCACTCACTCGCATGATGCGGTTGCGTTTTGACGCTTTTTATATATTTCCTGGGTCGTTGACCCGGGCAAGTGGCGGCTAAATTAAGCGTTGCTTCGTGTCCCTGCCTTACAGTGTTCGTGGCGTTGTTGTTGGAGTATGTTATCGGTGCTGTGTTGTTGTTGTGTTTATGTTGTTGTTTCTTGTTGCAGTGTTCTTGCTGTCGATTGCGTTATGGTTGTTGCGATTGCGTTGCTGTTGGTTACCGGCTGGACTTTCTTGAGTTGGACCCCTGTGATCGAGGCCCCGAACGCAGGGGGCCTTGGGGCCGCGCTTCCTCCTGCGGGGGGCGGCGGTGGGGGAGGGGGCGGGGGTGGCGGGGCCCCCCCCCCAGCCTGGGCCCCCCCAGGCTGGGCCCCCCCAGGCTGGGCACCCTGGGGTCCCGTTCCACACACGGGGGCCGCAGTGTGGGCCAAAGTGGAGGCCCCGTTTCGTCCTGAAGTGGGAACAAACAGGGGTCCCGTGAACCCCCTCCGATCCCTCCCTCGAGTCCCCCTACCCTGCCCCGCCCCCACCCCCTCCCCTTTAGGTCCCCCCGTCACTGAAACCTAAACACGGACGGTGAGACTGATGAGGGGACACTGCAACGAGGTTGAGGACGAGGAGAGGGATGATGGGGAGGGAAAATGAGAGATGGGGGCGAACGTCATGAACGAGCGAGATGAGAAGAAGTGATGATGAGGTGAGGAGGGATTAGCAAAGAGGAGAGATGGTGAGAAAAGAGGGGAGATGGGAAGTAGACAGATGAGAGAATAGAGATGAGGTGAAATTATCGGGAGGGAATATGTGAGACAGGAAATGAGAGATGAGGTAAGGGAGGGGAAAGTGAGATGAGTGAAGGGGACAGGTGGAGAAGGTAGTGACGTGGAGGGAAATGGTGAGAGGTAAGACAAGGAGAGATGTCAACGGGAATGGAGAAGAGAAGGTGGTCCCCGTGAGGAGGTGTTACCGTGGAAACTCTTGTCCAGGTCCTGGTACGAGTCTAGGGACTCGTACAAGCTGAGATGCAGACACATGGAGACAGACAGACACACACACACACACACAAAGATTCCCATAGAGCCTATTAAGGCCGGTATGGAACACAAGGGTGGCCAGCACAACGCCCAACCACCTTTGGTCGCTTCTCTACCCTCCTGTTGGAGCGCAACTTCCTCCAAATGCCCGGAAGCATCCTTCACAAGCCTCCTCCACAAAGGCCGATCTTGACATCGCTGGTTCCCATCATCGGCAAGTACAATTAGCTCACATCCTTCTGTACCGCATCAGTTCATCTCTTCTCTAGCCCGTGCCGTACCCATTTAGTTCCCCTAACCGGCCAAACAGAAGCTGCTTGCACTTGGGATGTCTGCACATGCGGGCTACATGACGCAGCCAACACAGCCTCGCCTGCTGGAGGAGCTTCCACAGACAAAAAAAATACAAAGATCCCCCGTGACTTTAGCGAAAGACCCAAAGAATATTAACCAGACTGTTGGGACAAGTGCTGTTAGCGAGCACCTATGAAGGCCGGCACACGGGGGGGGGGGGGGGGGTGGCCAGAACAACACCCAGCCACCTTTGTCTCCCTAGTGGCGATGACCGAGTCGACATAGGGGAGGCCCAGGACCGGTTCAGATAATCGTCACTGGTGTTGGCCTTGAGCAGAAATCGAACCCGGGCCGCCGGGTTTGTAGCGCAACGCGCTAACCGCTGCACTACACAGACACGCACACACTCATTGCACACTCACCACCATTGCCATCATAGTGCAGCAATAGGAACCATTCAGAAGAGTGCTGCTCGGCAAGTTTGGTGCACTGAGAAGTGCCGGTATGGCAGAACGACACATTAATGACGTCATACTTATCCACCAGGTACAATGACAAAGATCCCCCTGATAGCTTTAACAGACTGTGGGGGAAAGTGCTGTTAGCGAGAGCCTATTAAGGCCGGAATGGTACACGAGGGGGTGAGTGACCAACAGCACGTCAGGCCGCCTTTGTCTCCCTGGTGACGATGTTTACACACCACACCAGGCATTCGATTATCTGAATCGGGCCAGGACCGATTCAGGTAATAGTCACCGGTGTTGGCCGTGAGCGGGAATCGAACTCGGGTCGCCGGGTTCGTAGTGCAGCACGCTCACCCGCTACACTACCGCTCCACATACACACATACACACACACGTACACATACATACATACACACACGTACATACACACACACGTACATACATACACACACGTACATACATACACACACATACATACATTCACACGTACGCACCTGTCGCCGCCCGACTCGGCCTCATCACGATCCGGGCTTTGTGGAGGTCTTCCTCCTGAGATGATCACGCACACACACACACGTGTACACCAGTCCACACGCGCGTGTACAGACAAAGATCCCCCGTATAGTCTACACAAGCTGTTGGGGCAAGTGCTGTTGTTAACCAGCACCTATGAAGGCTGGCACGGCGCACGAGGTGGTTGGTGTGACCAGCAACACGCCCTATCGGCTTTGTTTAGACACCGGACCAGGCATTCATTTAAGGCTGAGCTGATGTGGGCGGGGCCTAGGACTGGTTGAGAAGTCACTCGCTAATGATCTTGGCCGTGGCGGGGAATCTAACTTGGGTGGCTGCGTTCGTTCTTTGTGGTGCAGTCTGCCGACTACCGCACCGCAGGTCCCATATACACACAGTGTCACACACGCAACGTGTCACACAAAGATCCCCCGTATAGCCTTAACAGAATGTAGGGGCAAGTGCTGCTAGCGAGCACCTATGAAGGCCTGGAACGGTACACGAGGGGGTGGGTGGCCAGCACCACGCCCGACCGCCTTTGTCTCCCCAGTGGCGATGTTTACACACCACACCAGGTACTCATTTAAGGCTGAGTCGACCTAGGGGAGGCCCAGGACCGGTTCAGATAATCGTCACTGGTGTTAGCCGTGAGCGAGAATCGAACCCGGGTCGCCAGGTTCATAGCGCAGCGCGCTAACCGCTACACTACACGCACAGTGTCACACACGCACAGTATCACACACGCATGCACCGAGCACGCGCGGGTACTACAACCCGCGCAGCTACTGCAGATTTCCTCCCATCACCACAGACCGGAATCCCGCTTCCCCTACACCCACGTGCGTTTAACTACACAAACATACGCCGGTACAACTGCGTACACACATACACACGTGCACACGTGTGTACACACACAACTGCCATTCGCCACTTAGTGACAGTGACGGTACCACACCGCTTGTGCCAGGCTAGGTGCACTTTGGGGCCATCACATGAAGTGTGGAAGGCTCGCTGCTGTCAGGGGGTCACGGGACAGACCCAGGTGCCATGGGTTGACTGAGATGACTATATCCCCTACTGTGCCAACTTGCTGCATTTTATCCACCCGTTACGCCGCTCGTTGTTGCGAGGGTCACTTTTTTGCCCTCTGTTATTGTTGGAGGGCGATTGCCTCCAACTGCCCAATAGCATCCTTCATGAGTCTCCTCCTTGCACCACTGGGACCAGTTTTTAGCAAGTCCACTCAGCCAAACATCCTTCTGTACCACATCATCCCATCTCTTCTCTAGCCTGTGCCGTACACATTTAGTCACCACCAAACCGACGCAGATGTTCCATTTGAAGGGTCCACGTTTTGCAAGCATAGAGGAGGGCACAAAACTATGGCTGAGTAGATTTAAACCTTTGTTTGGAGCGACAGACCAGGAAGCTTCCACACAACGTTGCACAGCTGACGAAGAGATAACGCCGCTTGACCGATTCGGATATAACATACAAAGACAAAGATCCTCCACAGATAATTGGTTCTTTACCCTTCTATCTGGCAACAAAACTGACACCTTTTTGCAAGGAGTCATGTTTGCATAGACCGCAATACCTGCAGTCATAAATACAAACAAAAGACATAACTCTGATAATGTGCACTGTCCTTGAAGTTGATTGGTCCACACCCGAGACAGCTTTCCTTCGAGCCTAGTCTCATATGGGTTGGACCAGATGACGCCAAAAGGCGCACAACTCAAGGACAATGCACCATCAGAGTATGAGAGCTCGGGGCAAGCATCTACACTATGGGGACCTCATTTGCCAGTAAAAATATGATAATTGGTTCTTTACCCTTCTATCTGGCAACAAAACTGACACCTTTTTGCAAGGAGTCATGTTTGCATAGACCGCAATACCTGCAGTCATAAATACAAACAAAAGACATAACTCTGATAATGTGCACTGTCCTTGAAGTTGATTGGTCCACACCCGAGACAGCTTTCCTTCGAGCCTAGTCTCATATGGGTTGGACCAGATGACGCCAAAAGGCGCACAACTCAAGGACAATGCACCATCAGAGTATGAGAGCTCGGGGCAAGCATCTACACAATGGGGACCTCATTTGCCAGTAAAAATATAATTGGTTCTTTACCCTTCTATCTGGCAACAAAACTGACACCTTTTTGCAAGATAGAAGGGTAAAGAACCAATTATCATATTTTTACTGGCAAATGAGGTCCCAATAGTGTAGATGCTTGCCCCGAGCTCTCATACTCTGATGGTGCATTGTCCTTGAGTTGTGCGCCTTTTGGCGTCATCTGGTCCAACCCATATGAGACTAGGCTCGAAGGAAAGCTGTCTCGGGTGTGGACCAATCAACTTCAAGGACAGTGCACATTATCAGAGTTATGTCTTTTGTTTGTATTTATGACTGCAGGTATTGCGGTCTATGCAAACATGACTCCTTGCAAAAAGGTGTCAGTTTTGTTGCCAGATAGAAGGGTAAAGAACCAATTATCATATTTTTACTGGCAAATGAGGTCCCCATAGTGTAGATGCTTGCCCCGAGCTCTCATACTCTGATGGTGCATTGTCCTTGAGTTGTGCGCCTTTTGGCGTCATCTGGTCCAACCCATATGAGACTAGGCTTGAAGGAAAGCTGTCTCGGGTGTGGACCAATCAACTTCAAGGACAGTGCACATTATCAGAGTTATGTCTTTTGTTTGTATTTATGACTGCAGGTATTGCGGTCTATGCAAACATGACTCCTTGCAAAAAGGTGTCAGTTTTGTTGCCAGATAGAAGGGTAAAGAACCAATTATCATATTTTTACTGGCAAATGAGGTCCCCATAGTGTAGATCCTCCACAGAGTTGAATCTTGGGGCAAGTTCTGTTAGCGAGCACCTATCAAGACCGGCACAGCATATGAGGGGGGTGGTGGCCACACACACACACACACACGTTCACACACGGACTTGTACAACCAGGGCTTAAAAACTAAACTTTTTCCGAGTCGCTGGTAAACTGCAGTAGCAGTCGTAGCCACAGCTCATAGCGAGAGAGAGGAAGACTGGATGTGGTTTGTGCGGGGCTGGAAATATTTTCCAGGTTGATGACCCGGTCATTGCTAACTGAACTTCAGTTCTGGAAACAACGACATTCACACACACATGCACAAGATAAAGACAACGATCCACCGTATAGCCTTAACAGATTGTAGGGGCAAGTACTGTTAGCGAACACCTATGAAGGCCGGAATGGTACAAGAGGGGGTGGGGGGCCAGCACCACGCCTGGCCGCCTTCGCCTCCCTAGTGGTGATGTTTACACACTAGGGAAGGCCCAGGACCGGTTCAGACAATCATCACTGGTGTTGACCGTGAGCGGGAATCGAACCTGGGTCCCCGGGTTCGTGGCTCCGCATGCTTACCGCTTCGGCAACGCTCCACACCGTACAAGGGCACACGCAGAAACACACACACAGACACATACACACACATACACACACACACACAGACACACACAGACACACACACACACAGACACACACAGACACACAGAGACACACACACAGAGACACACACACAGAGACGCACACACAGAGACGCACACACAGAGACGCACACACACAGACACACACACAGACACACACACAGACACACACACACACACAGACACACACACAGACACACACACAGAGACACACACACAGAGACACACACACAGAGACACACACACAGACACACACACAGACACACACACAGACACACACACGTGGCTACACGTGCCACCCCTCCTCCAAATGCAATGTACGTGGTGACCCCCCCCCCCCCATTTTGATCAATCCTGAAGACTCAACACTTCCCAAGTGTCACCCCTGATCCTATGACCCAGTAAACAGTGGGAGAGGGAGCACAACAGGTGGGGGGGGGGGGGGCACATAGCTTCACCTGTGACACACACCTGTCGTGCATCACACCCTGTGTACAGGTGCCCCCCCCCACGTGCTTCTGTACTGGTCACACCCCATGCACCCCCAAACGCACACACACACGTACAACTACAGACACAGACACACACACGTACAACTACAGACACACACACACGTACAACTACAGACACAGACACACACACACACACGTACAACTACAGACACAGACACACACACACGTACAACTACAGACACACACACACACGTACAACTACAGACACACGCACACACACGTACAACTACAGACACACACACACGTACAATTACAGACACACACACACACGTACAACTACAGACACACACACACACACACGTACAACTACAGACACACACACACACACACGTACAACTACAGACACAGACACACACACACGTACAACTACAGATACAGAGACACACACACACACACAGGTGCCTCCAGGCCACCCTCCCTCCTATCACGAGGCCCCCCCCCCCCCGTACCTCCCGCGCCCCCCACCGAGAGCGCCTCGGCCCCCCACGTCATGGCGTTGATGAAGAGGTTGGCGTCGTCCTCGCTCGTGAAGCTCAGGCCGAACACGCGGCCCTCGCTGCGCCACTGCAGGAAGGTGGGGGTGGCGCGGTGGAAGCGCGTGCCCTGCGTCAGGTGGCACTCCAGCACCGTCTGCGGGACGGGGGGGCACGGGGTAAGGGGGGGCACGGGGTAAGGGGGGGCACGGGGTGAGGCGGAGGGGGCACAGGGTGAGTGGGGGGCAGCGGCGAGGGCAGGGTGGTGAGGTGTGTGTGAGTGTGTTCTCCTATAACAGACATCTCGTCACTGCGATGCTGGACGGGAACCTCGTCAGGCAGCGTGGGCGATTGTTTTTTTGTTTATCGCACTTCACCACGCCGCTCAGAGCTAGGGCTGGCGAGTGCAGTGCAGCAGAGCGCTGCACTATTTCCCTGCACCGCCCTTGCTGACGACGTAGCTAGCGCAGCGCTTGGACATCGGCTCGAGGTGCGGCGGTCGCTGTCCAAGCTCAAAACTGGCTCAGCTGCCGAGATCTGTCGAGATCGGGTGGATTCCGCGTAACTTGGTCACAAGAGGGGGGCACGCGGAGGAATAATAATAATAATCACCACAGTCACAGGACTGTGATAGCGGCCGCTTGTTTACACGGGGAAGTCCTAGCCAGTCGGAGAGGCAGCAGAGTGCGTGCAGGGGATTAGAGTGCGGTCAGAGTGGTGAGGTGGGAGAGTGCGTGGAGGGGATCAGAGTGAGGTGAGAGGGGAGTGTTAGGCAGGAGTGAGTCCATGGAGGATTTTGAATAAAGTGAGTGCAATCTTCACATTTATCTGAGATTGTATTGGGTCGGGGTGATGTGGTCTTGGACCGCGGGCTTCCTGAGCACTGCAATTGAGGTTCACTGCTCTAAATAAACAACAGCCACTAAGTGGCGGCGACGTCCCCACGACGCTTGTGCCAGGCCATGTGCACCTTGAGGCCACGTGAAGTGTAGAACGGGGCAGACTCAGGTGCCACGGGTCGACTGACTGAGATGACCGAGATGACAGGCTGATGCACCACCTGTGCCCCCTACTGTGCCAATTTGCTGTGCTTTAGCCACCCGGCGCTCCGCTCGCTGTTGTGAGCGTCGCTCCTCCACACTCCATTGTTGTTGGAGGGCGACTGCCTCCAACTGCCCAGTAGCATCCTTCACGAAACTCCTCCACAGAGGCCGATCTTGACACCGCTGGTACCAGTCATCGGCAAGTCCACATTCTCCTGAACCACATCACTCCAGCTCTTCTCAAGCCCGTGCCGCGCCAGTTTAACCCCCTCGATCCAGCCGAACAAAAGCTGTTTAGGAATGCGGCGACTGGGCACGTGGGCTACATGACCCAGCCAACGCAGCCTTGCCTGCCGGAGGAGCTCACCGATGGGACTTTGCCCAGATCTTTCAAGGATTTGTGAGCTCCTCACACAATCCAGCCTGGTTAAACCCAGGATGGATCGTAGGCAGGCCAGCCTAAATGTTTCTAACCGGCGAAGATACTCCATTAGGGGGGGTCCACGTTTCGCAAGCGTACAGAAGGGAGGGGATGACTTTGGCCGAGAAGACCTGAAGCTTCGTGCGGAGCGACAGACCAAGTAGCTTCCACACAGCGTTACGCAACCGATGAAAAGATATTGCCGTTCGACTAATTCGGAGTGAGACCTCTGCTGTTAAACTGGAGCCGGTCATAAGCACACTGCCCAGGTATGGGAAACTCTCCACTCTCTCCACAACTGCCCCATTACCGATTTGGAGTTGTGTGGGTGGAGTGTCCGATGGTACAAAATACCCAGGCAGGTGCTTAGTTTTGGTGGGGTTGATGGTAAGGCCCCACCTCTTAGTGGCTCACTCCAGTTTCAGCAGAAGCATCTCTAACTCCTCCTCTGAATGAGCAGAAATTACCAAACCATCGGCATACATAACGTGGTTGACCAATAGAGAGCCATCCCTTGACTGCACCCGGGCATCGATCAACCTCCCATTATATCTGTACCAAATGGAAATTCCTCCAGGTACAGCTATTGAAGGCTTCAAAAACTACGTGATCAAAATAGATGTTAAATAATGTGGGAGCCAGAGGACATCCCTGTCACACCCCAAGGTGTACAGGGAATGGCTCTGACTTCCGGCCACGTAGTTTTACCCGGGCCCACTCACCATCATGAAGGTCCTTAATGATCGTGAGCAGAGGGTCAGAGACTCCGAAAGCACGAAGAACAACCCAGAGCCCAGGCCTACTGATGGTATCATAGGCCTTGACCAGGTCAATAAAGCAGAGATGTAGGTCTTGTTGGAATTCCCTACACCTCTGCTCTAGCAGCCGGACAGAAAAATACGGCATCTATGCAGGACCGCCCTTTCCTGAAACCACACCTACCCACACCTACACACACACACACCTGCTGGTCGTATACACGCTGCCCCCACACGCGGATGGAGGTGCGCTCTTGGAGGAGGTGGATGAATGCGGGACCGGATTCCCCCGCTCCCCCACCAGCACACGGAACCCAGCGGCGACTCGAGTCATCGTAGCACATTGGGGCAGCGACCACCACCGCGAGCTCACTGTGGACATCGGCACGGAGACATCAACATAGAGACGTCGATATTAACACATCAACACGGAGACATCAACACGAAGACATCGACACGGAGACATCCAGACATACACACGGAGACATCAACACAATAACACATCGACACGGAGACATCAACACGTCAACACGGAGACATCAACACATCAACACGGAGACATCAACATAGAGACGTCGATATTAACACATCAACATGGAGACATCAACACATCAACACGGAGGCATCCAGACATCAACACGGAGACATCAACACAATAACACAACAACACGGAGACATCAACACATCGACACAATAACACATCAACACGGAGGCATCAACACAATAACACAACAACACGGAGACATCAACACATCGACACAATAACACATCAACACGGAGGCATCAACACAATAACACAACAACACGGAGACATCAACACATCGACACGGAGACATCGACATGAAGACATCAACACGGAGACACGGGGATTCTGATGAACGCATACAAAGACTCGTGGAGACGGAGACGTGGAACACGGAGACCAGAAAACACGGAGACGTGGGGAGTGGGAGACGTGGGGACACAGGGGACACGGAGACGTGGAACACGGAGACCAGGGGACACGGAGACGTAGGGAGTGGGAGACGTGGGGACACAGGGGACACGGAGACGTGGAACACGGAGACGTGGAGACACAGGGGACACGGAGACGTGGAACACGGAGACCAGGGGACACGGAGACGTGGGGACACGGGGGACACGGAGACGTGGAACACGGAGACGTGGAGACACAGGGGACACGGAGACGTGGAACACGGAGACCAGGGGACACGGAGACGTGGGGACACAGGGGACACGGAGACGTGGGAGACGTGGGGAGTGGGAGACGTAGGGACACGTAGGGAGACACCCTGGCCGGTGGTGGTGGGGGGGGGGGTCAGTGGGGTCACTCACCTGCTGGTCTCCGCAGGTCCCGCGGGTCCCGCGGGGACCGTGGGAAGCAGTCTCCTGCTGCTCATGGGGCCGGAGCTGGGAGAGAACACAGGCGCAGCGCTCGGGACCGCGTGTGTGTGCGTGTGTTGTATGAGTGTTGGTGTGTGTGTGTGGTATGAGTGTTGGTGTGTATGTATTGGTGTGTGTGTGTTCCACAGTGCGTGTTGAGCTATGGGAGGTCAGACCACATCCGGTCGGCTCTCTCACACACGCAGACAAATATGCATACACATCAACAATTGTACAACACAGACACACAAACACATCAACACTTGTACACACACACATACACATCAACACTTGTACAACACACACATACACATCAACACTTGTACAACACACACATACACATCAACAATTGTACAACACACCGACACAAACACACATCAACACTTGTACAACACACCGACACAAATACACATCAACACTTGTACAACACACACAGACACACAAACACACATCATCAACACTTGTACAACACACCGACACAAATACACATCAACACTTGTACAACACACACACACAGACACACAAATACACATCAACACTTGTACAACACACACACAGACACACAAACACACATCATCAACACTTGTACAACACACAGACACACAAATACACATCAATACTTGCACACACACAAATACATACACATTAACACTTGTACAACACAGACGCAAAAATACATACACATTAACACTTATAAACACAAATACATTCACATTAACACTTGTACAAGATAGACACAAATACATAAACACGTGTACAACTAAAAAGATGAAGATCCCCTGTATAGCCTAAACAGACTGTAGGGGCAAGTTCTGTTAGCGAGCACCTATGAAGGCCGGAACGGCACACGAGGGGGTGGGTGACCAGCACCACGCCCGGCCACCTTTGTCTCCCCAGTGGCCATGTTTACACATCGTACCGGGTACTCATTTGAGGCGGAGTCAACCTCGGGGAGGCCCAGAACCGATTCAGATAGCCACTGATGTTGGCCGTGAGCGGGTAACTCGGGTCGCCGGGTTCGTAACGAAACGCGCTAACCGTTGCACCACCGCTCCCCCTTCTCTTTCGCACGACACACACACACGACACACACTCACGACACACACACGCACCCACGACATACACACGCACCCACGACATACACACGCACCCACGACATACACACGCACCCACGACATACACACACACACACGCACCCACGACATACACACACACACGCACCCACGACATACACACACACCCACGACATACACACACACACGCACGTGTTCGCGAAAGGGCGGATACGCACGGTGGGTTTATCCCTTAGTAAAGGGGACCTGGATAAGTGGTGTGGTGGGGGGGAGCTGTCAGGATGGGTAAGGGGTCGGGGGCTGGTAGTGAACCCGAGTTGGGGTCTTTGTGAAAGCACACGCAAGGCTGGTGGAACTTTTTGGTTGGGATCACCACAAACCACACTCGGCACCACCGTCAGCACCATCACTTGCGACCGGGGCATCCATTCAGATTTCGGGAAAATCTTCCACGAACAAGATCACCATCATTACAAACATCACCATCACTGTAATCCTCATTACCACCACAATTATTATCACAACCATCACGGATAAAACACTGCGACTACCAGCGTGACAATCAACACCACCCCCTCGACAGCCATCACCCTCCTCAAGCCACCACCATCACCACCACTCTCTCTCTCCCTCACACCACCAGCATCACCACCATCACCACCACCATCATCACCACCACCACCACCACTCCCTATCACCACCACTCCCTACCACCACCATCACCACCACCATCACCACTCCCTACCACCACCATCATCACCACCACCACCACTCCCTATCACCACCATCACCACCACCACCATCATCACCACCATCACCACTACCACTACCATTCCCTACCACCACCATCATCACCACTACCATTCCCTACCACCACCATCACCACCACCACCACTCCCTATCATCACCACCACTCCCTCCCACCATCATTCCCACTCCCTATCATAACAACCGCTACCTCCAACTACCACAACTCCCTTTCACCACCACCGCTCCCCACCACCACTACCACCAAACCATCACAGCCACACCCAGGCCGCGCCGGGTCGTGGCCTCGCGGCGCGCGCACCCTCAGACAAAGGGGACCCGGCCCCTCTCCCCTCGGCACGCCCTGGCACCCCCTGAGTCCCCCCACACACCTCGTGCGTCTGTCTCCCTCCACACACCTCGTGCGTCTGTGCGGGACCGGGGCGGGGGGCTCCGGCACCAGGGTGGGCGGCTGCGGCGGCAGCTGCCGACGACGAGGAGGAATGGGAGGATGATGTGGTGGAGAACGAGGTGGATGAGATGAATGAGAATGATGCGGATGATGATGCTGATGATGCTGTGTATGAGAAAGACGAGGCGGATGATGACGATGATGTAGTGGATGATGATGAAGATGATGTGATGGTGGATGATGATGATGATGTTGTGGATGATGATGATGTGATGGTGGATGACGATGTGGTGGATGATGATGATGACGATGCGTAGAGGTCACGCATCTCTCCCTCCACACGCGGCCACGCGCACGCGCAAAACCTCCCCTGCAGCCCGAGCGGCGAGTGTGAGCACGTGGTCATTCATTCGTGTTCTCATTCACTCGCACGCGATATCATTCACAAGCATGTCTACTCACGTCCCCTCATTCATTCCCGTCTACTCAGACGCGATTTCATTCATTCACGCGTGCACCCGGCACTTTATTCATTCGTGTGCTCAGAAACATGCCGTCATTCATTCACGTGTACTCATCGCAAGTGCTTTCATTCAATCGTTCATTTATCCACACACGTGCTTTCGCTCGTGTACGCATTCACACCTGCTTCAATCAATACGTGCTCATTCACACACGTGCTTCAACTCATTCACACACTTTCATTCATCCACTCACACGCGCATTCATTCGCTAGCACGTGGGGGTGGGGCCAAGCGTCAAGTCACGCCTCCACGCAGCGCCACCCCGGGGAGGTTCCTCTTGAGGAGCCCGGCAGAGTGGAGTGGAGCACGAGAGAGCGGAGTGGAGCACGAGAGAGCGGAGTGGAGCCAGGCAGAGTGGAGCAGGAGAGAGTGGAGTGGAGCCGGGCAGAGTGGAGCACGAGGGAGCAGAGTGGAGCTCGGCAGAGTGGAGTGGAGCCAGGCAGAGCGGAGTGGAGCCAGGCAGAGTGAGGTGGAGCCAGGCAGAGTGGAGTGGAGCCAGGCAGAGTGAGGTGGAGCCAGGCAGAGTGGAGTGGAGCCAGGCAGAGTGGAGTGGAGCCAGGCAGAGTGGAGTGGAGCCAGGCAGAGCGAGGTGGAGCCAGGCAAAGTGGAGGGAAGCACGAGGGAGCAGAGTGAAGCCGGGCAGAGTGGAGCACGAGGGAGCAGAGTGGAGCAGGAGAAAGCAGAGTGGTGCTCGGCAGTGGAGCACGGGAAAGCGGAATACTGCTGCTGCTGCTCTCATTTGTCCTACCTTTACCTGGCTAAACGTAGCCACTCAGTAGAAGCTGGGCATACCCACACACACCTGATGCAGCATCATCACAGTTCTGTCGTGCTACAGTGCGCTGGGTATGTTTTGGATACAATTGCTGAGCACAGGTACGAAGGTCTCGAAACGTAAAGCGGCCAGCAACACACAGCACTATCCGAGTTGTAAACAGAGGGGTGTTATTGTCGTTATAAGAGCTTGGGGGAAGCGACGACGGGAGGGAATTCCACAGCGGAGCAGTGGCAAGGGAGGAAGAGGCAGGATCGAGAAGTGTCGCGTGACCTGCAGGATGGTGGTGCATAATACAGGTTTTGTTTTGGGCTAGATCGCGTAAAAATTAATGTGTGTTTTCAGATGCTGTCTTCCCGACAGACCTGTTCTTCACCTGAGGACGGCTGCTTGCGTTGTGGCCGAAACGTCGTGAGAATTATTTTATTGTTTTATTTGT
The DNA here is from genome assembly GCF_015708825.2 of Lethenteron reissneri. Taxonomy (NCBI): domain Eukaryota; kingdom Metazoa; phylum Chordata; class Hyperoartia; order Petromyzontiformes; family Petromyzontidae; genus Lethenteron; species Lethenteron reissneri. The sequence goes on from NC_083792.1 coordinate 7,387,069, forward strand.
ATTATTTTATTATTTCCCTTCTACGTGACTTTACCGAAAGAACCAAGAAAATTAATGTGTCATTAAACCCGCCGCCACCAACCACCCGACACAGCCAATTAGTAAGTTTTGTCACGTAAACAGAACATGTAGGAGAGCGAATCCACATTTGTTCACACCGGTGTGCTGTGCTAGTGACGAATTGGCACGTTCTGTTTACGTGACAAACCTTACTAATTGGTGGTGGCGGGTTTAACAACACATATTTACGCGATCTAACCAAAAAAACTTTGCGATGTTAGGATGGTGGTGGTTGAACACAATGTGTGGATGAGACGAAACGATCGGTCTAAATCAGTGGCTTAACCTTTTACTGCAGCCTTGCACCCCTTTGGTTCTCAAGTCGTTAAAACATCGACAATGTTAACACACACGTAGGCTTTGATGAAAACAAAGTTATGATTTGCCTTCTAAAAAAAAATCTGCCCATGTCTCGCAGCCCCAGAAAGGGCATCTCGAACCACCTGGTCTAAACTAATTTTTTTTTACTTTACCAGGTTAGGTAAACGAAGCTAAATAGCTCTTTTTCAGAAGCGACACGGCTATCACAAATTGTTGTAGCAGGAGGGAGGGCGAGATGGAAGGATGTTGGTGGATCGCGATCAGGGGACAGTGGATGTGACCAAAGAGGATGAAATCAACTCGCGGTGGTGAGATAATCAGAGCACACCGACCCTCTGCAATAGCAGTCGGTGTGTTTTTATTTTTTATATTGGGACGCTTGGCTTGGATGATGTAAGCACAGTTATTATAATACAAGCAACACATCATTATAGGAAACTGCTAGGGGGGGGGAGAAGGAAAACTTCTGATACAAGGACACCATCTGGGATCTAGGCAGTTGGCTTTGCTCCCAAGGGGGATGTGCTTATATCCAGATGTGACTTCGCATGGCTAATGGCTACGTAACGATATACCCAAAAACCATCTCCGGAGCAGGGCCGGCGCGATGGTGGGCCCTGGGGTGGGCCCTGCGCCACTAATTGTCCCTGCGGCCCACCCAAGTTGACTCTCCTCGGTAGCGATGACACTGTGCCACCCCTCCCCCTGCCCCCCCCCGAATCCGAGAGTAGCTGGAGCCAGGCCTGCCCCCATGCCCCCCAACCCCAGCAGCGTGACTATGGATTATCACGATTCCGGGTCCCGCAAACCATTCCCGTTCGTCTCGTTTCCCCCCCCCCCCTCCGCCTCAATCACGTTGTTTCGACCTGGTTGGTGCCGCTGAGTTTGCTCTTTTCTAGTCGGAATGCCACATTCGCATACAAGCATGAGTCCCAGCCATTCTCTATCCACCAACGGCTGTCAGCGCAGGTTGGTGAAGGGCAGAGAGGACGGGATGTCACTTGCGACCGATGTCACCCCTGTCTGGGAATCGGAACTCCCGTCACTGGGTTTGAACCGCGGTGCGCAAACAGCTGGACCACCGCTCCACGTTCACATGCCGCCTGGTGACGTGGCCCAGCCATGTCAGGTAGGCAGTTCGATTCCAGCAGGCCGTCCTGGTTACTACTGCGTGCGTACACATGTAAAAATATGCAGTTGGTTTCACAGTGGATGTCAGGCCATTGTGTGCCGGCGTAATGGTCCGTAAAAAATTAAACCGCAAATTACTCAATCCGGGTAACGCACATCAATCAATGCTCCCTACTGGCAGAACCATATCCATCTGTGAAACATAGCACCTTGCTTTCTGACAGCAATGCACTATGAGAGTGGCACGAACGCCAAATGCGCGAATTATAAATCTGCGTTCATCGTAATTGCTTCTCGCACACACGACTCGATGCGCATATCTAGAGTCTAAACAGTCGTATTTAATAGACCAATCGACACATCACGCCAACGGCACGACCGTTGCCGCACCCTCAATTATGATTGGCTGCATCGGTGTTTCTCTCAGAGCATCTTCGTTACAGACTACAGCTCCAGCGACAAAATCCCACGCCATCCGCCAGGTATCGGCCACCCGGCCAACAGGCATCGGAAGAGATTCATTTCTCACTGAATATATTCCAGTTCACAGGTAGACTGGAATGGGTGGCATGTGAACAGTGGTAGTCGGGGCCATAGTAAGGGACAGGGATGTACTGGATGTGCTGTTGGCGGTGCGGAAATATTTTCCAGGTCACTGCCCCGGACAGACCGCCAGGAGGACCATGTATCTTCCAGGTATTGACCGGGTATTGTTTCCACAGTGGAATCATGTCGCTACAATAGAATGTGTATATCCCCAGAGTTCAAACCCCGTGTTTCATATTTTATTTGGTCAAATTTGATCTCACACCAGTAGCAAGGTATTGGCCATTGTGGCCAGGCGTGTGGCGCAGGCCGCGAGCGCAGGCGAGGGTGCGAGGTGCCTGGCCGTCGGCGGTGATGGTGGTGGTGCCCAGGAGCTGGAATCACTTGCGCTTGGTGGCCTGCAGGTTCGGAGCAGGAGACCTTCACCTTGCCTGGAACGTTCCTGGACAAGTCCGTGTCCTACGGGGGGGGGAGGACATAGCCAAACTTCTCGGCACTCTGCTCACCGATCCGTCCTCCCTGTCCCCTCTCTGCTGGGTCTGGAACAATCGTGTCATCGTGGATGTGCGATTTGATTCGGTATTCGATGTTTTTGCCATTGAGTTTGAGATTTAACACCCCGAGTGGTTGCAGGAATGAGCACCCATAGTGGCTGCAGGGTATGTGTCTGTGTGTTAACGCGCTGAGCTACGAAAACGGCGACCCGAGTTTGATTCCCGCTCACGGCCAACACCAGTGACGATTATCTCAACCGATCCTAGGCCTCCCCCCTAGGTTGACTCAGCCTCATATGAGTCCCTGGTGCGGTGTGTAAAAACATCGCCACTGGGCAGACAACGGCGGTTGGGCGTGGTACTGGCCACCCACCTCCTTGTGTGCTCGCTAACAGCACTTGACCCAATAGTCTGAAAGGCTATACAGGAGATCTTTGTCGTGTGTGTACGAGTTTGTGTCCCGCACAGCTTCAGCCAGATCAGGGGCAGTCGACCCAGGAGGAAAACTAGGCTAGGAGCAGGGTTCGTCTGAGCAAGCGGTGGAGGCCATGGTACGTTTGAACGTCGAGGTCACGTCCGGCCTCGTCAAAGTTCAAACGACCCCGGCCGGTGTCTCCGAGCTCAAGTCACTGCCCACCCCCTCTCCCGTGCTGCCCCTGTCGTCGTCAGGATCATTTGCCCTCCTCCCCTGCTGCCCCCGCTCGTTCTCTATCTCTCTGACTCGCCTTGACGCTTTTGAAGAGATCCTTCTCCCGCGCCGTGGTGTCGCGCGCGTGGAGGAAGCTGTGCAGGGCCGTCTTGGCAGCTGCGACGCACAAACGTGGATGTTCGGCCACACGGGAGTGCAGTAAGGAAGCATGCAACGGCACACAGCCAAACAACAGCGCACACCCAAACAACGGCGCACAGCTAAACAACGGCACGCGCCACCACCACTGGCCATACACACCACCACACACTAAAAGTACACACTGCTACAAAGACCGCCGGTGTAGCCTACGCAGACTGTGGGGCAAATGCTGGTTACCGAGCACCTATGAAGGCCGGCACGGCACACGAGAGCGTGGGCGGCCAACACGACGCCCTGCCGGCATTTGTCTCCCCAGTGTCGATGCTTACAAACTGCACTAGGTGCTCATTTAAAGATGAGTTAACCTAAGGGAGTCTCATGACCAGTTTAGATGTGTTACTAATGTTGCCGTGAGTGGGATTCGAATTCAAGTTGCGGAGTTCTTAGAGCCGTTTGCTAACCACTGTGCCATCGCTCCTCACATACACCAAGACCACCGGTATAGCCTCAACAGACTGTTGGGACAAGTGCTGTTCATGACCACGGACACACACACACACAAGCGCGCGCGCACACACACACACAAGCGCGCACACACACACACACAGTGGCAGCCGTTAGGACGCACCTTTGCCTTTCTTCTGGGCACCAGGTGTAAGCTTCACCTTGAACCTGGTGGCAGAGCGTAGTTTTCATGTTCACCACAAGTACGTGTGGTTAATGCAGACTTGATTCCTTAAAAAATGTTTCTGTTTGGTGTTTGAACATCTTAACACCACCTGTTTTGTTGCCAGAAGGGTCCCCCATGTTGTGGTAGTGTAGCGGTTAGCACGCTGCGCTATGAACCTGGTGACCCGAGTTCAATTCCCGCTCACAGCCAACACCAGTGATGATTATCTGAATTGGTCCTGGGCCTCCGCTAGGTCGACTCAGAGTCAAATGAGTACCTGGTGTGGTGCGTAAACATCGCCACTAGGGAGACAAACGCGGCCGGGCGTGGTTGCTGGTCACCCACCCCCTCGTGTGCCATTCCGGCCTTCATAGGCTAACAGCACTTGCCTCAACAATTGTTAAGGCTATAGGGAGGATCTTTGTTTGTGCGTGCATTTCTGTGCGTGCGTGTGGTACTTGTAGTTGGTCATGGCTGTGTAGGGGGCGCAGGTCGGGATTGCAAACAGGAGGAGGTCGTCTGCATCTGGCTGCCCGGTCAAAGAGTCCAGCACAGCCTCCGCGTCCTAGACATCACATCACCGTCACGTCACCCCCGACGTATTTCACATCACCGGTCAATTCATAACCGCATCACTGTCACATCACCACCGCTTGATGACCACATTATGGCAAGTATCCACATGTTATCATCACATCATCGCCAACATCCCTGTCAGCTCACACAACATACCACTCACTCCAATCACACAAAGGCAGGGGCGGCTGCAAGTGGCATCCCACGTGATCAGCTGGAGACAGGGCCTCCCCCCGCCCCCCCTGCTCCCCCCCCCGCCCCACTTACCTCGACTGCGGCCTGCTCCGTTTCTCCGTCGTCCGGGTCCTGCGTGGCGACACGAAGGGTAAAATTTTGAGACGCAACTCCGCAAATCAGAAACACGTGGGGGACCTCCCCCCACCCGGTGCAGAAATCCTGTGGCGAGACCGCGACTCCGCACTCACTCACCTTGTCCTCCGCGTCGCCCCCCTGCTGCTCAGAGGAGACCGTCACGTCTCCCAGCTGATTGGCAGCCTGCTCCACGGGGGTCACCTGACCCTGAGGCTGGATGTTGATTGGGCGTGGCGCGGGCTTATGTTTCACGCGCTCATCCTTCTTCCCCTTGCCTTTTTTGTGTTTGGGTTCCTTTGGTTTCCCCTCCGACTGCCAACACATGAACAGCACGCAGTGTCATGTGATAGGAACACGAGCACGTGACAGGACACGTGGTCACGTGACATGTCGCGTGGTCACGTGACGCGCGTGCGGCTAGGCGACACACACGCGCCTCCATATGTGAGATGAGTAGCAGGGCAAGGCCTCACCCCGAGCAGCTCCATCCTCAGCTTCCGCTCTTCCTCATCCTGGTCCGCGTACTTCTCCCGAATCTTCTTTAACTTGCCCTGCTCGCACCCAACACACGCAAACACAAAGATGAAGATCTCCCAGGTAGCTTTTCGCAGGCTGTTGGGGCTAGTGCTATTTCCGAGCATCTATGAATGCGAGCCTGGCGTACGAAGGAGTGCTGTGGCCAACACTACATCCGGCCGCCTTTATCTCTCCCCAGTGCCCATGTTGACACACTGTACCAGGTACTCATGTAAGGTTAACCTAGAGGGGACCCAGCATGGGGTTCTTATATCACGTGCCACTGATGGTAGCCATGGCTGGGAATTTAACTCAGGCAGGAGAGTTAGAACACAGCATGAGGTAGCAGGAGGTAGCAGGAGGAATCAGGAGGCAGCAGGAGGCAGTAGGGGACAGTAGGAGGCAGCAGGAGAGTTAGAACACAGCAGGAGGTAGCAGGAGGAAGCAGGAGGAAGCAGGAGGCAGCAGGAGGCAGTAGGGGACAGTAGGAGGCAGTAGGGGGAAGCAGTAGGCAGCAGGAGAGTTAGAACACAGCAGGAGGAAACAGGAGGCAGTAGGAGACAGTAGGGGAAAACAGGAGGTAGTATGGGAAAGCAGGAGGCAGCATGAGGTAGTCGAGGGAAGCAGGAGGCAGTAGGGGAAAGCAGGAGGTAGGAGGGGGAAGCAGGAGGCAGCGGGAGAGTGAGAACACATCAGATGAGCCCCTCACCTTCTGGCCACGTTTGTGGGCAGGCTGGGCCACCCCCCCCAGCTTCTCACCCTCTCCGGTCACCCTCTCCGCCTCGGCCTGGGATCCAGCAGCAGCAGGGGGGTCCGCGGGGTCCGAGGGGTCCGCGGGGTCCGAGGGGGGCGTTTCCAAATCCTGCGGGGTTGAGCTGCAGGCGAGCCCTGGCTGAGCCCCTGGCTGCTTCTTCTGCTTCTTAAGGTCCCTGGAGTCACAAGGGGTGGTGGAGGGGTGGAAGGGCAGGGTGGAGGGGTGGGAGGGGGCAGGGTGGGTGGGGTGGCAGTGAGGTCATGCGGCTGCAGTTATAAGGTCAGAAGCGTGGAGCAGGCACTGCTGAGATCCTGGGTTCGAATCCCAGTTTCAGCCTCCCCTGGTTAAACCGGGTTTTCAAGTTAAGTGTGGACTGACCTGCGCTCCTTGGCAGAGAGATGTTTCCGGGATTTGTCATCTCTCTGGAGAGAAACGCGGCATACGGAGAGGGAAAAAAGTGATTGGGGCAAGTTACGGTTCACAGATCAATTCATTATTAGGATCCAGGTTGACAGTTCATCACGATTAAAGTTGCACAGTTACCATGTGTGTGTCTGTGTTCGCTACCCGTGTCCTTTACTGATGTGTGTCAGTGTGTCTCTGTGCGTGTCCGTGCGTGTCCGTGCGTGTCCGTGCGTGTCCGTGCGTGTCCGTGCGTGTCCGTGCGTGTCCGTGCGTGTCCGTGCGTGTCCGTGCGTGTCCGTGCGTGTCCGTGCGTGTCCGTGCGTGTCCGTGCGTGTCCGTGTATCTCCACGTGCGGTACCTGTGCGTCTCCCTGCATCTCCGAGGCTTGTGATGTGCTCGCTGGCACTCCGTCGGGCCCAGCTGCCATGCCGGGCCTGCGGGGGAAACACGGAGACGCACGATAGGCACACACAGTCGCTGGCGCCCAGTGCAAGCAAGTGAGGGGATGGGGGAGGGGAGGGGGAAGGTGGAGTGATGCCCTCACCTGTGCATGTGTAGGTGAGACGGCTGAGCCAGGTGAGACAGGTCGATGTTCGTGTCGGGGAAATCCATCTCCCCGCCACTATCGCCCCCGCCATCGGAGTCCCCGCTGCCTGGCTGCACCCTCACCTCCTCCTCCTCTTGCGAGCCCTCCGATTGGCTGTCTTCCTCTTTGGGGGGTGGGGGGCCACCCTGAGCGGAGGGGGCGGCCGAGACGGCGTCTTCTGATTGGGTGGCAGGGAGGCCTCCTCCCTCCCTGTCTCCCGCCGCCCCCTCCTCCTCCTCCCCATCAGAGGGTACCTCCTCTGTGGGAGAGCGGGTCGTAGGCCTCAGGCTGACAAATGCTCGCACGTGCGTTACCGCGGCAACTAGAGCCGGGTGCCATGGGCTGCGGTCATCCTCAACAATGTCAACGTTAATTTGCTCGACCCCGATGTAGGGCACCCCCAGTGGCAGCTGTCTCTGTGTGGCACAAGGTGACTCAGCACCTGGCCTGTAAGCAGACATAAGTCTGCCAGTCAAGGGTAATGATTGCTATGTGTTATCCCCACCAACTATGGAAAATTAATTCGGCCAATATTTGGACCAGGACGCTGGTAAAGATTGGTCTATTTGGGATGAATGATGAGATGTAGGCAGCACATTTTCACGGTTCATACTCCGCCAGTCGTACTGATATGTATTGGCAGAGCTGGAATTTAGGCGAATTAAGCGCACATCCAAATTGTAAGCATTTTTTTTTTAAGTCCTTGGCAACCAGCCTGAGATCAACAGCTCACTAGAAACGATACCGGTAATCAAACCCAGGATTCTCAGCGTTGCCAGCCCAGCGCTCTGACCTCCTGACCCAGCTGGGCACCACCACTCCACCAGCCTGCGGGGTCAAACAGGGGTCGCACTCTGTGACCTACCCAGGTCGACGGACGCCTCCTCCATGATTCGCCCCGCTTCCCTCGCCTCCGACTCCAGGTCCTCGTCCTGAACTCTGACCTTTCGCTCCCCCTTGTGACGAGCGACACAAGACTCGTCCACCTGATCAACACGAGCGAACACACACACGGGACAGTAAATATATCTATACACACACGCGTATTTAAGGTTGAGCCGACCTAGGCGAGGCACAAAGACACCAGCAGCCCGAGTCACCACGATTGGGCTAAGAACAACTTGTGGGTGCAATTTGTTATTATTTTGATTACTACGCTTGTTTACCCAGGAGAGCCTCACTGAGTCTCAAGACTCTTCTTCAGGTGGACCCTGCTAAGTTTTTTTGCAGTAGGAGGGTCATGTTACTGTGTGTGATCGCTCATCAGTAATTTTCAGGTCATTTTTCAGCACTGGGATGTTTTGTATGTTTTTGTTGTTGTTGTTGCAATGGGAAGATACTGGGGAACCCAGAGAAAACTCATGCAGAACAGGGGGAGGGAGAACATACAAACTCCACCCAGGAAGGCACCCAAGTCAGGAATCGAACCCAGGCCGTTCGTGCTGTGAGGCAAGAGTGTTACCACTGCACCCCCACCCTGCCACCCAAGTAAACGTGGCAACGTTGTTCATGAAAACGTGGCGACGGACTCAAGACACACACCTTGAACAGGAATCCAAACCCCATCATGAGGTAAGAAGGAGGCAGGTAGTTCTTCTTACCTGTGCCAGCAAAGACACGCACGCACACACGCACACACGCACACATACACGCATGCACACACACGCATACACACGCACACATACACGCATGCACACACACGCATACACACGCACGTACGTGCGTTAATACCCATGACCAGGTGCTTTCAGAGCAACACTCTCACCAGATAACGCAGCCGTTGTGTACTGCACGCAATAAACACATGGCACCAATTCTAGATTTGAAATTTTCGTGACTGCACGGATCCATAATCTTTGGTTATTTCGGTAAAGTCACGTAGGTGAAAAAAATAAAATGAAAATAAATAAATAAAATCACACTTTAGCGATTGTTTTGTTGCTGTAATTGTCCCACCTGATGACGGGCGCTTGTGTTGCGCCCGAAACGTCGCGATTTAATTTATTTATTTTTATTTTATTTATTCACCTACGTGACTACCGAAAGAACCAAAGAACATGGCACCCAACCTGTACATCGCCACACCCGCGTGTCACCATATGCATACAGCGTCACACCAGTACGGTACCACGCCTGCATTGTCGTGGCAATTCTACAGAACCAAATATTTGCTTCGGGTTTATTTCGTGTCACCAGGTGACAACTCGAGATGGCAGGACACGAGTCTCATTTGGCAGGAGTGACCTGAGGAGGTTGCAAGAGTGTCACCGCACCTGTACGGCACTACACACGTACAGCTCTAACACCTGCATGGTAAAACACCGGTGTTTCACCGCACCTGCATATCACCGCCAATCCTGGCTCCAGCTGCTCTTGGATTGTGGGGGGCCCATTTGAGCTGTCGAGTGTGGGGGGCACCGTAACATCGGCATACCGCTAAGGAGCATCAACTTGGGTGGGCCACGGGGACATCTGGTGGTGAAGGGCCCAGCCAAGCACGGACCCCATCACACCTGCGTGCCCCCCTAAACCTGCGTGCCCCCCTAAACCTGCGCGTCCCCCCCACACCCACCTGCATCGCGCCGCCCGCTGCGTGGCACTCACCGCGGACCATGAAGCTGCCCGTGGTGAGGTACTCCCCGGAGGGCGCCGTCTTGGTGACCTGGTGGTGGTGCACCCACCAGGCGCTGGTGACGACACGGGCATCCCACGCGGCGCTGTAGCACACGGCCATCGTGCCAGCCTCCGTGAGCGTGCGGGGGGGCACCGCCTCTCCTGGTGGGGGAGGGGGTGGGGGGCATCATCATAATAGGTGCAGCGTGATTATGGAGGGGTCCTCATCATGGTGAACAGAGTTAATGCAGGAGTCCTTGAGAAAGGTTTCTGTTTGGTATTTTAACAACTGAACACCTGTTTTATTGCCAGAAAGGGTAAAACCCATTCTTATATTTTGATGCTGGCAAGGGAGGTCCCATGATGTAGCTGCTCACCCCGAGATCTCAATATCCTGATCGTGACATTGTCTTTGTGCTGGTCGCCTTTTGGCATTCTCTGGTCATACACTGTTTAAGACTAGGCTCTAAAGAAGTTGTCTCTGGTGTGGACCAATCAGTTTCAAAGACTATGCGTATAGTATCCTATGGTTCTTTCAGTAAAATCACATAGATAGAAAAAATAATAACAATTAAATAATAAAAATAAAGTCAATACATAATCATTTAAACATCATCCTGATGACGATTGCTTGTGTTGAGATCGAAACGTCGTGATATTTGTATTATTTTTTATTCACTTTATTTTCATTTTTATTATTTTATTGTTATTATTCCTTGCAAAAGGTTTATGTTTGGTGTTTTAACATCTTAACACCTGTTTTATTGCCAGAAAGGGTAAAACCTCTAGTTTAGTGGTTGGAACGTGTTTTGTGGTTCCAGTGGGACGTAACCCGTGCCAGGCTAGGTGCAGGGATCCCTGTGAGTAGCTCGGAGTGGCGGTCTCACCCGTGGGGTTTTTGATGACGCAGCTCGTGGCTCCGTGCAGATCAGCGTGAACGTAAAGATCTCCTGTCAACGGCAGCAAACACACACACGTACACAATATACACAAGATACACGATACTAGCATGCACACATAGAATACACACACACACTTACCAATTTACACAATACAAATATACACGCAAATAAATAAACATAAACACACAAACACGTAAATACACACACATCACTATGTCAATGACAGTGCACACATACATACACCAGTACACACACAGACGTACAACAAAGACTAAGATCCCCCACAGCCTACACAGGCTGTTGGGGCGAGTGCTGTTAGCGAGCACCTATGAAAGCCGGCAAGGCATATGAGGGGATGGTGTGGCCAGCACCACTCTTGGCCGAGTCACACCAAGTACTCATTTAAGGCTGAGTCGACTTTATGGAAGGCCAGAACCAGTTCAAATATTCACCACTGCAATTGGTCGTGAGCTGTAATCGAACTTGGGTCGCTGGGTTTGGAGTGCAATGGGCTAACCACTGTGCCGCCGCTGCCCACACCACCCCAAGATACACTCGCACCCTCTCACACACACACAGGTGAGCTCACCTGCTCGCAGGTAGCGCTTGACGATCATCTCGTTCTGCTGCTGGTCGCGGCCAGCGATCACCAGGAAGTTCTCCGAGCTGATGAACCAGAGGAACTTCTCGAACCTGCTCGCACGCACGCGGCACGGCGCCACCCATCACTACCGCGCCGAGGGGGTCACAGCAAAGCCCAGCGTCACGCAGTGGAGTCGTCGCCTCATCGACACGGAGGTCAGGAACACTCGGCATTGAGGAGAGCGGCTAACTTCCGCTTGGCTCTGAGATTGCGGGTCAAGTGGCGTGTTGGGTTGGGGTCAGGGTTGAAGGGGTCAGGGTTGAGGGGTCATACCAGTAGACCTTGCGCGCCTTCTGGATGGAGCTCACGACTTGCACCTCCTTGAGAGTCTGTCGCGTCTTCTTCTCGGCAGACTTGAATGCCTGTGGCACACCTCGTCGACAAGCCACCTCGTCAGTCTCATGTCTTGATAACACGCCACTTCGTCGGTGTCACACCTGGCAACAAGGCAGCTGCTGATACGCTCAGCACATGAACATGTGGCACACACATCTAACATGTGACACACGCACCTGACACGCACATTTCTACCTTTTCTGATGCCTCAATGGTTTTCTGCTCCTTCTTGGCGGCGTGTCTCTTGTGATCGTAATACCTACACAAGGCACCGCACACACACTTAGCACCACGCCACACACTTAGCGCCACACGCACACACACAGCACCACGCCACACACTTAGCACCACACACACACTTAGCGCCACACACACACACACAGCACCACGCCACACACTTAGCACCACACACACACAGCGCCATACCATACACTTAGCGCCACACGCACACGCAGCACCACACCACACACCTAGTGCCACACGCACAATTAGTACCATACACACACACACACAGCGCCATGCCATACACTTAGCACCACATGCACACGCAGCACAATGCCACACACGCAGCACCACACGCACAATTAGCACCACACAAACTTGCAGACAGAGGGAGTGAGAGTAGGAGGGGCAGGGCAGGGTGACTAAGAAGGAGAGCAGCAAGAGGGAGTCGGGAAGGGGAGCAGAGAGGGGAAATGGGAGGAGCACCTCTTGGAGTTAGCGTAGGCGGACAGGCTCAGGTCGATGTCGATGAGCGCCGGGCGCCCCTGTTGTGGCTTCTGCCGCTTGTGCTGCTGCTTTGTCGCTTTTACGGCCTCTCCATCGCCGGCCTCACCGTCCGAGCCGTCCTCACCACCAGCCCCAGTGTACGGGTTACTGTATCACCGCCAATGCACCAGTAACATCACCATCCATTCACCGTTAACACCATCACAGCCAATAATAGATCTATTATATACGACAATAACACCATCACCACCGTATCAATGTGCGCACCAGACCACCAGACCTGGGGTCAATTATAATCAAATTACAGAAGCATTGTTGGCTGAAATTAAGATAAGATTGTGATTGTAACTAATGAGTTATAAATCACACAGTTAATTGCAATTGCCCCCAGGTCTGCTACACTCAGTGTTTGTGTTCTGTTTAACAAGTAGGCTTTCGTGACCAATATTATTAATAATCAAGGCTTTTGGGTTAGATTGCGTAAGTATGTGTCGTAACCCTCCACCACCCGACACAGCCAACCATTAAGGGATTTGTCACGTAAACAACGCGCCAATTAGTCACTACTTCAGCCCACCGGTGTGTTGGAGAGTAAATCAACAACATTTACAATTTAAGTTCGACGTTTCGCTGGTAATTACATCATCCAGCATCATCGGGCGATTTGCCAGAACTATTCTGGATTTACTCTCTAACACACCGGTGGGCTGAAGTAGTAACTAATTGGCGCGTTGTTTACGTGACAAATCCCTTAATGGTTGGCTGTGTCGGGTGGTGGAGGGTTACGACACATTTATACTCACGCGATCTACCCCAAAAACCTTCATCGTGAATTTGTGTTCTGTGTTCACCGCTTGTAGCGCGCGTGTTGTGTGCTCGTTGTGTCGCCGTGTGCAGCACGCGCGCCGCATCCGCACGCTGCGCGCGTTGCCGCGTGCCGCCCCACCTGAGCGCCATGGTGATGTGGTTGGTGTTGAGCTTCAGGGCCTTGATGGCGCAGGCCACGGGGTCGCCCTGCTCGCTGGCCTCGCGCACCAGCGCGCCGATCTCGGCCCAGTCCAGCTGGTTGGCCAGGGCACTGCGCACCACCGTGATGGCGCGCTCCACCACCAGCAGGTTCACCTCGATCAGCTCCGCCTTGCGCCGGTCCTCCTCCTGCACTCGCACGCACGCACGTACGCACGGGTATGTAGAGGCACGCACGGGTATGTAGAGACACGGGTATGTGGAGGTACGCGTTGGTGCCGGCGTTTCACACGCGGTGGGTGGGGGGGGCGGGTGGCCATCCTACTCCGTGACGTCACGTAAAGACTGTGGGCGATGCAAACGCTGTAGCCGAATGGCAATAGGGGGGGCCCCATCTGTGCCCCCCGCGCCCCCCTATGGCGATGTTAGTGTCCCGGCGAGAGCTCACCTGCGCCTGCTGCAGGGCGTCCAGCCGCCTCGTGTGGTCCTTGCGCACGTTATCCAGCTTCTTGAGTGCCTGCTTCTCCTGTGAGACAAATGGGACAGCTTGCACACACGCTTCACACACACACGCTCTACACACACACTCACGCTACACACACACGCTACACACACACATGCTACACACACGCTCCACACACGCTCCACACACACACACGCTCAACACACACACTACACACGCTTCACACACACACGCTTCACACACACACGCTTCACACACACACACGCTTCACACACACACACGCTTCACACACACACACGCTTCACACACACACACGCTTCACACACACACGCTTCACAAACGCGCGCACAACACACAAACACTCTACACACGCTCTATACACACACACACGCTACACACACACACTCCAATATCACCACCTGCCATTTCGCCACTAAGTGACAGTGACATTACCACAGCACTTGTGCCAGGATCGGTGCACTTTGAGGCCAAGTGAAGTGTCGAAGGCTCGCTGACAGGTCACGGGACAGACCCAGGTGTCATGGGTTGACTCGGATAAATGGCAGAGATACACCAGCTGTGCCCTCTACTGTGCCAACTGTGCCGTACTCTCCACACGCACTCATCTTCACACACACACACACATACACTCCACACACACACAATCCACACATGCCCATCTCAACACATACACATGCTCTAAACACACACAGACATCTATATACACACGTACACACAGACAATACTCTCAACACACACACACGCACTCATCTTAACACACACATACAGACACTCCACACACACACAATCCACACATGCCCATCTCAACACATACACATGCTCTACATACACACACACAGACATCTATATACACACGTACACACAGAGTATACACTCAACACACACACACACACAAGCACGCATGCACGCCCAGACCTGATGCAGTGCCTTGATGTCGATCTTCTGGCCTTCCATCTTGGAGAAATACTCATCCACGGCCTGAAACACATACACACACAAACAAAATTCACGACGACGGGACCTCGTTTTGAGTCACACACAATAAACATAAAGGGAATGTATAGAGTATAAAGGTAACCGCAATGAAGGTAAAATAATCGTTACGTATTTTCCCAGGAAAGCCATACAGAGTCCAAAATCTATTTTTCATGAGGTACCTGCATTGGAAAGTTTGATCAATAACATATAAACTCCATAGATAAAGGCATCCGAGTAGAGAATCGAACCCAGGTCCTTCTTTCTGTGAGACACAAGTGTAACCGCTGTGCCGCCCTGGTGAAGTGGCGGTTATGAGAGAGGAGCGCACGGGGAGGGAGAGGGCTTCTGTCTGTTTTTACATCAGACACTGGCACAGAGAGAAACGGTCATAGGGAGAGAACAGGGAGGAGATCTTGAGTCTTGACTTGAATGGGGAGGTGAATTGACAGTGCAGCAACGGATAAACGAGTGACGTCCTGTTTAAGACATTTTACTGGAGCTTTGGATGCAAGGCGTAGGGGGGTCATGGAGGAGAGTAGAGTGAGACGAATGGGGAAAGGAAGGAGAGTGCGCGGAGGGGAATAGAGTGCAATGAGAGCGGAGAGGTAGGAGAGTGCATGGGAAGGAGTAGAGTGAGATAAGAGTGGTATACAGAGCTGAGTCCATGGAGGATCTTAGCAGTTGACATAATTTGATTGGGAGCCAGAGGGGGATTGGAGTGTGGGTGCGCCATGGTCTCGTGGACGGATACTGATGAGGGAGTCTGGCATCGGTATCTTTGATAATAGGATTTTGGAATTGAGGGGTTTGTAGAGGCTCTGAAGGAGAGAATTATAAAAGTCAATAGAGAGACCGGGTTGTGTTGCGGCCGGGTTGTGTTGGGGCCGTGTTGGGGCCGTGTTGGGGCCGTGGTGGGGCAATGGTGGGGTAATGGTGGGGCAATGGTGGGGTCATGGTGGGGTCATGGTGGGGTCATGGTGGGGCCATGGTGGGGTCATGGTGGGGTCATGGTGGGGTCATGGTGGGGTCATGGTGGGGCAATGGTGGGGTCATGGTGGGGCAATGGTGGGGCAATGGTGGGGTCATGGTGGGGACATGGTGGGGCAATGATGGGGTCATGGTGGGACCGTGGTGGGGCTGTGGTGGGGTCATGGTGGGGTCATGGTGGGGTCATGGTGGGGTCATGGTGCGGCAATAGTGGGGCAATGGTGGGGCAATGGTGGGGCAATGGTGGGGCAATGGTGGGGTCATAGT
This sequence comes from Lethenteron reissneri, assembly GCF_015708825.2. Taxonomy (NCBI): domain Eukaryota; kingdom Metazoa; phylum Chordata; class Hyperoartia; order Petromyzontiformes; family Petromyzontidae; genus Lethenteron; species Lethenteron reissneri. The sequence goes on from NC_083792.1 coordinate 7,403,135, forward strand.
GGGACCGTGGAGGGGCTGTGGTGGGGTCATGGTGGGGTCATGGTGGGGCCGTGGTGGGGCTGTGGTGGGGTCATGGTGGGGCCGTGGTGGGGCTGTGGTGGGGTCATGGTGGGGTCATGGTGGGGTCATGGTGGGGTCATGGTGGGGCCGTGGTCTGTGTGCGCACCTTATCAAAGCTGTCCATCTCCAGGTAGGGCCCGCGTGAGTGCTGCGCAAACAGGAATGGGTGGAACTCCTCATACCTGTAAACATGAGCACACACACAAGGCACATGCACTCACACACATGCACAGAGATTCTACGTTGTGGCCTCAACGGACTGTTGGGGCAAGTACTGTTAGCGAGGACCTATGGCCAACAGCACGCCCAGCCACCTTTGTCTCCCAATAAATGATGTTAACACACCACATCATGTACCAGTTTAAAGATGAGTCGACCAAGGGGAGACCCAGGATAAATGCATACGGACACATGTGCATGCACACATGCACACATAGAGACAAGTGCACACACACATATCCCCATTTCAATATACGCAAAGAGAAGCCAAGGAAAGCTCTCACTCTCAGAATCTCCAACTTCCTTCCCACTCTCTCACTTTTTCACGCTCCCCCACTAAGTCTCCACCACTCTCCCACTCACGTCTCCGGTCTCTGACTCATTCTCCACCACGATCAACCACTCACTCTCCCAGTCACCCACCCACTATCCCACACTCTACTCTACAATGCTCTTGCATATCCCTCCGCACACACTCCCCCGCACTCTCCCATATTCTCCCGTGCTCTCCACCACTCTGCCCCACGCTCCCCCGCCCGCTCCCACGCACGTGAGCAGCTCCTCGGGCTGCTGCGTTGCGTCGACGCTCGGCTTCTTCTCTCGCTTCTGGATGATGTAGCCCTGGGAGGAGATGGAAAGCGGCGATCAGCTCGCTAACGACGAGAACCGTGCTAATGACGCTAACGCAGCTAACCATGCTAATGACGATAACAATAATAACCTCGAATGACAACAATGCCATTGACTGGAAAGGGACGATCGACGCTAATGAATTGAATGTCAGTAACGTTGCTGATGACGAGAGCGGCGCTAAGGGCACTAACGACAGAAATGGTGCAGAAACGCAAAGAAGGCTAATGAATTCTAACTCGAACCCCAAACGTTCAGGTCGCTTAACTCCGCCACACGATACTGACACACGTGACGGTAGAAACACTTCGAAATAATTTCCCCCCCCCGAAATGTTTTATCAGCAAGCGCCACTCATGGGCGTCAGCAAGTGGCATCCTGCACAGCAGGGGATGAGCGTCACGAGCGAGGGCACCGCATGAACGACTACGTGGGGACGAGCTGTGTGGAGTCACCCCCTTCAACCACGCACCGCACCTTTCCCTGAAAGTCGCTGGCTCTCTCCATGAACTCCTCCGACAGGGCGATGGCCTGCAGGACCTTGGGCAGATCTGTGTGTGTGTAGTGACACACAGGCACACAGACACGAACACACATGCATGAGCTCGCATAAGAAGCACGTGAGATGGGGAGATGTGAGGGATGGGAGGGGGGATGTGAGATGGGGAGGAGATGTGAGAGATGTGACGGATGGGAGAGGAGGAGAAGGGGATGTGAGGAGGGAGAGGGGACCTCACCTCGTGTGAGATCGAACCCTTGGCCCAACTTGGCCCCCTCGGGGAGGCCGGCCTGCAGGAGGCAGTGCTCAATGACCGCAGGACCAGGCGCTGTCAACAGCACACGCACAGACGCACACGCGCACACAAATATAAAGACAACGATCCCCCCTCTAGCCTTAATCGGCCAACACAGCACATGCCCGGCTGAATTTGTCTCCCCGGTGCTGATATTCACACACCGCACCGGTTACTCATTTAAGGCCGAGTCGACCTAGGGAAGGCCCAGGACTTGTTCAGATATTCACCACAAACACATAAACACATACATGTTGTATAAACATGTGCACTCAGATTGGTAATGCACATTAGGGATTGCAGATGAAATAATGGAGATAAACAGGTGCTGTCACGGGCTGTACATGTATTTGGTTGTGTTTGTGTTGCGACCTGATAAACTAATGTGGACGAGGCACCCTGCTGCATTCAGACACATCCTCAAAACCCAGCATCACACGTACGAGCACGACCGGTGGCCGCAGACTTACTCATGTGGGGGTTCAACACCCGCTTCAGTTGGTCGCCCTTCGATGCCGCTTCGAGGATCTCCGTCAGCCTGAAAATAAAACAACCATCATTACAACAACACAAACACAACAACAATAACCATGACGTAAGTTGCTCAATCCTTGAGAAGTGCTCCACAGCCTAACGGGTACTCTATCAAAAACAAATGATTATAATATTGTGCATGTGACCACCGGCATGAGTATACACACGGGTGGGCACGCACATGCGCACACAGTGCCCACATACCCCACGCACGCTGGGACTCACCGCTCCACGGAGAGCGGTGCTTGCACCGCGAGTGCGGCGGCGTCGCGAGGGTAGCGCTCGCGCACGGCCAGCTTCACGTCCATCGACTCGTCCGTGCGGAACCGCAGCAGGTTCAGGATGGTGAACTCGTGGTCCGTCAGCACAACATTGCCCTGGGAGCCACAACAGCAGCAACAACAGTAGCAACAACAAAAAGCCGAGCATCAGCAGTAGCAATACCATAAGCGATAGAACATCTAAAAATTATAGATTCCGGCAGTGACAAAAGGCTTGAGAAGCACATTCGGAGAGCACATGGAGGGCACACAAAGACACAAAGTGACAGTGACACACAGAAGCACATAGTGACACGTGGTGATAGCGACACATAGTGACACATGACACACCGTGAAACTGTGACACATCAAGGTACATTAGCACAAGGACCTATACAGTGACACACGGTGATACACGACGGCACACAGCGATACACAAATACATATTGAGACACAGTGACGACACACGGAGTACACAGCGTGACACACAGAGGTACGCAGTGACACACAGTGACAGAAATAGTTTCACACACAGGGACACAGTGACACACAGACATACGTAGAGGCACACGGAGGGACACAGAGACACACAGAGGAGGTGGGCGAATGGGTGGGTGCTGGCCCCTCACCCGGTCGTAGAGCTCCACGATGAGGTGGTACGCCGCCTCGTTGGAGCCGAACTGGAGGTCGACGACGCGATCTGTGCCCAGCTGCTCTACGCTCACGAGGCGCCGCGACTTGAGATGTTTACGGCACTGAGCACAGCACACATCACGCCACACTGGACATGTAAATAAACATGGTACGCGCAACAAATACCGCACCAAACACACGCAACACACCACACGCAATACAAAGCACCCCACGCACAGCACATCAAACGCCACACCGCAACAGACTACCACGCACCACACATAAACACGACACACCGCACACAGAAGGAGAGGAGGGAGACGGGGCAGTGGGGCCCCCATGAGCACCTTCATGGAGAAGCCGGAGGGCATGTTGTTCTTGGGCCACTCAAACTCGGTGGTGTGAAGCCGCGTGCCAGACTCGATGAGAAGCACAGCCTTGGCGTCAGGCCTGTACACACGTGGTCACAACACCGCAGGGTCACACCGCCAGAGAGTCACGACGCTACTACACAACCACAACACCACCGAATCACGACACTACCCAACCACAATACCACACAGCCACAATAACCACAGAATCACACCACACAACCCCAACACCAAACAACCACAACACCGCTCAGCCAAAGCACCGCACAACCACAATAACTACAGAATCACAACACTACCCAGCCACAACCACAATACTAGTCACCTGAGGTGTGGACTCGAGTCATGTGACTTGGACTCGAGTCAGACTCGAGTCATGAATTTGATGACTTCAGACTCGACTTGGACTTGCATAACAATGACTTTGTCCCACCTCTGAGGTGTGGACTCGAGTCATGTGACTTGGACTCGAGTCAGACTCGAGTCATGAATTTGATGACTTCAGACTCGACTTGGACTTGCATAACAATGACTTTGTCCCACCTCTGCTAGTCACAACACTACCCAGCCACAACACCTCAGAATCACAACGCCACACAACCACGGGATGCTACAGAATCACAACACCACACAGCCACAACACTACCCAGCCACAACACCACAGAATCAAAACACCACACAGCCACAATAATTAGATAATCACAACACTACCCAGGTACAACACTACCCAGGCACAACACTACTCAGGCACAACACCACACAGGCACAACACTACAACGCCACACAACCACAGCACCCCGGGTCGCGTACCGTTGCAGTCGGACCAAGTATGTCCGAGTGTCCACATCGTAGACGTTGTTCACGCGCATCCCCAGCAGGCTGCAAGACACAGGACACAGCAAGAGGACACTTAGACACTGACACACACCGACACCGAGACGATGATACACCGAGACAGAGTAATATTAGAGACAGAGGAAGACATAGAGACACTGAGACACAGAGACACTGAAACACTCACTCAGACACCGAGACACAGAGACCGACTAAATGAGACGGAGACACATACGCATACAATGAGACGCTCAGATATTTAAAACAGACACAGCGACACCGTGACAGAGACACTGAAACATACATAGAGACATGGAGACGCGGAGATACGGAGACGCGGAGGGACGCGGAGGGACACGGAGACCGCGCCACAGGGCCCAGACCATCGGCCTAGGCTCTCGGCCGACAGAGGCCGCGCCGGGACGGCAGGGAATCTAGGCAACGCAGGGCGGAGCCGTTCTCAGTCCCAGAGATCCCTCACAGGGGGTCCCCTCGCACGGGGACCCCTCTCGTACCCCTCTCGGGAGCCCCTCACCTGCGCCGCAGCTCGCTCACCACGGCCCGCACGTCCACGGTGCTGAACCTCGTCTTCATCTTGCGTGACGGACCCGGAGCCGGGGTCTAACCTAGGCCTCACACACGTGAAGGGGTCAGAGGGCGAGGGGGCGGCTCTACCAGGGCCCCTCCCACCGGGATCCTCCCACAGAGATCCAGATCCTCCCATCGGGGTCAAGTTCCTCCCATCGGGGTCCTCCCAAAGGGGTCCAGACCCTCCAACCGGGGTCCTCCCAAAGGGGTCCAGATCCACCCATCGGGGTCCTCCCATTGAGTCGAGACCCTCCCACGGGGTCCAGATCCTCCAAAAGGGGTCCTCCCAAAGGGGTCCAGACCTTCCAACCGTGGTCCCAAAGGGGTCCAGATACACCCACCGGGGTCCTCCCATGGAGTTGAGACCCTCCCACGGGGTCCAGATCCTCCCAGAGGGGTCCTCCCACTGGGATCCAGATCCTCCAACCGGGGTCCTCCCATGGAGTTGAGACCCTCCCACGGGGTCCAGATACTTTCACCGGGGTCTTCCCAAAGGGGTCCTCCTATCGGGGTCCAGATCCTCCCAAAGGGGTCCTCCCATCGGGGTCCAGACCTTCCAACCGGGGTCCTCCCACAGGGATCCAGGCCCTCCAAGCGGGGTCCCAAAGGGGTCCATATCCTCCCAATGGGGCTCTCCCACATGGGTCCCACTGGGGTCCAACTAATAAAGGTGTTTGGGTTAGATCGCGTATGTGTCGTAGCCCTTCACCACCCGACACAGCCAGTATGGTTTGTCACGTTAACAAAACGCGCCCGATGATGCTGGATGTAATTACCGGCGAAACGGCGTGGACTCAAATTATAAATGTTGTGGATTTACTCTCCAGCACACCGGTGAGCATGAAGTCGTAACTTATTGGGTGCGTCTTGTGTGTACGTGATAAAACATTACTGGCTGTGTCGGGTGGTGGAAGGTTACGACACATGTATACTTAACGCTATCTAACCAAAAGCCCTGACTATGCTGATGGTGGTGGTGATGGCCGTGACGGTGTGAGGTGTCAGGGTGCTGACTCGCTGCTCCATCACGCGCGCGCGCCAGGATGACGCTGAAGCCCCCTCTCTCCCCACTCCAGGGGGCCCAGCAGGGCACGAGGGGGTCCTTATAGGGGCATCGCGGGGTGTGAGGACCCCGGGGGCTCGGATTGAGGTCACCCGCGGCTGGCGGGGGTGGGCGGGAGTCGAGAACGGTCCGGGCTCTGGTGGAAGGATTTGGACCTCTGTGGGGGTCGCCTTGGAAGGGTCTGAACCACGGTGGGAACTTTATGGGAGGGCCTGGACTCTCTGCTGCAGGGTCTGGAGCCCCCTGTGGGACCGTTGTCGGACCCCAGTCGGAGGTTCTGGACCCCTTTGGGAAGGTCTGCATCCCTGAGGAATATTGGTCGTGAAAGCCTACGTGTTAAACTATTATTATCATCGCCACCACCGTCATAATCATGCTCATCATAAGCACCACCACTATCGCCATCATCATACTTACCAACATTATCATACTCACTATCATCACCATCACCACCACCACCACAATATTCATGGTCATTATCCTTCCCATCACAAGTATGACTGTCATCATCATCATACCAAGATTATCAACCACTATCGCCATAACCACTACCACCATCTCCACTATCATCCACACCACATTCTCATCGACCCTCCCAAGCCACTGTCACCCTCACCTCGTGTCACTCGCATTTACCCTCACCACACACACCACCTTCACCAACACCGCCCTCTACACCCACAAAACCTCACCACCGATGCTCTCAGCACAACAGCATCTCACTACCCTCACCACCACCACCCTTACCATGACTGCCCTCATCACCCACCACTCTCTTCAGCATCACCACCCACAGCCTATGTCTACCCTCACCAACCACACGAGCTTCCTGCATCTTCACAAACTCGGCCATGTCTCCACTCCCCTCTCCGCAGCCAGTCTTCACCCTCACTGCCACCGGCCCTACCCAGCCGCCTGCCACCGTTGCCCCGTGTCACCCCGCACGTGATGGATGCACGGTGTGGGTTTTGTTGATGAGGCTAAGTCTGGCTGTCAGCGGGCGCACGTGTTGAGACAGCGGGTTTTTTATGGAGGCACGACCACAATAATAATAATAATACAAGTACAAGCTGGCAAGCCAGCCCGTTAATTGAGCATCTCGTTGTTCGTGTAGACCGCAGTACAATCTTTAAATTTAATATCGTGGATTGGACGAATGCCTCCCGAAAGCTGTCGCCATCTCTTACGGTCACGCAACGCCAACCATCCATCGAGCACCTGCAAACGGGTCATTCATTGAATATCGCTCCATCTCGGTGGTGGTGGTCGTCCTTTTGATCGAATCCCATCCTTTGGCTGCCATTCCGGCAGCAGTCTCAACCATTGAGCCTCATCGCTACCGGCGACGTGTCTTGCCCAACTACACTTGTTTTTCTTCAAAGTAAACACTCGTACCTTCAAACATGCACTCACCTAAACTAGCGGTAATTAAGGCAACTATTAAAACACAAGGAAAACTGTGAACTTAAGACTACCAGCTGACATTCAACTTCCAAATCCTTTGAGGCCCTGCTTGGCTCAAGCAGCGAGCGTTGGAGTTCAGCACCGCAGACTCAGATTCTTAAGTACATTATATCATATACGGTAATAGTAGATACGAATACAACTTGCACTTATATTGCGCCTGTAGCGTCATGAAACATGACCGAGCGCAGTTGTTTTAGCCTCGGGGACCCCCTTGTCGGCAGCTCTCCCTTTGCGCCACAAGATGAACACAGCACCGGCCTGTAAGTGGGTCTGCCGGTAGGGGCGGATGTTGCTGTGTGCGTATTCCAAGCGAGCAATGTGAGAGTAACATCTAGTTTTTTTAAATACACATAATCCGAAAAATCTGAACCGCGACATCCGCTACATACATTGCCTACTCATTTTCGAATAACGTCACACGGGATCTTTACTGTCCAAACTGATGAAGCAGACGGCGCACATTTTCTGGTTAATACATCCGCGGTATTAAGCAGGGCGGCCGGGGACTTGAACCGCGAATATCTGCAACGAGCACCGAGCGCCCGACCGCTGGGCCGTGTCATTCGAGGAGCGGAATGTGCAGAGGCAGCAGTGGTAATTCAGGGCGGTGGTGGCTTGGAACGCGGCTTGTAATCCGGCACCGGAGGCGAGAGTTGGTGGATCACGCGCAGATGTTGTTGTAAAACCGCCTTCTCGTGGGTGTCGAGGAGGTGCCCGTACCCTGGCTCGCCAGGTGAAGACATTGCAGTAAGCGGACTGATCGCCACCTGTTTCCATCTGTACGGGGATAGGGTGTTGCCTACCTCGCGCGCGTGTTGGGTTTTCGTCGGGTGCTCTGGATTTCTCCCACGTGTGAAATGAACGCGACTAGTCATTAATTGGCTGTGCACTTCTTACGAATAAAAAAAACAAGTGCAAAACCCTCCTGAAAAAAAGAGTCATACGACCCGGTGTGGCTTTCCTGGACAATAACTCCAGCGAGTGTTAACGGGACAACGGCACGTGGACGATACAAGACAAAGCTTATTTGTTCTTTCGGTAAGTCACGTAGGTATAAAATCAAGATTGAAGACAAAGCTTATTATCTAACCCAGGTGAGAGGCCCTGGATACCAGCGCCATCCTGGGACAGGCCGACTCAAGGCGACTCGAGGTGGCCTGAGGTGGCCTGGGCGATCCCAGAAATCGTTGGTAAAAAAAATAAACGTCTCCACGATTTCCAAATAACTAGAAATATCACGCGGATTCGCGAGTTAAATATCAATACCGCGTTGCTGCTGGAGTTAAATGTTGTTTATTCAGAAGAGATGTATTGGTTTAGCTGTGAGTGGGAATGGAATCTCGGGTAGCAGGAGTTTGCGTATCGCGGTGCACTAACAGCTAACTACTACACTACCGACGCGCACAAAGACAAAAATCCCCCCTATAGCCTTAACAGACTGTAGGGGCAAGTGCTGTTAGCGTGCGCCTATGAAGGCCGGAAAAGTACATGAGGGGGTGAGTGGCCAGCACCACGCCCGCTTTTGTCTCCCTAGTGGCAATGTTGACACACCGCACCAGGTACTAGGGGAGGCCCGAGACCGGTTCAGATAATCGTCACTGGTGTTGGCCGTGAGCGGGAGTCGAACTCGGGTCGCCGGGTTCATAGCGCAGCGCGCTAACCGCTGCACCACCGCTCTCCACACACACCGGCATACACAACAGCCGCCGTTCGCCACCAAGTGGCGGTGACGTTACCACAGCACTTGTGCCAGGCTCGGTGCACTTTGAGGCCACGTGCAGTGTCGAAGGCTCGCTGACAGGAGGTCACGGGACAAACCCCGGTGCCATAGGTTGACTGACTGAGATGTATGGCAGATCCATCAGCTGTGCTGCCCACTGTGCCAACTCGCTGTGTTTAGCTGCTCCTTGCTGGGAGCGTCGCTCTTCTGCCCTCCGCTGTTGCTGGAGGGCGATTGCTTCAAGCTGCCCAGAAGCGTCCTTTACGAACCTCCTCCACAGATACCGATCTTGACATCACTGGTCCAATCAGCAGCCCTGGCACACACGCACACACGTCACGCGGCGTACATACACCATCGCACAACATTTCAACGCCTTCCTAAGAGGTGTTACTTTATCGGTCAGCACCTGCTTAATCAGCTCGGGTCACGTTGACCATCAATTACAAGAACGCACCAATTATTCACCCGGGACAGCGGTAATACATCTCGTACGGGAAGACATATGACCAGATTGGAAGGCACAGGAGCTAATAAGAAAACAGGACTGGATGGGAAGACGTGAGATCAGTAGATTCCATTGGCTACGTACGGTGCGAAAGTGGCTCAACGTACATACATAGACCCAGATGGGAAGACAAACTGGACAGAGACTTGGCACGATGGGATCTGATAACAACAATAACCGCACAGTAGGCGGAGAGAGATCAGGAGAGAGATCAGGAGAGATGGTGGGCAGCAGGGTGGCAGCGCAGTGACTACACCACTCGTGGCTCACAGCAAGAACCACCCCGGTTTGACTCCTGACTCGGGCGCCTTTTTATGCGCGGTTTGTTCATTCTCCCACCCTTCTGCGTGGGTTTCCTCCCGGGGTTTCCGGTTTCCACCCAGAGATAAAACGTCCCAATGCTGAAAAATGGCCCGCAAATCACTCGTTTGCGATCACACGCAGCAGCAGCAGCAGCATCGCCCCCTTCCTGCCATAAAACCATGGCAGCACCCTCCTGAAAAAGAGTCCTGAGACTCAGTGAGGCTTAATAATACCGTGAATGGAACTCGTATCGGCAGCTCGAAGTGTAGCAACGCGTGAGTGTGCCGCCTGATAATGATTCACACATGACGGTGGTGTAACGAGAGGGCACTTAGCGTCAGGTGAAGCCGATGTGTTTATTAAGTGCGGCTTATGAGGCCCACTTAGCTACGTGGCTCTTTTTTCAGAAGCGACCTGGTCAAGAATGATAGCCCAACCAAGTGGCTTATCATCGTGTGGAAATGTATCGTAAGCCAAATACTCGAAACGCACGTTGCTTCTAAATGTGGAGGGGGAAAGCCGGACGAGCCGGAGAAACATCCACGCGACCACGGGGAGAACACGCAAACTCCAAATATACAGCAGGCATAGTCAGGGTCGGGATCGAACTGAGGACCTGCTGTATACTAGGCGAGGTAGTTAACATCTCCTCGCCACCGTGATGGTGATGAGACAGACACACAAACTCCAAACATACAGCAGGCGACGTCAGGGTCGGGTTCGAACCCACGGCCCTCCTGTATACCAGGCGAGGTAGTTAACATCTCCTAGCCACCGTGGCACCCCATGCTGATGATGAGCCCTGAAAGGGGCGAACCCAACCCAGAGTTTTGCGCGGCTTAAACGGTTGTCGCTGGGAAGATTTAATAGGTCGACAGACTGAAAACATATACACACTTAAACTTTATGTAGGGATACCAAACCAGACGATTGAGTTTATTTCCCACTCACTTTAATTATTGCTGAGTAAATAATTGGCGTTATTAATGTGACGTGTATTGGCCACTGAGACCGTGGCAGGCCATAAACAGCTGCGAACCGATAAAGTAACGCGTCTCGGAGACAAGATGAAATATCATGTGATGATACATTTACGTCGCGTGGTTTGTGTGTGCGCGTGGGTGTGCGTGTGGCGTGTGGCGTGCGGCTCTCCATCGCTGTTCGTTAACACCGCTTTACTCCAACAGCCTGGTAAGGCGAAACGGGAGATATTTGTCTCTGTATGTACATCGATGTAGGGTGTATGGGTGGGGCATCTGACAGTCATCTCACTCGGTGAACCTATATCACCTGGGTCGACTGCCAGAACCTCCTGCCAGCGAACCTTCCACATTTCACATGAACCTAGCCTGGCACAAGCCCGTGGTGAAGTCATCGTTACTTATTGGCGAATTTCCTTTGTTGTCTGATTGCCTATGCGTGTAGGCGTGCCTGTGCGTGTGTGTGAATTCATGGGTGCGTGTATGCGAGGCTGTGTATAGGAGTGCACTTGCCCCGACAGTCTGTTGAGGCTGTACGGGGGGTCTTTGTCTTTGTAGGAGTGCCCGAGTTTGTGTGTGCGTGTGTTTAGTGGTGTGTGTGTGTGCGCCTACGTGGGTATGCGTGATACGCGTGTGCACGAGTGCCTATTTGTGTGTGTGGCGCAGTGGTTGGCGCGCTGCGCTACGAACCCGCAGCCAACCGAGTTCGATTCCCGATCACGGCCACACCACTGTGACTATTGTCGGAACCAGTCCTTTTGGGCCTCCTTCAAGGTCGACTCAGCCACAAATGAGCGTGGTGCGCCGTTGCTCGCTAACCGACAGCGCTTCTCACTCGCAGGGGGGGCAGGCCCCCCCACCCAACCCCCTCCCTGTCCCCTTTGCAAACCCTCCGCGTCACGCGACTCCCGTCCCCTCCTTGTAAGTGAATCCGGGGGTCGGACACCGCTGGCATTTCTCCGCCCGTACAGCGACAACACGCGCGACGCTTGTGCCGATTTCATTGCCCGAGGAGCCCCCCCCAAAGGGGAAAGCAAGCCGGGGGTGTGCAGGCACGGCGCGTGGGGACACGGTGGGGGAAAGGGGGGGGGGCACGTGGATGGAAGAGGGACACCACTGGGAGACGCGGGGGGGCATGGCAAGTGGAAGGAGGAAGTGACACGGGGAGACATGGGGGACGGAGACACGGCGGGGGACACGGGTAGACAAGGTGGCGGGAAGGGGGGGGGGGCAGTGTAAGGGGGACACGGGGAGACACGGGGACACTTGGAGATACTGAGACACGGTGGGGGGGCATGGGGGCATTAGGGCACGGGGACGTGAGGAGACAGGGGGGGGCACGGGTAGACACGAGGACTGGTGCAGGTATCAATGGAGGGGGGGGGTCACCCCTCTCACATCCACCCCCTCACCCCCCCACTCCTCCGAGCTGACGCACGCGCTATTCCGGGAGCACGTGGTGTTACATCACTCACGCGCACTTGGCGCGCGCCTCGCTGACCTCACCATTGCGACCCCCCGTGGTGCCCCCCCCTCCCCTCTCACACCCCCCACTAACCCCTTCACCCCTCCACTGCCCCCTCCCCTCACATCTCTACCACCCCCCCGCCTCCTCGCACCGACTCATAATAAACAACGAGCGGTAAGGCGTGCGGTGAGGAGAGTGAGGTGAGGGGTCAGGTGAGTTCAGACGTCAGGTGTGGGATTAGGAGTGAGTGTGTGGTGAGGTGAGGGATCAGGTGAGGGGCTAGGTGTGTGTGTGGTGAGGTGAGAGGTCAGGTGAGGGGCTAGGTGTGTGTGTGTGTGGTGAGGTGAGGGATCAGGTGTGGGATTAGGAGTGAGTGTGTGGTGAGGTGAGGGATCAGGTGAGGGGCTAGGTGTGTGTGTGGTGAGGTGAGAGGTCAGGTGAGGGGCTAGGTGTGTGTGTGTGTGGTGAGGTGAGGGATCAGGTGTGGGATTAGGAGTGAGTGTGTGGTGAGGTGAGGGATCAGGTGAGGGGCTAGGTGTGTGTGTGGTGAGGTGAGGGTCTAGGTGTGTGTGTGTGTGGTGAGGTGAGGGATCAGGTGAGGGGCTAGGTGTGTGTGTGGTGAGGTGAGGGATCAGGTGAGGGGCTAGGTGTGTGGTGAGGTGAGGGATCAGGTGAGATGTCATATTATGTGATAGGTGGGGTCAGGTGAAGCGAGGTGTCAGGTAGGGTGAGAGGTCAGGTGAGGGGCTAGGTGAAGGGTCAGTTGAGGTGTCAGGTGAGGCGTTGGGTGAGGTGAGGGGTGGGGTTCGGTTAGGTGAGGGGTTAGGTGAGAGGTCAAGAGAGATGTCAGAATCAGAATATTTATTTATACGGGAGGAATCCGATGAGCTATAAAGCTCTCTTTCACAGATGTCCAGTAGATGTCAGGTGAAGGGTCGGCTGAGAGGTCAAGCGAGGTGAGGGGTGAGGTGAGGCGCTGCTCACCTAATCTCACCCGCACGAGACCTGCTGCTTCGCTCATGCAGACCACGTTCACTTTGAAAATGACGATGGTGGATGTGATGATGATGGTGGTGGTGATGGTGGTGGTGATGGTGATGACGAAGATTCTGGCGACTCTGGGCACAACGCTGCCCCAGCGGATCACGGCGAATCAGCCCAGCGGTAGCGCATTCATTGCTTGTTGCAGAAGTTCACGGCTCGAACCCAGCGGCCGCCCAGATTAATGCGGCGCGTGTATTATGATCCATACAAATACGCGCCGTCTACTGCACAGTGGACGTTAAAGATCCCGTAGGCTTTCGCGACCAATGTTAACCATAATAAAAGGGTTTTTGTTGTTGTTAATGTTGTGGGTTTACTCTCCAACACACACGCGGTGTGCTGAAGTGGCAACCAATTGGCACGTTTTGTTTACGCGACAAACCTTACTGATTGGCTGTGTCGGGTGGTGGCGGGTTTGACGACACATTTATACGTTACTCGATCTAACTCCCGTGATGTGATTCGCAAGAGTAGGCCATCGTGTGCCGGCGTCAAGGTACAAACGTGCCACATATTTAAAAAAGACACCGCAAAATGAGACTCAATTAGAATCTGGCAATCATCGCCCCCCCCCTCCTCCTGCTGCTGTGAAAACTTGGCCAGGACCCTCCTCAAAAATAGGGGGCCACGAGACTCGGGTGAGGATTTTCCTGAGTAAACGAGCGCAGCAATAAAAAACACGACGATGATGATGATGCTGCTGCTGCTGGTGAGGATTGTGATGACGGTGATGATGATGAAGGCGAAGATGATAATACGATGATGATGATGATGATGCTGCTGCTGCTGGTGAGGATTGTGATGACGGTGATGATGATGAAGGCGAAGATGATAATACGATGATGATGATGCTGCTGCTGGTGAGGATTGTGATGACGGTGATTATGATGAAGGCGATGATGATAATACGATGATGATGATGCTGCTGCTGCTGCTGGTGAGGATTGTGATGACGGTGATGATGATGAAGGCGATGAATGATAACACGATGATGATGAATGTCATGATGATGATGGTGATAAATTCTGGACGAGCGCGCGTGGTGGAATGCGTTACCGTGAACACGATTCCATCCCACGCGGGGATGGGGGGGGGCAAGGGGGAGGGGGAACCGAGCCCCTCCCCTCGGTGCCCCCCACCTATTGCCCCCCCCCCTCCTCTTATAGGGCCGCGCCCAACTTTAGAAGCGCTTGTGCAGCACTCAAGGACGAGGAGGAGGAGGAGGGGATGCGAGCACAGTGGGGACCCGAGGGTTGAGGGATATCGAGGGGATCTCGGAATTACTGGGGTCGCGAACGTAGAGGGGACCTTAGGAATAGGGAAGACCCCAAGAGGGTGATTGCTTTTTTGTTAGGACAGGGACTGGGAGAGATTCTGAGTCCCTAAGGACAACGCGGGGAGAGACTCGGAGTGACTCGGGGCGATTGAGGAAAATTCGTAGACACTCGGAGAGGCTGAGGGAAGAGTCAGGGAGACAACAGAGAATCAGGGAGGCTCAGAGAGACTCAGAGAGACTCGGGGGGACTTGGGGAAATTCATAGACACTCAGAGAGACTCAGGGATACTCAGAGAGACTCAGAGAGACTCGGGGAGACTTGGGGAAATTCATAGACACTCGGAGAGGCTGAGGGACACTCAGAGAGACTCAGAGAGACTCAGAGAGACTCAGGGAGACTCAGAGAGACGGAGGGAAATTCATAGACACTAGGAGAGGCTGAAGGACACTCAGAGAGACTCAGGGAGACTCACTGGGAGCTATGGTGGTGGAACGGCGCTTCAGACTCGACGCGGACATAAGTTTCGCGAACTATGCTCGCAGCCAAGGTGAGGACTCGTGGGGACACGCACAGACACGATTTAGCAGCGAAACATGTTTCACATGCGGGCGCCACGCTGTCGAGATGTTTACTACATCGCCTGGTACGCAGGAGGTCGTGGGTTCGATCCCGACCCTGACGCCTGCTGCTGTATATTTGCAGTTTGCGTGTCTTTCTCCCAGTGATCGCGTGGATTTTTTTACCGTGTGCTCCGGGTTTTTCCCTCTACATTTAGAATCAACACCACCACGCGTTTAGAGTCTTTGGCTCCTGTTATAAATATCCACGTGATGGACCACTTTGTTGCGCGATCATTTGTGATGGCCAGGTCGCTTCTGAAACAGAGCTACACAGCTTCATGAGCCTTACCTGGTAACATGACGAAAACTAGTTGAGACTTTATAGGTGGTACCGCCAGGTGAGTTACCACACAGGTGAGAGATGCGCTCTGGGCTCGTGGACCATGAAGAGTGGTTTTCTGAGATTCCCATGGCTGTGCTACAGAGACTCGCGGAACTCGGGAATCATTCAAATATACGGGCCACGCGCAGGTGAGGGGCACCTGTGTGAGTGAGTGAGTGAGGTGCACCTGTGTGAGTGAGTGAGTGAGGTGAAGGGGACCTGTGTGAGTGAGTGAGTGAGGTGCACCTGTGTGAGTGAGTGAGTGAGGTGAGAGGCACCTGTGTGAGTGAGTGAGTGAGGTGAAGGGGACCTGTGTGAGTGAGTGAGTGAGGTGAGAGGCACCTGTGTGAGTGAGTGAGGTGAGGTGAGGGGCACCTGTGTGAGTGAGTAAGTGAGTGAGAGGCACCTGTGTGTGTGAGTGAGTGAAGTGAGAGGCACCTGTGTGAGTGAGTGAGTGAGGGGCACCTGTCTGAGTGAGTGAGGTGAAGGGGACCTGTGTGTGTGAGTGAGTGAGGTGAGAGGCACCTGTGTGTGTGAGTGAGGTGAGAGGCACCTGTGTGTGTGAGTGAGGTGAGAGGCACCTGTGTGTGTGAGTGAGGTGAGAGGCACCTGTGTGTGTGAGTGAGTGAGTGAGGTGAGAGGCACCTGTGTGAGTGAGTGAGTGAGGTGAGAGGCACCTGTGTGAGTGAGTAAGTGAGTGAGAGGCACCTGTGTGTGTGAGTGAGTGAAGTGAGAGGCACCTGTGTGAGTGAGTGAGTGAAGTGAGAGGCACCTGTGTGAGTGAGTAAGTGAGTGAGAGGCACCTGTGTGTGTGAGTGAGTGAAGTGAGAGGCACCTGTGTGAGTGAGTGAGTGAGGGGCACCTGTGTGAGTGAGTGAGGTGAAGGGGACCTGTGTGAGTGAGTGAGTGAGGTGAGAGGCACCTGTGTGAGTGAGTGAGGTGAGAGGCACCTGTGTGAGTGAGTGAGTGAGGTGAGAGGCACCTGTGTGAGTGAGTGAGTGAGGTGAGAGGCACCTGTGTGAGTGAGTGAGTGAGGTGAGAGGCACCTGTGTGAGTGAGTGAGTGAGGTGAGAGACACCTGTGTGAGTGAGTGAGTGAGGTGAGAGGCGCCTGTGTGTGTGAGTAGGTGAGGTGAGAGGCACCTGTGTGAGTGAGTGAGTGAGGTGAGAGGCACCTGTGTGAGTGAGTGAGGTGAGAGGCACCTGTGTGTGAGTGGGTGAGGTGAGAGGCACCTGTGTGAGTGAGTGAGTGAGGTGAGAGGCACCTGTGTGAGTGAGTGAGGTGAGAGGCACCTGTGTGTGTGAGTGAGTGAGGTGAGAGGCACCTGTGTGTGTGAGTGAGGTGAGAGGCACCTGTGTGTGTGAGTGAGGTGAGAGGCACCTGTGTGTGTGAGTGAGTGAGGTGAGAGGCACCTGTGTGTGTGTGTGAGTGAGGTGAGAGGCACCTGTGTGAGTGAGTGAGTGAGGTGAGAGGCACCTGTGTGAGTGAGTGAGTGAGGTGAGAGGCACCTGTGTGAGTGAGTGAGTGAGGTGAGAGGCACCTGTGTGTGTGAGTGGGTGAGGTGAGAGGCACCTGTGTGAGTGAGTGAGTGAGGTGAGAGGCACCTGTGTGAGTGAGTGAGGTGAGAGGCACCTGTGTGTGTGAGTGAGTGAGGTGAGAGGCACCTGTGTGTGTGAGTGAGGTGAGAGGCACTTGTGTGTGTGAGTGAGGTGAGAGGCACCTGTGTGTGTGAGTGAGTGAGGTGAGAGGCACCTGTGTGTGTGAGTGAGGTGAGAGGCACCTGTGTGTGTGAGTGAGTGAGGTGATAGGCACCTGTGTGTGTGAGTGAGGTGAGAGGCACCTGTGTGTGTGAGTGAGGTGAGAGGCACCTGTGTGTGTGAGTGAGTGAGGTGAGAGGCACCTGTGTGTGTGAGTGAGGTGAGAGGCACCTGTGTGTGTGAGTGAGTGAGGTGAGAGGCACCTGTGTGAGTGTGTGAGTGAGGTGAGAGGCACCTGTGTGAGTGAGTGAGTGAGGTGAGAGGCACCTGTGTGAGTGAGTGAGTGAGTGAGGTGAGAGGCACCTGTGTGAGTGAGTGAGTGAGGTGAGAGGCACCTGTGTGAGTGAGTGAGTGAGGTGAGAGGCACCTGTGTGAGTGAGTGAGTGAGGTGAGAGGCACCTGTGTGAGTGAGTGAGTGAGGTGAGAGGCACCTGTGTGTGTGAGTGGGTGAGGTGAGAGGCACCTGTGTGAGTGAGTGAGTGAGGTGAGAGGCACCTGTGTGTGTGAGTGAGTGAGGTGAGAGGCACCTGTGTGAGTGAGTGAGTGAGGTGAGAGGCACCTGAGTGAGTGAGTGAGGTGAGAGGCACCTGTGTGAGTGTGTGAGTGAGGTGAGGGGCACCTGTGTGTGTGAGTGAAGTGAGGTGAGAGGCACCTGTGTGAGTTAGTGAGTGAGTGAGGTGAGAGGCACCTGTGTGAGTTAGTGAGTGAGTGAGGTGAGAGGCACCTGTGTGAGTTAGTGAGTGAGTGAGGTGAGAGGCACCTGTGTGTGTGAGTGAGGTGAGAGGCACCTGTGTGAGTGAGTGAGTGAGGTGAGGAGCACCTGTGTGTGTGTGAGTGAGGTGAGAGGCACCTGTGTGAGTGAGTGAGTGAGGTGAGAGGCACCTGTGTGAGTGAGTGAGGTGAGAGGCACCTGTGTGTGTGAGTGAGTGAGGTGAGAGGCACCTGTGTGTGTTTGTGAAGTGAGGTGAGAGGCACCTGTGTGAGTTAGTGAGTGAGTGAGGTGAGAGGCACCTGTGTGAGTTAGTGAGTGAGTGAGGTGAGAGGCACCTGTGTGAGTTAGTGAGTGAGTGAGGTGAGAGGCACCTGTGTGAGTGAGTGAGTGAGGTGAGGAGCACCTGTGTGTGTGTGAGTGAGGTGAGAGGCACCTGTGTGAGTGAGTGAGTGAGTGAGGTGAGAGGCACCTGTGTGAGTGAGTGAGTGAGGTGAGAGGCACCTGTGTGTGTGAGTGAGTGAGGTGAGAGGCACCTGTGTGTGTGAGTGAGTGAGGTGAGAGGCACCTGTGTGAGTGAGTGAGTGGGGTGAGAGGCACCTGTGTGTGTGAGTGAGGTGAGAGGCACCTGTGTGTGTGAGTGAGGTGAGAGGCACCTGTGTGTGTGAGTGAGGTGAGAGGCACCTGTGTGTGTGAGTGAGGTGAGAGGCACCTGTGTGTGTGAGTGAGGTGAGAGGCACCTGTGTGTGTGAGTGAGGTGAGAGGCACCTGTGTGAGTGAGTGAGTGAGTGAGGTGAGAGGCACCTGTGTGAGTGTGAGTGAGGTGAGAGGCACCTGTGTGTGTGAGTGAGGTGAGAGGCACCTGTGTGTGTGAGTGAGGTGAGAGGCACCTGTGTGAGTGAGTGAGGTGAAAGGCACCTGTGTGTGTGAGTGAGGTGAGAGGCACCTGTGTGTGTGAGTGAGGTGAGAGGCACCTGTGTGTGTGAGTGAGGTGAGAGGCACCTGTGTGTGTGAGTGAGGTGAGAGGCACCTGTGTGTGTGAGTGAGGTGAGAGGCACCTGTGTGAGTGAGTGAGGTGAGAGGCACCTATGTGTGTGAGTGAGGTGAGAGGCACCTGTGTGAGTGAGTGAGGTGAGAGGCACCTGTGTGTGTGAGTGAGGTGAGAGGCACCTGTGTGAGTGAGTGAGGTGAGAGGCACCTGTGTGTGTGAGTGAGGTGAGAGGCACCTGTGTGTGTGAGTGAGGTGAGGGGCACCTGTGTGTGTGAGTGAGGGGAGAGGCACCTGTGTGTGTGAGTGAGGTGAGAGGCACCTGTGTGTGTGAGTGAGGTGAGAGGCACCTGTGTGTGTGAGTGAGGTGAGAGGCACCTGTGTGTGTGAGTGAGGTGAGAGGCACCTGTGTGAGTGAGTGAGGTGAGAGGCACCTGTGTGTGTGAGTGAGGTGAGAGGCACCTGTGTGGGTGAGTGAGGTGAGAGGCACCTGTGTGAGTGAGTGAGTGAGTGAGTGAGGTGAGAGGCACCTGTGTGAGTGTGAGTGAGGTGAGAGGCACCTGTGTGTGTGTGAGTGAGTGAGGTGAGAGGCACCTGTGTGTGTGTGTGAGTGAGTGAGGTGAGAGGCACCTGTGTGAGTGTGAGTGAGTGAGGTGAGAGGCACCTGTGTGTGTGAGTGAGGTGAGAGGCACCTGTGTGAGTGAGTGAGGTGAGAGGCACCTGTGTGTGTGAGTGAGGTGAGAGGCACCTGTGTGTGTGAGTGAGGTGAGAGGCACCTGTGTGAGTGAGTGAGTGAGGTGAGAAGCACCTGTGTGAGTGTGAGTGAGGTGAGAGGCACCTGTGTGTGTGTGAGTGAGTGAGGTGAGAGGCACCTGTGTGTGTGTGTGAGTGAGTGAGGTGAGAGGCACCTGTGTGTGTGAGTGAGTGAGGTGAGAGGCACCTGTGTGAGTGTGAGTGAGGTGAGAGGCACCTGTGTGAGTGTGTGTTAGACACAGGTGATGAGTACCTGTGTGAGTGAGTGAGTGAGACACAGGTGATGAGTACCTGTGTGAGTGAGTGAGTGAGACACAGGTGATGAGTACCTGTGTGAGTGAGTGAGTGAGACACAGGTGATGAGTACCTGTGTGTGTGAGTGAGTGAGTGAGACACAGGTGATGAGTACCTGTGTGTGTGAGTGAGTGAGTGAGACACAGGTGATGAGTACCTGTGTGTGTGAGTGAGTGAGTGAGACACAGGTGATGAGTACCTGTGTGTGTGAGTGAGTGAGTGAGACACAGGTGGGGGGTAGGGAGGTGTGGGGGGTTGGGCGCGGGGGCAGGAGGAGTCACGTGACGCGCGGCGTCTGGTTGCCAGGGCCAACGGAAAAACAGCAAAGATCCCCCCGGGCTGAAGACTCCAAGAACCCCTCAAGTCTCCGTGAGATTCCCAGAGTCCCCCTAGAGACCCCCATAGCCCCTTAAACATCCCAGACACCTCTGTAAGGTCCACAGACATCACAGAGACCCCTAGAGAGCCCCTCCAGCGCCTGGGCTATCCCTGTAGATCCCTAGAGATCCTCAGAGACTCCCGGAGACCCCCAACGTTCCTAGACGGCCCTGATGATTTCCAGAGAACCCGGAGACGGCGGGATATCCCTACAGACCCCAAGCTGATCCCTCTAGCCTCCAGAGACCATGAATAGCCCCTCGTAGTGCACGGGAGAGCCCTTGACACTGTTGTAAGACCTCCCCCCCCCCCGACCCAAAGAGACCTAGGGAATTACAGAGTACCCCCCATATAATTGTGCATACCCCCAGAAACCCACAGAGGCCCAAAGAACCCGACAGCCCCCTCGCCCCCCCCCCCCGAAATAAAAAAACTAAACGAGACCCCCTAGGAGACCCCCTAGGAGACCCCCTAGGAGACCCCCTGGGAGACCCCCTAGGAGACCCCGGGAGCTCACCGCTCGTGGGACGCAATGCCGGGGCCTGGGTGACCCGAGTCCCCCTGAGGGCCCTGAGCGGACGGGGTCATGAACGTGCTGCAAGGTGAGGAGGTTCACCTGGTGAGAGGTTCACTTGGTGAGGGGTTCACCTGGCGAGGGGTTCACTTGATGAGGGGCTTACCTGGCGAGGGGCTCACCTGGCGAGGGGTTCACCTGGCGAGGGGCTCACCTGGTGAGGGGTTCACTTGATGAGGGGCTCACCTGGCGAGGGGTTCACTTGATGAGGGGCTCACCTGGCGAGGGGCTCACCTGGCGAGGGGCTCACCTGGCGAGGGGCTCACCTGGCGAGGGGCTCACCTGGCGAGGGGCTCACCTGGCGAGGGGCTCACCTGGTGAGGGGTTCACCTGGCGAGGGGCTCACCTGGCGAGGGGTTCACCTGGCGAGGGGTTCACCTGGTGAGGGTGCTCACCTGGTGAGGGGCTCACCTGGTGAGGGGCTCACCTGGTGAGGGGTTCACTTGGTGAGGAGGTTCACCTGGTGAGGGGTTCACCTGGTGAGGGGTTTACCTGGTGAGGGGTTCACCTGGTGAGGGTGCTCACTTGGTGAGGGTGCTCACTTGGTGAGGGGCTCACCTGGTGAGGGGATCACCTGGTGAGGGGTTCACTTGGTGAGGAGGTTCACTTGGTGAGGAGGTTCACCTGGTGAGGGGTTCACCTGGTGAGGGGCTCACCTGGTGAGGGCTTCACCTGGTGAGGAGCTTCACCTGGTAAAGGGGTTCACCTGGTTAGGCGGTCACACCTACGGCCACAGCTGTTTGCATAACGCTGCTTCTGCGACTCGTGATAATTATTAATGATGATGATGATGACGACAGCGTTGCTGATGGAATTTCTGCTGCTGACGATGATGGTAGTGATGATGTAGGTAATGTTTCTGCTGCTGATGATGGTGATGTGTGAGTGAGTGAAACAGACACATACTCGTCACCTGTGTTTGCCTCACAGGTATGATGATGATGTTGTTGTTGAAGCTGCTGCTGCTAATGCAGCTAATGCAGCAGCTGATATTGCTGCTCCTGATAATGATGTTGATATTGCTGCTGATGATCCCCATGATGCAGATGATGTTTATTCTGCTGCTGCTGATGATGATTATGTTGCTGATGATGTTGCTGTCGCCTGATGAAGCTCGGTATAATTACTGGCGAAACGTCGTACTCAGATTGTAAATGTTGTGGCTTTGCTTTCCAACACACCGGTGTGCTGTACAAGTAACAACGTGGCTATACAGTATTCTGTTTACGTGACAAACCTTACTAATTGGCTGTGTCGGGTGGTGGCGGGTTTAACGACACATTGCTATTATTGCTGATGATGTTGCTGAGGGTGATGTTGCCGATGATGATGCTGATGATGCTGATTATGGTGATGCTGATGATGCTGATGATGAGGATAATGATGATGTTTCTGATGATGATGTTGCTGATGCTGCTGTTGATGATGCTGCTGCTGATGGTGTTCCTGATGATGCTGATTATGATGATGCTGATGATGAGGATACTGATGATGTTGCTGATGATGATGATGTTGCTGATGCTGCTGCTGCTGATGATGATGCTGCTGCTGATTATGATGCTGATGATACTAATGATGATGTTGCTGATGATGATCTTACTGATGATGATGTTACTGATGATGATGGTGACATCACAGATTACCGGCTGCTGGGACGCAAGGGCGAGGGAACCTTCTCGGAGGTCCTCAAGTGCCAGAGTTTGCGCGACGGCGCCTACTACGCCTGCAAGCGACTCAAGCAGCGATACGACAGGCGAGGATCTCTCACCTTCTTACCCACCCACTCACTCAGCCACTCAGCCACTCACCCACTCACCCACTCAGCCACTCACCCACTCACTCACCCACTCAGCCACTCACCCACTCAGCCACTCACTCACCCACTCAGCCACTCACCCACTCAGCCACTCACCCACTCAGCCACTCACCCACTCACTCACCCACTCACCCACTCAGCCACTCACCCACTCACTCACTCAGCCACTCCCTCAATCATTCACCCACTTATCCACTCACTCAATCAGCCATTCACTCACTTTCCCACTCACTCAGTCAGCCAATTACTAATTCATCCGCTCACTCAATCAGCCATTCACTCACTTACCCACTCACTCACTCACCCACTCACTCACTCACCCACTCACTCAATCAGCCATTCCCTCACTCACTCACTTACTCACTTACCTACTCAATCAGCCACGCACTCACCCACTCACTCCCCAACTTGCCCACTCACTCACCCACCCACCCACTTGCTCACTCAATCAGCCACTCCCTCACTCATTCACCCACTCAATCAGCCACTCACTCACATACTCACTCACTCCCACACTTTCCCACTCACTCACCCACCCACTCAGCTACTCACTCAATCAGCCACTCCCTCACTAATTTACCCACTCACCCACTCGCTTACCCACTCACTTACCCACTCAAGCAGCTACGCACTCACCCATGCACTAATTCACTCACTAATGCACCTACTCACTCACTCACTCACCTATTCACCCATTCACTCGCCTAATCGGCAAATCCGTCACCTGCTGACTCACCCACTCATTCACCCAATTACCCACTCACTACCTCACCCACCCAGTCGCTCACTCAATCACCTACTCACCGACTCACTCACGCGTGCGCTCTCCTGCTCGACACCCCGCTCCCGGCTGTTTTTGTGCAGCCAGGAGAGTGTGAACGGCCTGCGCGAGGTGCAGGCCATGCGACGCCTCGGCTCCCACCCCAACATCGTGCAGCTGCATGAGGTTCTCTAGTGAGTGAGCCATCCTCACATCTTTATCATCACCACCACACCATTGTCAGCATCCTTCATCATCATCCATCATCCATTATCATCATCATCACATCATCATCACCTTATCATGATCCTTCACCAGCCATCCTCACATCCTCCCATCATCCATCACATCATCATCACCTTATCATGATCCTTCACCAGCCATCCTCACACCCTCCCATCATGCATCATCATCACATCATCATCACCTTAACATGATCCTTCACCAGCCATCCTCACATCCTCCCATCATCCATCATCACATCATCATCACCTTATCATGATCCTTCACCAGCCATCCTCACATCCTCCCATCATCCATCATCACATCATCATCACATCATCATCACCTTATCATGATCCTTCACCAGCCATCCTCACATCCTCCCATCATCCATCATCACATCATCATCACCTTATCATGATCCTTCACCAGCCATCCTCACATCCTCCCTTCACTGCATCTCTAAACACATCGAGTGACTTGTACAGACAAGTATGTATTTAAGCGTGCACGTGGCATCTGTGTGTGTCACCCGAGTGCCTGCACGCATCACCTGCATGTCACCTGTCACCTGTGTTACTCTTGTTACCTGTGTCACTGGTATGATGACTGTGTGTCACCTGCCTGTCGACTGAACGACTTCGGTTACCCGCGTGTCACCCGTGCGTCTGCGCGTGTCACGTGTTCTCTGGCAGCGATAAGAAGTCGGGGACTCTGGCGCTGATCTGCGAACTCATGGACATGAACATGTACGAGCTGATCCGAGGTGAGCCACTCACTCACCCCTCGCTCACTACGTACCACTCATCCACTCACTCACCACTAACTCACCATGACCGCTCACTCGAGTTTAATATCAGTCGGGGTGGGGGGGGGGGGTCTGTCTGGGTCAGGCGATCTGGGGAAAAATGTCCTTACCCTGCACACCACATCCAGTATGCCCCTCGCTATAGCTGTGGCTGGCAGTCACGTGTCTTCTACGACAATCAACCAACCAGTGGCTCGGAAAATATTCAATTATACATTTTTTACTGGTAGGAACCTCCTGGTTACACCAGCCCACATGGGATTATTGTGTCCGTCCGTCCGTCGTGCATCCAAAAATGGGAGGGGTGGGGCTGGGTGGAGAGGGGAGGGTGGGGAGGGGCTGGGTGGAGAGGGGCTGGTCACCCCGTGGTGCCCTTATAAAACTCAACGTTTAACCTACTCACGCCGGCTTGTGCCTGCCCTCACAGTCGGCCATATTTGCGGAATACACCACGCCGCCGTTGACCCTGCAGGCCATTGACCGAGAAACCCAACGTTGCTACTAGCTCCCTCCGCAGGAATGTGTTTATCCCTGCTCCTAACCCTCTTCCCCCCACCCCCTCCCCTGTCCCCACTTCCACCCCTCACCTTCAGATCGGAGAAACTTCTTGCCAGAAGGGAGGATTCGCAGCTACATGCAGCAGCTGTGCCGCTCTCTTGACTACATGCACAGGTGAGCACAGGTAGTCACGCACAGGGAGCCACTCACAGGTGAGAACAGGTAAGCATGCACAGGTGAGCACAGGTGAGTGAGCTTAGGTGAGCATAAGTGAGTACACACAAGTACGGGCACAGGTGAGCGTTTGTGAGTGCACAAAGGATAACATAATATTGCACAGGTGAGCATAGGTGATCATGCACAGGTGAGCGGCATAGGTAATGATTCGCAGGTGAGCGAGGACAGTTGAATGAACTGAAGTGAAAATGCACCAATGAGCACAGGTGACTATAGGTGAGCACATACAGGTGAGCACATACAGGTGAGCACAGCTGATCCCCCTACTCGAACAGGCACTCACATCATTCCCTCTCCTCTGCCCCCCGCCCCCTGATTCTCCTCCCCCCCCCCCCATGCCCCTTGTAGGAACGGCATCTTCCACCGCGACGTGAAGCCAGAGAACATCCTCATCAAGGTGAGGCACGGACACTCGCGCACATTTAATGCCGTGGCCTCACGGCGGCTGTTGACGACGGCGGTCCGGGCCAAGCTGAGCGAGCTCGCTTAGGGGGGCGAGACAGGGGTGGGGGGGGGGGGGCGAGACAGGGGGTGGGGGGGGGCGTACGCGCGCTAGGACGGCTCGGGTACGGCCCCCCCCCCCTGGCTCGCTTCCTCATTGGGGTCACGCTGGGGTCGTGTCCGACGTTGGGGTTATGTTGATTTTTGTGTTGTCGGGGTCGTGTCAGGGTCATGTTGGGGTCATGCTTTGGGTCGTGTCTTGTTGGGGTCATGCTTGGGGTCATGCTTGGGGTCATGCTTGGGGTCATGCTTGGGGTCATGTTCAATGTTGGAATTTTGTTGATATTTTTTTTGTTGAGCGTCGGGGTCGCGTCGGGGTCGCGCCGGGGTCGCGCCGGGGTCATGCCGGGTTCATACTGGGGTCGCCACGTCGTCGGGGTCACGCCGGAGTCGTGTCGGGCAGCAGAACGAGGTGCTGAAGCTGGCGGACTTCGGTTCGTGCAAGAGCGCATTCGCGCGGCCGCCCTTCACGGAGTACATCTCGACGCGCTGGTACCGCGCGCCCGAGTGCCTCCTCACCGACGGACACTACGGCCTCGCCATGGACGTGTGGAGCGCTGGCTGCGTCTTCTACGAGATCACCAGGTGAGCCGCGTGGCACACACCTGTACAGAGATCTCCCGCCTGTAGACGTCAACAGACTGTTGGGGCGAGTGCGGTTAGCGTGCACCTGTGAAGGCTGGTACGGCACACGAGTTGGTGGGTGGTCAGCACCACGGCCGGCCGCCTTTGTCTCCCCAGTGGCAATGTTTACACATCAGGTGCTCATTTGAGGTTGAGTCGACCTAGGGGACGCCCAGGACCGGTTCAGATAATCGTCACTGCTGGTGGCCATGAGCGCGAATCAAACTTGGGTTTTCAGGTTCGTAGAGCAGCGTGCTAACCGCCACACCACCACTCCCCACTCACACACACACTGTGCACGCACACCCCTTCACTCTGCCATGTACTCCTCCTCAGTCTGCAGCCACTCTTCCCGGGAGCGAACGAGGTGGATCAGATCTCAAAGATCCACGAGGTCCTGGGAACCCCTACCGCTGCCCTGCTCAACAAGATGAGGAGGTGAGAGCCTCATGCACAACTCCCCCCCCCCCGAGCCTCGCCACCCGCACCTCTCAAAGAGGTGGGGGGGGGGGGGCGGAGGGCAACTGAGCAATCGGGTTGCATGCAACTTGGTTGCACACAACAGAATTGATTACGTGTTGACGATATCTCAAGCGTGTGCCACCTGCGCACGTCCGTGACGCGTTCCATCACGAAGTGCACGTGTGCGACCTGTGATTGGTTGGAAATAATAAAATAATAAAAATGAAACATAATAAAATAATTCTCACGACGTTTCGGCCACAACGCAAGCAGCCGTCCTCAGGTGAAGACCAGGTCTGTCGGGGAGACAGCGTCATTTTTCATTCAGACTCTGTCTCCCCGACAGACCTGGTCTTCACCTGAGGACGGCTGCTTGCGTTGTGGCCGAAACGTCGTGAGAATTATTTAATGATGTTTATTTTTATTATTTTATTATTTCCATTCTACGTGACTTTACCGAAAGAACCAAGAAGATGAATCCATGCAGTCACGAAAGCTTTAAATCGAAACTGTGATTGGTTGCTACGATCCGAGACGTGGTGGGGGGTAGAGGCTATGCGGTAAAGGAGCGTGGCTAGACTGTGTAGCCACGCCCCGACACCACGCCCCTCGTCACGCAACTACTCGCCGAGATGTGGACAAAGCAGTTGCAGACAGCGTCAAGTTACCGCGATGATTTGAGGGCGAGTTTTGGTTACGCAGCAGATCGCAGAGATGTGGACCTGGCCTCAAGGCCCAACCCCTCAGCAACAACAACATTAAATTTCGATTTAAAGCTTTCGTGACTGCAGCCTTATTTCTGATAGCGGCTTTCAGTGGTGGCACGACCTAACGAAGCACTAAGCGACCCAGTCGTAATCCGGAGGCACGATAACACAGAACAATTGAGAGATTAGCAGCGGCTAAATAGCTCATTGCTGCCAAGTGTAATGTTATTCGGGGCCTCACGGAACAGGTTGTAATGGAAACGCGGACTTTGAGCAGCGGCGCGGCTGTGCAGAGTGCAGGCGGTGCAACCAAAGTGACTGTTTCATCCGCACTGTGTTCAACCACAACGCTGCAGATCACTCATCCACCCACTCACCCATTCACTCACTTACAACCCCACTCACCACACTGCAAGTCACGGCACTTCTCGTTCTGCCTCCTCCCTCGCACCGTTCCACTTTGTAAATCCCCTCCTATCATCATCACCATCGTCGTCTGTTCTCCCCAAGCTCTTACAACAATATCCTGGCTCAACCTTCGATTTAAAGCTTTCGTGACTGCAGGGATTCATCTTCTTGGTTCTTTCGGTAAAGTCACGTAGAAGGGAAATAATACAATAATAAAAAGAAAACATAATAAAATAATTCTCACGACGTTTCGGCCACAACGCAAGCAGCCGTCCTCAGGTGAAGAACAGGTCTGTCTGGAAGACAGCGTCTGAATGAATTTGCTGCTTGCGTTGTGGCCGAAACGTCGTGAGAATAATTTTATTATGTTTTATTTTTATTATTTTATTATTTCCCTTCTACGTGACTTTACCGAAAGAACCAAGAAGATCCTGGCTCAAATCAAGAAACGTGTTCCACACCCGTATCTATTACAACTTTGATAATACAGTAGTGCTGTTTGCTGCTGGCTGCTTGGCTTTGTGAGCATTTGGACTTTGCACTCCTCACCTATGCTAACCAATAAACTACACTGGGACCCCCACGGTCGCTGGGCTTGGAAGAGGGTGGTGGTGGGGTGTCATAGGATGGGGGTGGGGGTAGGAGATGGGGGGGGGGGTAAGGGGGGGCCAGCCGGGCCCTATTTAATTCCGAACACCAGGACCCATATCGGCCACGCTGAGTCGGGGAATCTTAGCGAGGTCGCAGGATAGAAGTCCCCAGGTCCACGGGGTTAACAAGGAGGAGGTTCCATCGCATTGAGTGCTCGCGTTATCTTGTATTAGTTTAGCGGGCTGAGAACGGTGCGCTTGATTTATAACTCTGTCAGCTGGCTCAATTAGCGCCGTGTCTTGTTTACAGAGTAAACGGCGATCAGTTATCTCTGAACTGAATGTGTTGCTGCAGGGTTAGAGGTCGAGTAAGGTGATTTATGTCACGTTTATGTGACAATCCTGTCGGGTCGTGGCGGGCTGATGCCAAGGATTCCGGCATAAAAACTACCACGTGGCCTCACCCAAAAAAACACAAATATGTATTCGTAGAATTGTCTACGATTTGTAGTTGGTTGTTTTTCGTGTGCTGCTTTGTTGTACGACTTGTATGTTGTGTTGTATTGCATTAGATTTCTAAGTTTACTATGTTTTTTTCTCCTTCATTTGTACCTGATGATGATTGCTTGTGTTGCAATCGAAACGTCGCATGCTATTGTTTAATCTATTTTTCTTTCTACGTCACTTTACCGAAAGAACCAAAGAGTTTACGATTTTTATTTTGTCATTTCGGTGACCCGGTCGGTCTGCCCACTCGTCGACTCCGCGGGTCTCTTGAGTTCTCAACCGGGTGAAACTAAATAAACGTGAATGTTGAAACTTGACCTGGGGATGCGAGGAGACAGGAGCTCAGACCCGGGCGAGAGAGAGAGAGAAAGAGATCCGCGTGGCCCACAAGAAGAGAACTTGATGACAGACGGCTCAAAAGCAGAAGCCATAGGGTGACACGATCCCTGTCACGTGGACCACTCCTGAGACGCGGCGATGCGTCCTGGTGTTGTTGTTGTGTTTTATCGACTTGTTTTGCTTTTCCCACTTTACTCTCTGCTGTGTTTCCTGAAACGCATTCGTTTTCGACGCATTTCCCAATCGTGTTACCTGTGCGTGCGTCTACGTGGGGTCTGTCGCGTGGAGACGGGGGCGTAGCGGTGAGCGCTACGAATCTGGCCACCAGAGTTCAATTCCTGCTCACGGCCAACACCGGTGGCGATTATCTGAACCGGTCTTTGGCCTCCCCTAGGTCGACTTAGCCTCAAATGAGTACCTGGTGCGATGCGTAAACATCGCCACTAGGGAGACAAAGGCGGTCGGGCGTGGTGCTGGCTACCCACCCCCTCGTGTGCTTTGCCGGCCTTCATAGGTGCTCGCTAACAGCACTTGCCCCAACAGTCTGTTAAGGCTACACGGGGGATCTTTGTCTCTGGTCCGTCCCATCATCTTTTGCCAGCGAGCCTTCGACACTTTACGTAGCCTCAAAGTGCACCTAGCCTGGCGCAATCGCCGTGGCAACATCACCGCCGCTGAGTGGTGAACGGCGATCGTTGTTGTAGTCCATAACAATAGCTGTGTCTGTGTGCACTCCGTAACAATAGTGCAGCGTGGGTGTGTGCGCCGGCCTTCATAGGTGGTTGCTAACGGCACTTGCCCCAAATGTATGTGAAGGTTACATGCAGGAATCTTTGTCTGCCTTGTCTATCATAGTCGTTGTGTGTGTACTCTATGAAAATAGTTGTATGTCTATCTGTGTATATTGGATAACAAAAGCTGTTCTGTATTTGTACACAATTTTATTTTATTATTTTATTAACATTCCGCTTGTTTACCCAAGAAAGCCTTACTGGGGTCTCACCTCTATTTCAGGAGGGTTCTGAAAAGTGTTGGCAGGTGGAGGGGGTGGAGGGATGGAGGGGGTATAGGGGTGGAGGGGGTGGGGGGATCGAGGGAGTGGGGGGTGGAGGAGGGGTTGGAGGGGGTAGAGGGGTGGAGGGGGTGGGGGGTTGGAGGGGGTAGAGGGGTGGAGGGGGTGGGGGCATGGAGGGAGTGGGGGGTGGATGGGGTGGGGGGGTGGAGGGGGTAAAGGGGGTGGATGGGGTGGGGGGGTGGAGGGGGTGGAGGGATGGAGGGGGTGGGGGGGGGGTGTTTGAAGCTGCGCGTGATCCCAATAATGTTCAGGTGACGTTTCTAGCATTGGGATGTTTCGGCCAATATCAGCGCTACGGTTTGTCTTCTCAGCTATGGTAGGAAACTGGAGAACCTGGAGGAAGCCCATGCAGAACAAGGGGAATGAGGGGGGGGGGGCAGAACATACAAACTCCACACAGGCAGGCGTCCTAGTTAGGCACCGAACCCAGACTACTCCAGCTGAGAGGCACGAGTGTTCCCGCTGCGCTGCCGCCCAGCTTTTCAACTCCTCTCGTTCATCTGTCGGCGCGCTGCCTGGCGCCCGTGTCGGCGACTTGGTTCACATTCTCGTTGTTGTGCATCTCGTTATCTTTCCTCGTCGCCGTGCACGTCGGGATTTACGTTCTGCTCGTAAAGTTCCGATCGCCCCGGCAGAGAAATTGAGCGCGGCCAAGATAAAAAAAAAAGACAACCCCGGTAATGCTAGAGCGATAATAATGATGTGGTTGTTGTTGTAACGTCTGGCGCTGTGGTTCTTGGAGCGCGCAGGGCGATCAGCAGGAAGGCGCTGCTGCGTTTGACAGACGCAGCGTGTAGTAGCGTCACAGTAGAGGTGGGAGGGTGGGGGGATTTCGCAGTGTGTAATCCTAATTGAGTCATTGGCTGATAATGTTTCAAGTCTAAATGAAGTCACTGGATCGTTAACGTCCACTGCGAAGCAAATTGCGTAAATGTATCGAGTAAATTACACCTGCAGTGATAACTTGGGTGGCCTGCCAGATTTGAACCGCGAACCTCTGCAACAAGTGGGCGAATTTTTCGATTTAAAGCTTTCCTGACTGCAGGGATTCATCTTCTTGGTTCTTTCGGTAAAGTCACGTAGAATGGACATAATAAAATAAAACATAATAAAATAATTCTCACGACGTTTCGGCCACAACGCAAGCAGCCGTCCTCAGGTGAAGACCAGATCTGTCGGGGAGAAAGAACCAAGAAGTGGCCGAATGTACAACATTTGGGCCATATCAACATCCCACAGAGACGCGAAACACCGATCCCATGCAGGCTTCGGGCTCGGCCGCATGTCAGCCCGTGGGTTTGCTCAGCTGCCTAGACGTTGACCAGGAGCAGCAGTGTCGGGCAATGGTTAGCCAACTGCACTAAGAACCCGGTGCCACGAGTTCGATTCCTGCTCATGACCAGTTGCGAAATATCTGAACTGTTCCTGGGCCTCCCCTAGGTCGGCTTAGTCGTAGTGAGTATCAGGTGCAGTGTGTAAAATAACGACACTGGGGAGACAAATGCAGTCGGGGGTTGTTCAGGCCACACCACTCCTTGCGTGCCATGCCGGCCCTCAGCAGCATTGGTTGAGGAGAGGCAAAACTCCGGAGCGGTTTCAACCCACAGTGTCTCATCCGCAGAACCGGGCTCGCTTGAATCAATGCTAGCGAACTGCCAGAGACCGTGCGTAACCGATTGGTTTGCGTAAGAAAAACACTTTATATATGTATTTACCTGGAGAGACAGATAAGTGAAGGAGACACAATCCATGTTTTTAATTTGTTGTATTTCCCTAGCACGGTTGGCTACGTACGGTGCGAAAGAAGTTCAACATACACTCAAACATAATTTTGTTAGCTCAAAAACATATCATCATTATTACCCCCCTTTGTCATTCTGGTCCGTGACTCCCCCCCCTCCCCTCCACCCTCTTGCAGTAAGAGCCGTGGCCTGGGCCTGGAGTTCCCCTCCCAGAAGGGGCTGGGGTTGAGCCGGCTCGTGCCGCACGCCTCGGCCGAGGCCACGCAGCTCATGGCCGCCATGCTGACCTACGACCCCGAGGAGCGGCTCTCGGCCAAGGCGGCGCTCCGGCACGCGTTCTTCACGGGCGTGCGCTCGGCGAGCCAGCCGGCGCAGATAGGGCACGGCTCACATCCATCACCAACATCGCTAACATCAAACTAGCAGCGCACATCACCCACACACCCACACACACATAGCGGTGAGCGAGCCAGCCGGGGCAGATAGGGCACGGCTCACATCCATCACCAACATCAAACTAGCAGCGCACATCACACACACACATAGCGATGAGTGAGCAAGCCGGTGCAGATAGGGCACGGCTCACATCCATCACCAACATCAAACTAGCAGCGCACATCACACACACACATAGCGGTGAGTGAGCTAGCCGGTGCAGATAGGGCACGGCTCACATCCATCGCCAGCAACATCGCTGACATCATACTGGCAACATACATCACTCGCACACACACACAGCGGTGATCAAGCGAGTAGTCGGCGCAGATAGGGCACAGCTCACACAACCGCCAGCACCATCGCCAACATTATACAAACAACAAACATCATTCACACACACAGCAGTGAGCGAGCCACAGCTAGGGCACGGCTTAACATCATCAGCAAACATCACTAAGATCCCATAACATCATCATACCATACTCTTAGTTTTTTTCGGTAAAGTCACGTAGGTAGAAAATAAAAAAAATATTTGCTTTCATTTTTAATTTATTTATATTTTCTACCTACGTGACTTTACCGAAAAAACCAAAGAGTATGGATCCTTGCAGTCACGAAAACTTCAAATCGAGAATCATCATACCATTACATAACATCATACCAACATCACCCATACATAGACACCATCACCACTCACTCACACGTGGCACACGGGTTATATGATCCAGCGAATGCAGCATCGCCTGCCAGAGGAGCTCACTGATTGGACGGTGTCCAGATCTGTCAAGGACCCGCAACGTTCTCACACAATCCAGTCTGGTTCAACCCAAAATGGAACAAAGGCAGACCAGCCAGAATGTTTCCAGCCAACGCAGCTGTTCCTGATCATGGGACTCGTAGCTTTGTGTGTACTGACAGGTCAGGCAGCTTGCACACAGTGTTCTCTTGCACAAAAGACAAAGAAAAAGATCCCCCATATAGCCTTTACAGACTGTCGGGGCAAGTGCTGTTAGCAAGCACCTCTGTAGGCTGGCACTGCGCACGAGGGGATGGGTGGCCAGCACAACGCCCGACCGCTATTGTTTTCCTAGTGACAATGATTTTACACACCATACCAGGTACTCATTTGAAGCTGAGTCGACTTAGGAGAGGCCCATGACCGGTTCAGATAATCTTCACTGGTGCTGGCCATGAGCAGGAATCGAACTCGGGTCGCTGAGTTCGTAGTGAAGTGCACTAACCGTTGCACTACGGCTCCTTTCACAGAGGTACACACACGTAATGTATATACATACACAAACGCATGCATACTCATACCAACAAACTGTTGGGGAAAGTGCTATTAGTGAGCAATAATACACACTTATTCACACTCACACACGTACACGCTCACACACTTACACACACACACATCAACTACCTGCTGGAGGCAGGGCACCCTCCCTACCTCCCCCATCTCCCTCCCCGTGCCTCTCCTTGTGGGAGCCGCCCACGCTGAGAGCACTTGGGGAGTGGAGCTGCAGCGTCCTCCTGGCAATGCTGAGGACGACAGCCCCCCCCCTCGTCTACCCAACTCCTCCATCCACCCCAGCTCCCTAACCCTAGCCCCCCACCACAACTGCCCTGACCTCCCCCCCTCCTCCTCCTCCATGCCAGCGATCCACGTAACCAAGGAGCCCTCCTCCCCTTGCCCCCTCTTACAGGGATCCGGAGCGCCATCCCATGGGGGTCTACGGCCCCCTGTCCCCATTGGGGCTAAAGGAGGACCCCCCGGCGAAGGCTGCGTCGCTCCCCTGGATCAGCGCCGCCAAACCCATACCCCGCCGGGTGCGTGTGCACACGGGACAGCATCTAAATCACGCGTTATTTAAACGTCTAGTTGCATAACGTTTCTAATTTATATTGATCTTACACAATCCAACGTAATTGGTAAATGCATCTCAATCACGAGATAGGGGCTAAATTGAATTGCTTTGGCCATTTGTAATCGTTAATGTATCTTGCCAACGTCTTATTTAAATAGGAACGCTGCGTATTTGTCTGGGAGAGACTCCTGTTCAGGAGGGCTCTGCCCTCCCCCGCGCCTCCCATGAGCACGGTTGGCTACGTACGGCGCGAAAGAAGCTCGGCACATACACACGTACATGCTGCCACGTCTGGATGTTTGGACGATCCTTTGCAATGAGTGGTTTTACACGTGGGGAAAAAAACTGGCGGGCCCGGAGAAAACTCCCACCGTGCAAACGAGGGGTCAGCTGCACTCACAGGTCCGCACAGACGGTGTCCACGAACCCCGCTTGCTGTACTGCCACCTCCTCGTCTGAGGTGGCGACAAGCAACACGAGGAGAGGAAGGGGAGAGTGCACTGGCCAACCACATGTCCTACCCACTTCGTCATCCACTTACTTTCCATCTCACTCACTTACGCACGATCCCATCCACTCACTCACCCATCCACTCGCCCAACT
The DNA here is from genome assembly GCF_015708825.2 of Lethenteron reissneri. Classification (NCBI taxonomy): domain Eukaryota; kingdom Metazoa; phylum Chordata; class Hyperoartia; order Petromyzontiformes; family Petromyzontidae; genus Lethenteron; species Lethenteron reissneri. The sequence continues at coordinate 7,438,485 of NC_083792.1, forward strand.
AATCACTTTTTCACTCACTCGCCCACTCATTCAACCACTCACCTCTTCACTCGTCCAATAACCCATCCACCCACTCACTCACCTACCCACCCACCTACTCACCCACCTACTCAGTCACACTCCTCTGCGGTGTGTGTGGCCCATCTATGTGGAACTCACTGCCGGTCACCAACTCGGAGCCAGCTCTGCAGTCGGCTCGAGTGAGCTGTAAACACGGCACCTTCGCGACAGCCCGAGTGCTCGAATAGCAAACGTACAATTACCGATTGTAAGACTTGTTCTTGAACTCACCGGGGTGAGCCGAAACAGTAATAATTAATTGGAGCGTTTTCTACCGCTTGTAGACGTGACGATTTAATTTGTTTGGCAATGTCGCGTGGTGGAGGGTCTCACGACACAGATTGATCCGGATCATTAAGTTGCCTGACCCAAAAATCTATTTTGAATCAAAATAGCGGCTTAGAAAACCTGCGCGTTCGTTTCGCACAAACACCACCGCCGCCACCACCACTCTGCATCTCTCCGTCTCACCCACAACCCCCCCCCCACCCACCCCCCGACATTCTCCAGCAGAAGCGGTTCCAGGCGCAGGGGGGACTGGCTGTGCCGGTGTCGCACCCCCGCGGGGGGGGCGGCCCCCCCGAAAGCAGCTTCTCGTCGGCCTCCGCTTTCCACGGGCTGCCCCTGTCGCGCCTGCGCGTCGGGGGGGTCGCCCCCCCGCTGCGGCTGCCCCCGCTGCCCCCGCTGCACGCCTCGGGGTCGGGGATCCACCTCTCCACGCTGCAGGCGCAGGCGCGCAAGGTGAGCGAGCGCGCAAGGTGAGCGAGCGCGCAGCGGGACCCCGGGGAGTCCGTTGGTGAGACGTTGACTCCACCTCTGCAAGAGGGATGCAGGCGCTCTGAGAGAGAGTTCGCGTGTTCTCGATCCCCGTGGATTTTTCTCCGGGTCCTCACTCCACATTTAGACCCAACTTGCCTTGAACGAACGTGGTGGCTGCTCGAAATGTCCACTTTGTTGAAGTATCATTTGTCGGCCAGGTCACTTCTGAAAAAGATTTCTATAACTCAGTGGGACTTAGCTGGTAAAATAAAAAGTTTATCATCATTATCAACAGCCATGAGCTATCCACTGCTGGATGAATGCCTCCCCAAGCCACCGCCATCATTCGTCCCGGTCCTGTAATGCATCGAACCGATTGGGGTTCGCGCGAGAGCTGACGTTTGTCGCTCCATCTCCGCATTTGACGTCCTCCAGGGCACGTTTCTTGCTTTGGCCGCCACTCTGTTGTTAGTTTGGGCTGCCATTCCTCATGGCCATGTGAGCGACGATTGCTGCTGTGTGTAATGACCAATCAGTAATTTTCATCTTGATCGCAGTCAGCTCACGATAGCCGTCCCAAGTACTAACATTCTGCTTCATTGTCCAGTTGGTGCCCCTCTAGACAAATATCTCCATGTGTCTCGCAAACTTCTTGTGGGTGACTTTTGTTTGTGCTCGAACTGGATTAATCTTGAGCCCCACTTTATCGCCTTCTTTACGACGTTCTTCTATCGTTCTCTGTAACTTTTATCTCCATTCGTGACGTTTGTTTCGGGGAATTAGATGCCAGTTGTCGACGACACAACAGCGGGGGGGATGGGTAAAACACCGTTATTTAGATTTATTATATTCGGACTGACACGTGTATAATTACATTTCATGGAAAGAGCGCCTTCACTTAAGGCGCTTCGTGACATCGCTTACAGAACGGACACGATGCTGGAGTCGACGGGGGTGTACTGCAGGGGTTGAGGAATGAGTGACAGCAGCAATCGAGGGAGTACTTAGGGATCACGAAAGGGCTATCGGGGAGGGACGGGAATGAGTGGAGGGTGAAGGAAGAGAATGGGCAATAGATAGGAGGTTGAGGATTTAATAGAGGAACGGAAGGGAGTTGAGAAGGGCGGGCGAATTGCTGCTTTTTAAATCCTTTATATTAAGTTCGCTTGCTTGCTTGCTTACGACCGTGCAAATCTTTCGGTCGTTTTTTAACCCACTTCCCGTGATCCAATCGAGCTGACATTTTGCACACAGACTCGTTGTGCGTGACAATTTATTTTCGTGAAATTTTTTTCCAAAATTTTACACTTTTTAGGATTTTTTTTTTTATATTTAATTACCAATTGCTTAATGGTGGCAGGCAATCATCTGGCTCATAGGTGGCAGCCATCTCAAGCCAGAGGACGAGAGGACTCTAGCCGCCCGTTTTAAAGACCAATGTGGGCTGGGTTGTGGCCCATTGAACACGCATATAAAGGATGTATAGTGAAAAACTTTGTTTTTTACGGGTTAATTTTTTTGAGTCGCGTACAGCGAGAGGCGTGAAGGTGGTCGGCCACCAGGGGGCGCGATGATCACACGCGAGCGAGATGGCTACGATTGCAATAGACGTTCTATGCCCACCACCAATGAATGTATGGGGCAGCACGTGACAAGCTACCAATTACCCTTGATGCAATCTCGTACGGTACTTGGAAATCATCCGCAATGCGCCCAACCTCGGAAGACAGACGGGGGTTGAGTCTGCAATTCGTGTTCAAAAGGGTGACTCGCCATGCATACCTGGTTGTCATAGGCGGCAGTGCTTGAAAGTCTAGTAAAGGGGGTGATTGGGTGAGCGAGTGAATGAGTGAGCACCGACTACAAATCGAACCAGGTCTCGGTACAAATCAGTTCCTGCCAGCTGAACACAAATCAGATGCCAATTCCCGGACTGTCCGAGTCAAACCTGGACAGGTGGTAACCCGAGCTGGGCGGCGCTCGCGTCTATGATCTCCGTATTTGCCCATGAGCCCCGTGTCTCCCCATGATTCCCGTGACTTAGCATGGTCTCCGTGTCTTAAAATGGTCCCCGTATCTCCCCATGATGCCCGTGTCTCCATGGTCCCCGTGTCTATGATCCCTGTCTCACCATGATCCCTGTCTCACCCATGGTACCTGTCTCCCCAGGCCGAGCATGCAGAGCGCCTGGGAATCCACTACCCTCTGCCCTCCATGGCACGTCGCGGGGGGAAGTACCACTGATCGCTTCTGCTAACCCTCGGATCCCCCTCCCGGGGGTGATCAGGGAACCCGGGTGCCCCCCAGGATCCCACGTCTCACGACCACAGCCGCTGAGCCTCACGTCGCCATGAGAGGGCGCCATCAGCGCGGCCGAGCGACGAAGCTCCCAGGCGGTTTGCCAACTCAGGCGGGGGAACCGAAGCAGCACGAGCGATGGATGAGCGGCTGTGCCCAGTGATGGGCTGTGGACTCTGCCGGTTGAGGGTTGGAGGGTGCGCCAGCTGCTGTAGCCCCCCACCCCCACGGTTCAGCAGGGTGCGCCAGCGGTGGTAGGGTCAGGTGGAACCACACAAGTGGTCGTACTCACCTGACCATCAGTCACTGAACCGCTCTCATCACTTGGGTGGTTTTCCGTTGTGGTTTGGGGGAGGTGACATTGGTGAGTTTTCTCCCAACCCTTACGAAACTTTCTCCAGCACCGCAGCAATTGGGACTCCAAGGGAGACCTGGTCCACAGGGTGCTGCAGACCACGGGAGGCGCTGGGGCAGCACAACTCCTCGCAGTTACACCACAGAGCTGAGCTGTAATCTGATTATTTAACAGATTACTTTATCAAGTTTATTGGCTCGATTACTCAGCTAATGGGATTACATGTACATGAAAATAGGTGCAAAAAGCCTCACCTCTGTCCTCATGTGTGCCACTGGACAGATGGTGACGAGCGGGGCTTTGTTAAGTAATTGACACCATTAGTCGTGTCACGCTGGACGTGGCTTATCGGGGGTTTCCTGCCTTCGTCGGGCAGAAAGTACACGAGAGTGGCCCCGTCACTTTTTAAAATCGACAACCAAAAAAAGTAGTCTATTACAATTTTAATCAAATAATAATCCCAGCTAAAAACTCTTCACGGATGAAACTCATCCTCAGATAAATTCCTCCGAGTGAAGGGGCCCCGCGGAGATTGTGAAGATTTCATCCCAAGTCGGTCACGGCCGCGGCGTGAACGACACCGCTGGGAGCTGCGATCATCGATGCCGATTCCGAGTCTTTCGGGGGGCACCTGGGCAGTGGAAGGGGGCGGATGAGGTTGGGCGCGGGGCCCATAATGGATTCGGTAGGGCGTGGCGGGTGGGGTTAGGGCTTGTACAGAGCTGTGCCGTGTTTTATTCTTGGTTGTAAATTCTCTTGCTGCAGAAATAAAATGCGATGAGGCGTGAGAGAGGAGTTAATCTCAACCGAGTGGCGCAGAGACGCAAGCCAGCAGGGGGAGGGGGACCTGGGGCCACCGCCTTGCTGTGGTCCCGAGCTCAGGGGATTCCAGGATTGAGATTGAGGGAGCACGCATCCACACACACAACCCCCCATTACCCTAACTCGGGGGGCCCCATGAACCACACCATCCGCACTCCATAAAGCAGAGGTGCACCGAACACCACCCCTTCCGCTAGCTCAGGGCAGCGCAGGGAGGACCACACCAACTCCCACTTCAGAAAAACCACACACCACCCCTGGATCCATATATACCTACCTCAGAGGGACTATATTGAAAACTAATTTCTTAACCGCTTTTTGTGTTTAGTTTGTTGTCCTTCCCCCGCACCTCCGGTTAGTACGGTTGGCTACGTACGGTGCGAAAGAAGTTCAACATACGCCTGGGGGGTCCCTTCCATACCTAAATTCCTGATTCAGAAAAAACAGGAAGCACACAACCTCCATTACTTAAATTCAGGAGACCCCCACCCTCTGGATAGCTTCTCCATCTCGAAAGCCAGACACCATGCACACACACTTTTCCACAAAGACACTTGGTCTCAGCTTTGTCTGTCCAGTTTACCTCTTGCTATGGCTGTGGTTACCAGTCACGTGCCACCTTACACACCAGTCTGCCAGCGACCGGGAAAATATTCAGTGAGAAATTAAGCTCCGTCGTCACCCGACACGAAGCCAGCGAGCCCCATTCCAGACATGAACCTGTCGCGGTGATTTGGCACAATCACGGGCGGTGATAACCGTGAGAATTCCCCCCCACCGCTCGCACACCGTTGTTGCTAACGGAGCCAGCGCAGAACTCACCAAAAGCGCTGACAACTGCTCAAAAGTTTTACTCAAAACGCGTAGAAAACAACGAGTGCTAACACTGGGGGGTGGGCGGCCGATTGTTCACGCGTGGACGCGCTGGGGGGTGGGGGGGGGGGTGGGGGGAGGGTGGGAGGAGGGTGGGGGAGGGTGGGGGGAGGGTGGGGGGAGGGTGGGAGAGGCGCAGGAGGGACGTCGTGCTGGGGCCCGGCCGTCGCGGTCGGAGGGAGTGTCATCGCCCAGACAGTCGCTGTGTAAACATTCATATAATTGGTCTCGTGTTGCTGCTGCCACGTTAAGCATTGCGCCGCACATCGTAAACGCTGCCACCATGACCCATCAATCACCGCGGCTCCCACCCCGGGATGAGCCCAGCACAGTGGCGGCGTTGGAGGCGGTCGAGCTAGCTGTGGCGGTAGTGGCGATGGCGCCGGCACGGGTGTGGAAACGCGCGCCTCGCCGCGTGCGATTGTCGTTGCCATTATCAGCCGGTGTTGCAGGTGGAGCCGACGGCTCCCGTCTATTCAAGGCAAGCTGTGCCCATTCGTGACGGTTGTCCCCGACATCCACCGGTGTGCGAAGTTGGGGGGGGAGGGGGAGAGGGGGGGCCACGCCGGGTGTGGGAGGGAGGCGCTAGGGAGCCCCGTCGCCGGTGCCATCCGTGGCCGCCACGGTGGCATAGACCTTGCCAGAGACGCTGGGCTGGCGCGAGAAGAAAGAGGCGGCGCGACGTGGCTTCACACGCCGCAGCTCCTTCCCTGCACAGGCACACAGGGGCAGCGTGAACGCACGTACACGTGTAAGCGAGCGTGCGGACACGACGGCACGCAAGTGTGTGTGTGCACGTGTGTACATGCACAAGCACACGGGGTGGTGTGAGCGCACGGCACACACACAAGTACACACTCGCAACACGAATGGGTACATGGGTGTATACTACGTGTGTACACCGAGTGTGGTGGGAGCACGCGTGTACCCTCCACATCCGTGTGTTGGTGTCCACCCAGCAGTGGACCCATGACCCACCGTCGTCCACATATGAGATGGTGGACAGCTGCTCCACCCGACTGTCCAGCACGCTCTCTTGCCGCTGCAGTTTCCCCCTACGCCCGCGCCCCCTGGCCCCTGCCTCGGTACTGGCGGTGTTGGGAGCCCCTCCTTCCGAGGAGGGGCCCGTAATGACAGCGGGCTCCTCGGGATCGCTAGAGGTCACGGGGGTCACGGGGGCCACCGAATTCAAGGGTGTGGCAGGGGTCGTCGCGTGGCTCAGCTCCATGCAGTGCTCGATCATCCCGTTCATCAGCTCGGCCTAAAAGCGCAGGAGAGTCCACGGGTGAGCGTGTAGGTACGTGTACAGTTGAGGGCACAGGTGAGCGGCTAGGCAAGTTTACAGGTTAATGGACGGGTGCAGGTGAGGGGCAGCACCTGTTTGGAGTAGACCTTGAGGAGGCGGTTGACGGCAGCGCCGTCTTCGGTGCCGTCGAACTCGAGCCAGAGCGCGTGGGCGTCGTCCGGGTGCTCCTCGTCGGGGCCCGTCACGTCCCACGACAGCTCCGTGTGGCGCAGGCCCAGCAGCACATGCTGAGAGGGCACGCCAAGGGGAGACACGGCAGGGAAGTGGTGTAGATGTGATTGGGCAAAGAACCAGTAGCACCACGTGAGATATGTGGGCAGGATGGGGAAGGGCCGATTACCAAGACAGGCATTCCATAAACCCAACCTAAGAGCAAATGGTGGGACGTGGTTCCAAGAGATCTATGGGTCTCTGTACGAGTCTGTGGGTATATGTATAAGCCTAAAGGTCTCTTATGAGAGTTGAAGAAAAAGATGGTGGGGAGACCGTCTCCTGTGCAGCAACTGTGGGATCTGCCGGAGAGTAGAAAGTGTTTGCCGAGGTGGTGGTTGCACGAATGGCTTTGGACACAATGACATCTTGATCTTGAATTGACTTAAATCGACCCAGTAGTAGTTGGGAGGCCCCCACCTTCTCCTTGACGTCAATGATGTAGATGCCTTCGAGGGAAATAGCGACCAGCACAGGCTTACGGCCGGCTCCCACAAGGCGGAGCATCCCACCTCCTGCGGGCCGCTCAACCTCGCCAGAGAAGAACGCACACCTACACACACAGAATCATACGTTCATATACACTCACACATACGCTCACAAACGCTCAGACAGAATCATATGCTCATATACACACACACAGACAGAATCATATGCTCATATACACACACAGACAGAATTAAAAAACCGCCCCTAAAGCCTAATACCCAATTCACGGATCAATTTCAGTGACCATAAAGATATTTGAGCACCCTGCATGCCACATCCATCACGTACAGCACGATAACAGCTGCACTACTGCTCCCCCATATACACTCATATACACAGACAGAACCATACCCTCATACACATAAATATAGACAGGATCATACCCTATTTACCTACACACGCATATACATACACACATATGCACGCACTCTTATATATCAATCAATAAATCATTAATTATGTATCCAGCTCACCTCCCATCAATAAAGGTGTCTCGGAGACCTCTACATAAAATAACAATTACATGAATGTCCAACACTTACATAACATACAATTAATTTAGTATAAAATTACAAGGAAATGTACCCGAGGCAATATAAAGTAAAACTAATAAAAGATTACATTATAATGAAAAATTAATATCAAGCGAAAACATCTATCTTGCCTTGTGCAATATTACAATATTGAAGATGAACTCAAGAGATAGTTTTTTTTTAATAAACTTACATTTATCTAAAACTATCTGCTCCTCTGAGGTTCATGGGGAGAATGTTACATAACGGAGCCAGACAAGAGATGCATCAGAATCGAGGAGCTACAAGGCAGCTCTGCGAACTACATCTCAGGCACGTGGCAGGCACGTCATTCTTGAGGTCAGAGGTCAGTCGAGCTGGTGCCGTGTAAATCCCTGTACGTTAACAGAAATATTTTTTATGAACAATATCAAGAATAAGTACTTTTGGTATTTTACGTACTTTTGGTATATGCCCCATTCCTTTTGCGCAGGGGCTTTACTGAAGGCACTTTGTTTGACAGGAGGATATAGTTTGCCAGTAGGGAGCAATGTTTCTACATGAGTCATCTCAATTAAGTAATTTGCGGTGTTATCTTTCAAACTTAGCAACATTGAGATCATGCTCTTTGGTTTTTCGGTAAAGTCACGTAGGTAAAAAATAAATAATATAATTGAAAAGAGACAGTAAATCTAGCTGAGACAGTAAATCTAGCTGTGACGGTCCCACCTGATGACGGAGACTTGTGTTGCCTCCGAAACGTCGTGATTTATTATTTTATTTCTATTATTTTTTCAATTATATTATTTATTCTTAATTTTTTACCTACGTGACTTTACCGAAAAACCTAAGAGTATGAATCCTTGCAGTCACGAAAGCTTCAAATCTAGAATTGAGATCATGACCCCGGCACACAATGGCCTGCACAATTCGAATGACCTCAGAGAATCTTTTTCATGTCCACTGTGAGGCAGACGATGAATAAACCCGTAGTAATAACCAGGGTGGCCTGCTGCGCCACCGCCCTGTGTAACCGCAAGCATAAACCATGAACAGAATCAGAATAGATATTTATACTGGTGGAATCCGATGAGCTATAAAGCTCTATTTCACAGATGTCCAGTAGGAGCAGGTGAGAACGTTACAACAAACAGTACAAAAAACACGATGGGAGTGCAAAGTACAGTAAAAGCAAACAAATCACCCAAAAACATACTAATAAAACTAAACTATCCCCATCCTTCCAGGCAAAGCCCACCGAGGTATTAACTTACTTTTTACAAGTGACAAGGCCACAAATCATAGCACTAGAGATATTTGCTCATAAAAACTCTAGCTAGCAGCTACATCCTGCACTGAGCTTAAGAAGGTTGCTAAGCAAAAGGGGCGCATGATGAGAGTCAAGCGTAGAGGTTATAAAACGTGTGACACAGGATCCTCTGCATCCCCTTAAGATTAAAAATGGATGTATACGGGAAATATGTATAAGATGATAAACAAGCAGTCCATCCCACAGGAGAGATGTGCTTCTACAATCTGAGAACATTGTCTAGGGTGACCCTCCAAAGCTCCTCACAGAAGAGAGATTAAGGTATTATTTTCCAGGGAGCCAAATTAAGCCCAGAGAAGTGTCTAAAAGTTGGCTAGTTGCTGCTTTGTGCCAAGAAAAAGTAACTCTGTCTCAATAACACTGAGCTGAAGGATTTTGGAGGTCATCCAAAAGGGAATGTCCATAAGGCATGCTGCTAAGGTATGGCAGCAAGGTGTCAGTGGTAACACTGGTGCCTCACTGCAAGAAGCTCCTGGGTTCGGGTTCGATTACTGACTCGGGCGCCTTTCTGTGTGGAGTTTGTATGCTCTCTCCCTGTTATGCAAGGGTTTTCTCCAAGTTACCTGGTTTAGAGCAGCCTGCTAACCGCGACAATACCGCTCGCCGCTTATATATACAGTGAGGGAAAAAAGTATTTGATCCCCTGCTGATTTTGTACGTTTGCCCACTGAGAAAGAAATGATCAGTCTATAATTTTAATGGTAGGTTTATTTGAACAGAGTGTGCTCCTAATCTCAGCTCGTTACCTGTATAAAAGACACCTGGGAGCCAGAAATCTTTCTGATTGAGAGGGGGTCAAATACTTATTTCCCTCATTAAAATGCAAATCATTTTATAACATTTTTGACATGCGGTTTTCTGGATTTTGTTGTTGTTATTCTGTCTCTCACTGTTCAAATAAACCTACCATTAAAATTATAAACTGATCATTTCTTTGTCAGTGGGCAAACGTACAAAATCAGCAGGGGATCAAATACTTTTTTCCTTCACTGTATTTTGAACTTCCTTTGCAACGTACCTAGCCAATCGTGCTAATCGGAGGTGCGGGGAAGGACACACAAACTAAACACACACTGTCACACTGTGTGACACGTGCCATGGTCTATCCACTGCTACTTATATCAATGAGCGGCCTACACTGGATACATGTAAGGAATGTACACTCACACACTCGCACACTAAGCACTCACAAACTCAGTCTAAAATTATTTGGCGTAAGGAGCCCCTAAATAATGGATCTCAAAACACCATGAATAGCACTACCTTAAAATTAATCACGAAAATAAGTGATGTTTCGGGCAACGACCCTCCTTCAAAGCACATATGTTTTTTATGTGTTATTGACGAGCACATTCAGTTTATATATAGTCTCAAGACACTAAGGACACGCTCGCATGCACCCACTCAGTTTCTAATGAGATGTTTTGTTTTTGCAAGCGCTGTTTATTCATCTAAATTCATTTGGAAAATTAATAGGATGGCTAAAAATGCATATGCCCTTCCAAATACAATGCACCCTACTCGTGACCACAATAAAAATGTACTTGTCCTTTGTATTTTATTGAAAGTATTAGAGGACGATTTAAGCGCATTCATTATAAACGTATCATTGGGGACGCAATGAATGAGAATGAAGGAGAAATGAGCCTCGCATGACAAATTCCATCAAATCATAAGCCGCTCCAGCCAGGACGCCACTGTGGACATGACATAAATCTCAGCGTGCATCGCCAGTGGACAGTTAAGGGGAAACATTTCTGAGATAATACTCAACTTAGAGGTATCAAAGGGCATCTCTGAATGCAGCAACGTGAGTTATTCCTCATACTGCCTAAAGGAAACCCAGTCACAGGCACGAACCCATTTTCTTGTGCACCGTTGAGTCGGTTGCATAGCTATCAAGTGTGCAGGCCGTGCAACTGCACAGGGGCCAACGACAATGTAAATAATCTTCACACCACACCCCTGGCTGGCCTGGGGGTGGTTTGGCCAGGCAGGGTAGGCTGTGTTTTACCTGTGGAGGGGTTGTGGCTGAGCATGATTCCTCACCCTGAGTAGGGTGGTGTGGCCAGGCATGGCTGGGCAGTATCTCACACCTCACACATAGTATGGTGGTTGTGTGGCTGGACGTCTCACCAGTATCAGGGTGTCACACCAGTAGTAGGGTGGTGACATGGTAGGGCGTCTCACCCGTAGTAGGGCAGCTGCTGGCAGATGCGCAGGTACTGCATGAACAGGGGTGTGCGCTGGGTGCAGGCTTCTGCGCCCTGCTCCCTGCACAGATTCTCGTAGCCCTGCAGCAGCACTAGCTCCCGTGCTGGGGGGCGGCTGCCCCCTCCCGCTGTCCCCCGAGACAGCAGCCCTGAGAGCAGCCCCCCTCCGCTCCCTCCGCCGGACTTGCACATGTGGGGGGGCAGGTACTCGCTTAACGATGTTCTGGGGCACAGGGGGGAAAAGTTCAACACGTGTGAACGTGGCTCCCATCAGTCACCACCACCAAGGCCAACACCGACGCGCAGGTCTCGTGGCAGTCTGTTCTGTACGCCGACGGCTCAGCCACCAAGGCAGCCTGCCACACCCCCCCATACTTTTCTGACCACTGGCCATGCTGGCCTGAAATGCAGTGGATGAAAAAGTGAAAATTATTGAAGTTTTCCAGAATTTGCATCTGCCGCCCCCCACTGACACCATGACTGCGGTAATGGCTTTTACTGCCACGCGGGGAGTGGCGCGACTCGCGCGATCATCCCGTTTATTAACCGGAGGGGTGCGGCGAGAAGCAATCAGAGATTTAAGTGCTTGGGTTGCCAAATCCAGTGATCCTGAACAAGTAGGAATTTACTCCGAAGGTCCAATTAATTACATAAACAGCAGCACTTACAGGGACGCGTAACTTAGTGACGGGGAAAGCGCTGAGATGGTGGATAGTTGAAGCAGTGATGTCGGTGGCGGAATTCAGCGGAAGGGGGGAAGGGAGAGCCGAGGCTGGCGCTCACTTGATGCGGGCGGCGGTGTGCTGAGCGGGGTCGTGAGGGCCCATCTCGATGGCGCAGGTGAGAACGCCCAACTGCGTGAGCACAGCCGGGTCACATGGGTAGCGCTCGGCCAACACGTTGCCCTTCGCCTCGCGGTACAGCAACCCCAGCATCTCAGTGTTTGTCACCTACAGACACGCACAAAACTATATATATATATACACACACACAAAGTCAACCACACAAAGATCCCCCTATGGCCTGAACACACTGTTGGGGTAAGTGCTGTTAGTAAGCACCTATGCTTGTCCAACAAGGTACATGAGGGGATGGTGTGGCCAGCACCTAACCTGGCTGCCTTTGTGTCCCCAGTGCTGATGTTTACACATAACACTCGTTTCAGGCCGAGTCGACGTAGGGCAGGCCCAGAATCGGTTCATGTATTCGTCATTGATGTTGGCAGCGAGTTTGTAGCATAGTGAGCCAAGCTCTTCACTTCCACACAAACGGACATACGATACTCACACATATAATAATAGGTTTTCCCCTTTTTTCTGGCAACAAAACTGACACCATTTTAAAAGGAATCATGTCTGCATTAACCACAATACTTGTGGTCAGAATGCAAACAAAAACACTCTGATAATATAGGCATTGTCCTTGAAACTGATTAGTCCACACCAGAGACCGCTTTCTTTTGAGCGTCTCAAACTGTGCCAGACCAAAGGACGCCAAAAGGCGTACAGCTCAAAGACAATGCACTATTCAAAGTAATGAGGGCTCGGGGTAAGCATCTACATCACTATCATATTAATACGGTGGATCACCCAGACACCCAACGAAAGAGACTGAAGGGGATGAATAATTTCCACTGTAAAAGCAAGTCACTCGTTTCAGAGAAAAAAATTGAGTGCATATAATTAAGTTTCTCATTATGTATGATATTTAATGCACTTAAAATGAAGCACAGATCAAGAATTCATAATGTAATTATCATTTAACATTTATGAAAACTTCACAATTCGGCTATCACATGCAACGGCTGTCTAAACATTTCGGGGGTGGGGAACTACTACTTGGATGTGACTCTGCACAAACACTGACACGCGTTTATATTATTACAAAGACAAAGATCCTCCCCTATAGCCTTGACAGGATTTTGGGGCAAGTGCTGTTAGCGAGCACCTTTGAAAGCTGGCACGGCAAATGAGGGGGTGAGTGGGGTCAGAACCACGCCCAACCGTCTTTGTCTCCCCAGTTGCAATGTTTACACACCACAGAAGGTACTCATTTAAGGCTGAGTAGACCTAGCGGAAGCCCAGAACCGGATCAGCTAATCGTCACCGGTGTTGGTCGTGAGCGAGAATTTAACTCGGGTCGCCGGATTCATAGAGCAGCGTGCAAACCACTGCTCTCTCCCCCCCACACATATATACACTAATTTACTGTATATATATACACACACATCTCAATACAGTAGTATGGATTGTTGGGGAAAGCACTCTTCAAGATTACCTATTACGCCCATCACAGCGCATTAAAGGGTGGTGAAGACACACCAGAATCTGGCCAACTTTGTCTATCCAGTGCTAATTGTCTACAGACTGCACCACACTCGCTTAAGTACCAAAACATGTTGTGATCCTTGCAACTGATGTTTAGCTGTGGCCGGGAATAAAACTCATGTGACGGGTTTTATAGCGCAGTGTGCCAACGCCACTGCACTGCGTGTAACAATACACACACCAAACGTATATATACGCAAAAAACACGTGCACATACACAATTGAAAAATTTTCCATATTCATCATAAAAGTGCCTCACCACAAAAAAATTTCTGTTAGGAGGCAAGGTTATTGAGGCATACTGAGAGATTGATTTGTATTTGTGGACCACTGCCAACAGTCAGCCAAATGCAATGTTTAATTTTATACATACGCATATGCAGCATAGAAATACAAAGATCCCCTGTGTAACCATACTGGCTGTTGGGGCAAGTGCTATTAGTAAGCACCTGTTCAGGCTGGCCCGGCGTATGAGGGAGACGTGGCCGAAACTACGCCCAGCCACCTCTGTGTCCCCAGTGCTGATGCTTACAAACTGCACCAGGTCCTCATTTAAGGATGACCTTGGGGGAGGCTCAGGACCGGTTCATATACTCGTCTCTGATGTTGGCCATTAAGCGGGAATCAAACTCGGATGCCCGATGGTTCGTAGCACAGTATGCTAACCACTGGACTACCGCTACCCCCTGCGCGATTACAGACACACGAACGGACGTGGTCAACTGTGCCAGCTCCCTCCACCGTACACAACACGAGCGCGGGCGCTGAGCCGTGGCCCCCCACCCTCCCTCGCCTCCAACTATGCCCCCCCCCACCCCGAAATACCCCCACACACCCCGTGCTGGCAGTCAGTCAACAATGGCACAACCCGCAAAATTACATAATCGCATCCAAGGCTATAACCGGGGCCCGTTATGCAAGTGCCATAATGGTAATTGTTCACCACGCTTTTGACTGGAATTGTTCAAAAATTTCCAACGCAAAAAGCAATTTCTCTAACACCATCACGTGGCTCATTATTATCAGCCATGATCAATCCAGTGCTGGATGAAGGCCTCCCCAAATTGCAACCATGTCTAAATTGGGACAATTGGTATCAGCAGGGTGAGGACGGAAGGAGGGAAATCAATATAACTGAAGAGTGGCAATATATATTTTCCAAGAGGCAGTTAACTTTCATTATGAAAGTGTCAGATGCAAATTTTCTCTAGGAATCAGACAGCGTTTTGAAATTGAAAATTTCATTGGATAGGTTGCCCAGCTTCTGCTAAGGCTGTCTAAAAACACTACAGGCAACAAGGTGGCAGCACGGTGGTAATACTTGTGCCTCACAGCAAGAAGATCCTGGGTTCGATTCCCAATTCAGGCAACTTTCTGTGTGGAGTTTGTATATTCTCTGCCTATTCTGCACGGGTTTCTTCCAGGTTCTCCAGTTACCTCCCAAAGCTAAATAAACAACGTAACTGATATTGGCCAAAACACACCAATACTAAGAAGTTACTAGCAAATAACTCAAGTGGGGAAAAAACAAGGCAACATAGTCCCCTACTGCAAAAACTTGACAGGACCTTCCTGAAAGAGAGTCTCGATACGTTACTGGGTGACCAAGCAGACAAATAACAACAAGCTACAACCCTCGCCTACAAACCACAAAACACACCATGGGCTCAGTGGCTTTTACCTCTGCTTCTCGGCTCTTGGGAAAAAACACGTTCCTGCGGTAGATGAGAGCCGGCACATCTGCAGGGGGACAGACACACACACAGCGGAAGATGTAAACATATATACACTAGGGGGAGACAAGGACACACAGCAGGAGACACGGACACACAGTGGATAATACAAACACAGCAGGAGACAGACACACACAGCGAGCGATAGAGACACAACAGAACACCCTGACTCAGAGGGATAAAGTTGCATGGGGGGAGACAGACATTACACATATTGTTGTCACAGATACATTAAGACACAAAGATCCCCTCTGTCGCCTAAATACTCTTTTGGCAAGTGCTTTAGCGAACACCTATGAAGGCCAACATGGCATACTAGACGGTGGATGGTCAGCACCACGCCAGGCTATCTGTCTCCCCAGTGGCAATGTTTAAACATCATACTAGGTACTCATTTGCGGCTGAATCGACCTAGGAGAGGCCCAGGACCGGTTTTGATCAGTCACTGGTGTTGGCCGTGAGCGGGAATCGAACTCGGACCGCCGAGTTCGTAGTGCAGCGCGCTAACCGCTACAATACCACTCCCCACACAGACACACACAAGCACTCACACTCGTGTACATGCACGTGTGCACATTCGCACTCACACGCATTTACACACGAGTGGATGAACGAGTGCATCTAGTGCGTAAGAACAGATTGAATCAATGCGCCTCTGAGTTGCGGCCGTTACGTCCGCAAATTTGCGCGCGTTATCAATTGCACTATTATTATGATAAATGGCAAGTTTTCACGCCGAGGGCTCAGCTTTTGTAATAAGACTAAGCCTTGATGTAACAAGAGCGCGCTGCCCCTCACACTCACGATGCATGCAACTGGAGAGCCCGCAGGGCGAGGCTGGAGCTAAGGGAATAGAGGCTGAGGAATAGCCCGCATCTCAGCCCTTCGTCACCCAGAGGGCGATATTGGTAATATTAATATTCTTGTTTACCCAAAAAAGCCTCAGTGAGCATCAAGACTCGTTTTCAGAAGGGTCCTGCCAGATTTGCAGAGGAGAGGATGATGTTGTTGCTGTGTAATCCCAATTGAACAATATGCAGACATTTTTTTCAGCATTCAGATGTTTGGCCAATACCAGTTAAAGTTGGTGTTTTTTAGAGTGAATATAAAACTAGGGGTGAGTTTCGTATTTAAATATTTCAGAGTTTGGGACCTTTAAGGACAATTTTGGATATTTTTTGGGAGCTTGGACAAATAACATCATGTTGTATCTGTATATATCTTCGGACTCACAAACGTGACGTCATTGGACGCTAAGTGTCACCGTTTTTTTCCGTGGGAAAACAGCAGGAGTGACATCACATTGGTGACGTCACTTCCCTTGTTGGAAGAATCAGAAATACATTTTCTGGATAAAGCTCAAGTTACCAGAAGGTGTAGATTTAGAGATGAGATTTGGGCTCAAGGTAGTGTCAGGACTGGGATTAGAGCTAGGATATGGGCTTGGGACAGAGCTACGAGTTGCAGGAGAGTTAATGGTGGTGCCAGGGCCGAGGTTGTGGCATGTATTCATGGCGTGGGGCCCACACCATCATGGATGTGACTCAGGGGGCAGTCGGTGAAGCGGTAGAGGAGGTCCGGCCACTGACGGCACAGGCGGTACGGCTGGTGGCGCGGCTTCAGCTGCAGCTCTGCACATGCCACAACACGGCACACCAAGGTTAAACCATCCCCACGGCACTCCACAGCCAGTCATACTATGGTAAAGTATGGCCCTCCACACGGAATCACTCCACACCACATGTAGGTAAGTGATATCAAAGAGGAAAAATCCGCCGTATAGCCTTAACGGACTGTTGGGGCAAGTGCTATCAGCGAGCAGCTATGAAAGCCGGGATGGCACATGAGGAGGTGGGTGGCCAGCACCATGCCCGACCGCCTTTGTCTCCCTAGTAGCGATGCTTACACACCGCACCAGGTACTAATGTGACATCACACCCACAGCGTGACGCATTGAGTCACGCCACAACCTCAGGAGGGGACGGGGGAGTTTGTTTGTTTTTAGATGCAAGCAGACCGAGCCAGGCAGGGTCAAGATCAATGTTTTTGTGCGAGTGAGTGATATTATGCCTTAGCCACATCAGCAACAGCACCGGGTGAGCACGAGGTGGTGTATGGTGGTGGTGTGGTCAAGTGAGTGCGACACTGCCAAATAAGTGTGGCATGGCCAATTGTGGGTGGAGTGGCCTTGCAAGGCAGTGTGGCAGAATGATGGTGGAGTGGCTGAATTAAAGTGGCTTCACTGAGCGAGGGCAATGTAGATGAGCAAGGGTCTTGATCGTGACTGGATGCCGGCACGGCCTTAACGGGGCATAACGGCTGGTGTCATCCCCCCCCCCCCCGCCCCCCGCCCCCCGCCCCCCGCCCCCCGCCCCCCGCTGTGTGGGGAATGCGGGAGAGGACGTGCACGCCTTTGTCCACTTCTGCTAAATCTTTAGTGAATACATTTTTGTACGTCGGGACAGAGGGGGAAATGGCTCTTGCTTTTTCATGTAGCCAGTTTCAATCCTTTGTTGCCAGGAGGAAAAGACGAATTGCGTACAAATTGGTTTCTGAGTATTTCGTGCCTGTTTGTGCTTGACATGCCCTCAATGTATTTGACGTGATGTAATGTTCTGGGGGGCGAAGAGCAAAATGGCCATGGACAATGTTGTGGAAACTAGAGAGGCGAGTGGCGTGTCCCTGATGAGAGTAAGATGGTGTGGCCAGACGTGGGGGAGTGGGCAGAATCACCGAGCCGTGACGATATGAGCCACAGAGCGAAGACGTCGTTGGCGAGGGTTGGAAGACCGTGTGCCTCCTGCAGGTAGTGGCACAGCTCCCCAGCCGTGACACCTGCACCATTCTCAACAACTAGTGGCACCGGCATGTCATCCGCCAAGTAGACACACAGCTCCAGCGCTACTCGCACACAAAGATAAAAAGACAAAGACCCGTTTAGCCTTCACAGACTGTTGGGGTAGGTGCTGTTAGCGAGCATCTATGAAGGACGGGACAGTGTGTACTTTAAATATCTGGTTAATTCATAGGTTGGGTGCCCTGAAATATGTTTTATGAAGAACACACTTATCTCCAAGAAGACCATTTTCTATGAAAAAAATAGGTTTTACCCTTTCTGGCAATAAAACAGGTGCTACGATGTTCAAACACCAAATATAAACCGTTTGCAATGAATTCTGTCTGCATTAGCCACAAGCACTTGTGGTGAAAATGCAAAAAAATAAAATACATGCTCTGTAATATATGCATTGTCTTTGAAACGGATTGGTCTATATACGAGACAGCCTTCTTTTGTGCCAAGTCTCACCAGTGTCAAACCAGAGAATGCCAAAAGGTGAACCGTGAAACATGCAAATATGGAAAGCAAGATAAATAAAATGGAAAAACCAGATACCACCAAAAACCAGGATAATATTTATCTTGTTTACCCAGGAGTCAATTGAGTCTCATGATTGTTTTTCAGCCAAAAGTTGTCTCATGACTCTAGTTCAATTGTGGGTAATGTTTAAAAAATTTGCAAATTTGGACCATGATTCCGGCACACAAAAGTCTACTCTTGCGAATCGTTAATGTCCACTGTGAAGCAGTTGGCGCATGTTTTTTTCGGGTTAATACACCTGCAGTAATAACCAGGGTAGCCGCTGGAATCGAATTGTGAACCTCTGCAGAAAGCAACGAACGTGCTACTGCTAGGCCGTGTCACCGCTCTAGCGAATTCAGGAACGCATAATCCAATGCTGCCGTCATTATTCTCCAATTCATTATTAAACTGGCTTTGAGGGCGCGCAGCATGAAGACGCAGCTAACAATTCAGCATTGCTTTATGGGCTGTTTAATTTGTGAGGCTCGTGAGTGCAATTTTCTATTCCTTGATATTTTTGGAAAGAAATTATATTCACAGAAAGACAGCATAGCCACCTACACTTTGTCGAGGACACTATTCCCAGTGGATAATCACCCGACTTCAGCACTGAAGTAGGGAGAATGCTTTGTTGTCCTTCCCCCCACATTCCCGATTAGCATGGTTGGTTACATACGGTGTAAAAGAAGTTCAACATACATACATACTTCGTGAACACCTGGGACAAGACAAATGCATCTTTAATTCTTCAAACCAGTGTTAGCACCCTGTTTGAACAATAATCGAGACATCCTTAATTTATTGGGGCAATTCATATCGGTGTAATCACTGAGTTTAAGGTTTTGCTAAATTTCACTCACCCCTTCGCCCACAAACACTCACAAGAAAACCCCTTCACTCCTGCTTGTACAACCGTTCAATAATACTTTGTCAATCTCATTCACATACCCTCCATTTATTGACTCGTACCTTCATTTACACACCTTGCTACACACTCATACACGCTAACACACATACCCCCATCCCTTCACTCACACTCGGTTACACTCTCAAAAACAATAATCTCCCTATAGCTGCTGTCGGTAACGATAAGCACTATATGAGGGCTGGTATTGCACACAAGTGGGTGGTTGTGGCCACTTCGTGCCCGGCCGCCTCTTCTCGCACACGGTCTCTCCCTCACACACCCCCGAAGGACAATGGCGATCTAACACGACTTGGACTTTGTTCTTCATCATCGCGTCGCTGCTCATGTAATTTAAAGCAGATCTATGCAGGCACACGCACACACCAACATAAACACGCGCACCGATTTAGAGAGTGCTGCAAACACACCGACCGACCGCCTATGAACAAATTACACAATTACTGTGGTTACCGGAGGCACAATTTGACGATAACAGATTCCGAAACAAATTGGTCAATTTATAAAAAGTCCGAAATAACACAATGCAAAGTGGCCTCAGACACCACACAGTCATTTCAACAAGTTTTGCGAGGGCACAACATAGGGGCTTGGGCCAGATGGGCTCGCATCTCTCAACACACACGGCGGAGTTAGAGGGCGCGTGCGATGGGACGGGTATCGGAGAGTGCGCGTATAGTGAGGTGGTCTGTGCACTGCACTACGAACCCGGCGACCCGAGTTCGATTCCCGCTCACGGCGAAAACCAGTGACGATTGTCTGAACTGGTCCTGGGCCTCCCCTAGGTCGACTCAGCCTCAAATGAGTACCTGGTGCGGTGTGCAAATATCGCCACTCGGGAGACAAAAGCTGTCGGGCGTGGTGCTGGCTACCCACCCCCTCATGTGCTGTGCCCGCCTTTATAGGTGCTCGCTAACCACACTGGCCCCAACAGTCTGTTACAGGCTATACAGGGGATCTTTGTCTTTTTTAGAGAGTGCCAGAGAGTGTGCGAAAAGCGAAGTGGTCTGTACACTACGCTACGAATCCGGCGACCCAATTCCGGCTTACGACCAACATCAGCGACTAATATCTAAATTGGTCATGGGCATCCCTTAGATTGACACCGCCTTAAATGAGTACCTGATGTGGTGTTTAAACATCAGCATTTGAGACGTAAGGGTGACCAGGTGTGGTGTTGGCCACATCACCCTTTCGTGCATCGTTAAAAGGTGCTCACGATCAGCACTTGCCTTAAAGTCTGTGTGGGCTGGATGGCGAATCTTTTGTCTTGTGTTTCTGCGCGAGGGAGTTAATGAGAGATGGTGGTGTGTATGTGATTCGCTCACTTGCGCAAAACCGCTGGTGAATTAACTTACCGCATATAAATTCAACTAATTTATGTGCTATTCATTTTTATGCGCAGAAACGCGTATCCACTCAATTTATGCGCAGAGCCAAAGTGATTTGCGTTAGGCAGCAAAGCAAAGTTTCAAACAACATGCCAAGGTGCAGTGGACTTGGTAGATTTCACAGCAGAGGCGCAAGAGAATTCCACATAGTTCACATTGCGCTTGCCGCAATCAAAGCAAATTATAGTTCAGTGCGGAAACCAGCATGCCACCGCTCCCCACACACAGAAACTGACAGAGCACTGTGCTCTTACGGGATGGGGTGCAGGTTGTGTGTGCAGAGGTGTATGCAATTTTCCATGTGTGTGTACTGGAGAGGTGGCACAGTGGTAAACATGCTGCCCTATATGTCCTCAGCCGGTGCACCACATCCAGTATGCCTCTTCGTAATAGCTGTGGCAGTTAATCACGTGCTACCTCCAAGTTGCCCAGTGAGCCGGAAAATATTTAGTAATAAATTAAGCCCTGATTGTGCCTATGCGCATGTGTCTGTGCATGTATATTTCTGTCTGTGTATGTATTATGGACCTGTGTGTGTCTATGTCTACCATGTATTTGTACATGTATGCATGTGCAGCTGACTTTTGTCTATATTTGTGTGTGTATGTCTACATGTCTTTGTGTAAGTATGCATGCATGTGTATATATATATGTGTCTGTATGTGTGTCGTGTGCTGTGCCGGCCTTCATTAGGTGCTCGCTAACAGCACCAACAGTCCGTTACAGGCTATACGGTGGATCTTTGTCTTTGTGTCTGTGTGTGTCCCACGCACGCCGGGTTGCAGAGTTGACGCTCTCCTGCCTCGTCAGCCCTGGCTCCCTCCCTCCCTCTCCGACAGTTGCCATCTCCTCCTCCGCCTCCTCCTCCACACGTGAAGTCGTGGCTCAGTGGAGGCAGCAGCCGAGGCTCATGGGGCCTTGAAAAAGGCAGCAGCAGCGGGGGGTTCTCAGCCTTGCTCACTCCAGCGTACCTGCCGAGAGGTTTGGGGGCAGACCCAGAATTTTAATTCTCACACGTGGATCAGTTTTACACGTTTTAACGAACGATTGTGGAGGTGTCAGGCCCCGTGATAGTCCTGTCAACACAGGATAGCATCAACAGGGTCCCATCAAACCGTTCATACGAGTGGGGAGCGCAGTTAACGATCACTTATTGACCCAGGAAAGCCACACTGAGTAAGACATTTTTTTTCAGGAGGGGGTCTGCATTGGAACGTTTGGTCAGCCCCAATTAAATTCTATGTTTTCAGCTATGGAATAAAAGCAGAGAACCCGGAGGAAACCTATGCAGAACACAGGACCCTTCTTGCTGTGAGCAACAAGTGTTACCACTATGCCACAATTCACATCCAATTAGCACGATCGGTTACGTCCGGTGCGAAAGACGTTCAACATACATACAAATCAAGCCTACTAGTGACCGAGAGGCAGTGACGGAAATTCCACATTGCCATGGCGGAGGCCAGGCTCTCCGTACAGCAAATTGCCTGTTGACTTGTCAGTGTGGTGGTCGTGTACTTGTTTTATCGACTCAGTAAGCGTTGGTGGCACCGACGACGATGATGTTGGGCTGAGATTTGAGCGGGTAAACAGGTCCCCCCAATTGACCTACGGATAATTGGATACCGGGGGGGGAGGCTATGAGGAACCCCCTGAGACCCCGAGGAGGGGTTCTTCTCCATCCAGAGGTGTCGTTGCAGTTGTGAAGTTGCCGCGATTGCAGACGTGCTTGTTTAATAATCTAATTCATATGTATTATTCGTTGTTGTGGTGTTGTTAAGGCGTACTGTGGTGATGAGATGTAGAGTGGTAGTAGTTTCTCTAATGCAGCTGTGTAATTGCGTTGTTGTATTGTGGCTAATATCGTTTATTGTTTAGTTGTAGTGTTGTGATTATAGTTGCAGTTTGGTTGTGTCATGTGGTTTTAATAATACAGTACTGTAGTTTGTTGTAGTTTTGTTGCTGCAGTGTAGTAGAGCTGTTTATTTGTTTTATTTGAATATGTTTGGGCGATTTGTTTACCTTTCTTGTACTCTGCACTCCTATCGTCTGTGATAAAGAGGTTTATAGCTTATCGGATTCCTCCTGCAGATTAAATAAATATCAGGATTCTGTTGTAGGGGCAGTTTGTTGGTCGGTGTGGTTGTATTTGTTGCGATAATTGCTGCCGTGATGATGTTATGGTTGTTTGTTTAGTTGTGGTTATTGTCCAGTGTGGTTTTATTGTGGTAGGTGTTGTAGTGGTTGTAGGTAACCTCAGCAAGTTGTGCTGAAGATTGGTGGTAGTTAGTTGAAGTGATAACTGTTGCACAGTTGTGTTATTGTCGTCGCTGTAATTGTGGTTTAGTTCTGTTGTTACCTCGGTTATAGCTGCAGTATAATTATCGTAGTTTTAATTAAGTTGCATAACAGTATTAGTTGTTGTTACCTCAGTAGCAGCACTGCACTATGTAGTATAGTTGTTGTTTCGTAGTATAATTGTTGTGGACGTTGTCGCAGTCTCATTGAGAGAGTAGAGAAGTAGTTTGTGTTGTTAGCTCAGTAGTAGTAGTCTAGTAGTTGTATAGTTGTTGCACTACAGTGGTAGTAGCAGTTGTCCAAGTTGTCGCCCTCACATGAAGTTGCAGTATAGTTAGAGAAACATAGTGTGAGTATAGCAGCAGTAGTAGTTTGTGTTGTTACCTCAGTAATAGTACAGTAGTTGTAGTATAGTAGTTGTAGTATAGTAGTTGTAGTAGTATAGTTGTTGTAGTAGTATAGTTGTTGTATTGTAGTAGTTCTGAGTTATCAATGTCACATGAAGTTGCAGCATAGACTGCCTGCGTATGAGTACAGCAGTAGTGTGTTGTTACCTCAGTAATAGTACAGTAGTAATAGTACAGTAGTAATAGTATAGTAGTTGTACTGCAGTAGTTGTTGTGGAAATTGTCGCCGTCACATGAAGTTACAGTACCGGAGTGTGAGCATAGCAGCAGCAGTAGTTTGTGTTGTTACATCAGTAATAGTAGTCTGGTAGTTATAGTAAAGTTGTTGTAGTATCGTTTTTGTACTGTAGTATAGTTGTTGTTGTGAAAGTTGTCGCCGTCACATGAAGTTGTGGTCAAGTTGCCGGAGTGCGAGTATATGAGCAGCATCAGCAGTGTGTGTTGCTGTTACCTCAGTAGTAGTAGTGGTGATGAGATAGTAGCTGTACGATGTTAGTAGCTGTACGATGTTAGTAGAAGTTGAGTAGTCGCTGCAGTGCTGAGTCGTTGTCGCCTCCGGCCTTGCGACTCCGCGGGGCGCGCTTCACTTCCTGTGCAGTGACGTCACCACCCCGTCACCCCCTCCCCCCTGCGCGTCACCCGCACATGACGTCACGCGAACTTTTGGCGGGAAAATTTGAGAGCGTGGGAGGCACGTGGGCGGAACCGGCGACCCCGCCCAGCCGCCCCCACCACCCCCACCCCGCCCGCCCCCACCACCCCCACCCCGCCCGCCCCCCCCCCACCACCCCCACCCCGCCCGCCCCCACCACCCCCGCCCCGCCCGCCCGCCCGCCCCCACCACCCCCACCCCGCCCGCCCCCACCACCCCCACCCCGCCCGCCCCCACCACCCCGCCCGCCCCCACCACCCCCACCCCGCCCGCCCCCCCCCCACCACCCCGCCCGCCCCCACCACCCCCACCCCGCCCGCCCGGCCCGACCACCCCGCCCGCCCCCACCACCCCCACCCCGCCCGCCCCCACCACCCCGCCCGCCCCCACCACCCCCACCCCGCCCGCCCGCCCCCACCACCCCGCCCGCCCCCACCACCCCCACCCCGCCCGCCCCCACCACCCCGCCCGCCCCCCACCACCCCCACCCCGCCCGCCCCCCCCCCACCACCCCGCCCGCCCCCACCACCCCCACCCCGCCCGCCCGGCCCGACCACCCCGCCCGCCCCCACCACCCATTTTTTGCCCTTATTGAAACGGCTGTACGCCGTATGGACCTGAAAACTCAATTTCCCTGTACAAGAACACGAAGTAACCCGTTTGGATTGACATGTGTTCTAACACTACCCTTGACTCTGACCTCACACTCCACCCGGGTCCCAGTACCGCACTGCAAGAGGTCTCCCGTGAGTGTAAATTAGTAGTTGCCACCTGCCATCACCACCAGCGGACCGTGGGTAGGAACGGAGACAGTGCCAGAGACACGGGGAGACACGGAGACCATGGAGAGACACGGAGACCAAGGATAGATACGGGGAAACACAGAGACGATGGAGAGACATGGGGAGACACGGAGACCATGGAGAGATATGGGGAGATGGGGAGACTATGGAGAGACATGGGGAGACACAGAGACCATGGAGAGACATGGGGAGACACGGAGACCATGGAGAGACATGGGGAGACACGGAGAACATGGAGAGACATGGGGAGACACGGAGACCATGGAGAGACATGGGGAGACACGGAGACCATGGAGAGACATGGGGAGATGGGGAGACTATGGAGAGACATGGGGAGACACAGAGACCATGGAGAGACATGGGGAGACACGGAGACCATGAAGAGACATGGGGAGACACGGAGACCATGGGGAGACATGGGGAGACAAGGAGACCATGGAGAGATATGGGGAGACACGGAGACCATGGAAGGACATGGGGAGACACGGAGAACATGGAGAGACATGGGGAGATGGGGAGACTATGGAGAGACATGGGGAGACACAGAGACCATGAAGAGACATGGGGAGACACGGAGACCATGGGGAGACATGGGGAGACACGGAGACCATGGAGAGACATGGGGAGACACGGAGACCATGGAGAGACATGGGAGACACGTGGCCCATGGAGAGACATGGGGAGACACAGAGACCATGGGGAGACATGGGAGACACAGAGACCATGGAGAGACATGGAGAGACACGGAGACCATGGAGAGACATGGGGAGACACGGAGAACATGGAGAGACATGGGGAGACACAGAGACCATGAAGAGACATGGGGAGACACGGAGACCATGGAGAGACATGGGGAGACACGGAGACCATGGAAGGACATGGGGAGACACGGAGACCATGGAGAGACATGGGGAGATGGGGAGACTATGGAGAGACATGGGGAGACACAGAGACCATGAAGAGACATGGGGAGACACGGAGACCATGGAGAGACATGGGAGACACGGAGACCATGGGGAGACATGGGGAGACACGGAGACCGTGGAGAGACATGGGAAGACACGTGACCCATGTAGAGACATGGGGAGACACGGAGACCATGGAGAGACATGGGAGACACGTGGCCCATGGAGAGACATGGGGAAACACAGAGACCATGGGGAGACATGGGGAGACACGGAGACCATGGAGAGATATGGGGAGACACGGAGACCATGGAGAGACATGGGGAGACACGGAGACCACGAAGAGACATGGGGAGACACAGAGACCATGGAAAGACATGGGGAGACACGGAGACCATGGAGAGACATGGGGAGACACAGATAACATGGAGAGACATGGGGAGACACGGAGACCATGGAGAGACATGGGGAGACACGGAGACCATGGAGAGACTTGGGGAGATGGGGAGACTATGGAGAGACATGGGGAGACACGGAGACCATGGAGAGACATGGGGAGACACGGAGACCATGGAGAGACATGGGGAGACACGGAGACCATGGAGAGACATGGGGAGACACGGAGCCCATGGAGAGACATGGGGAGACACGGAGACCATGGGGATTATAGTGTTCTCTTTGCGCCGAGGGTGTAGAGGGAGTTGTTTGGAGAGGGTAGAGGGAGTTGTTTGGAGGGGGTAGAGGGAGTTGTTTGGGAGGAATGCCGTTGCAATCTCCGCACTCGTTCACGATGGGTGACGATTCGTGAGTCGTGGGTCGTGAGTCGTGAGTCGTGGGCGCGGCCGCTCCCAATTGTCCTGGGCAACCCCGAGAGCCGGGAGCCGGAATCCAGGTCCCACAATCCCAAGACCCTCCGGACCTGGTCCCAAAGTTCCACAAACTGATGATGATGATGCAGGGGGCATGTGTGTTACAACCACATTATATATATATAATATATATATAAAAACGATTGATGCATTAATTATATATATAAAATGTTTAGTGACTTGCTTAGTCTTATTGGTTCTTTCGGTAAAGTCACGTAGAAGGGACATAATAAAATAATAAAATAAAACATAATAAAATAATTCTCACGACGTTTCGGCCACAACGCAAGCAGCCGTCCTCAGGTGAAGACCAGGTATGTCGGGGAGACAGCGTCTGAAATGCGTTGTGGCCGAAACGTCGTGATAATTATTTTATTATGTTTTATTTTTATTATTTTTATTATTTCCCTTCTACGTGACTTTACCGAAAGAACCAAGAAGATGAATCCCTGCAGTGACGAAAGCTTTAAATCGTGACTTGCTTAGCTTTCCGAACACTTTCCACTCCTATTGGTTGTTTTATCGTTTGTTGCTGTAACTTTCTGACGCGCCTCTTACTGGATATCTGTGAAAAAGATCTTCATAGCTTATCGGATTTTACCAGTCTAAGTAAAGATTCAGATTCTGAACCGGGTCGGATTTGCGTCATCAGACTGGGCTCCAGTTGAGCTGGGGTGGTGGGGGCGGGTAAAGCTATTTAAAACGAAAACTAAATTGTTTTTTCCAGGTAAAGCCCACTGAGCTATGTAGCGCTTTTTCAGAAGTGAATTGGCCACAAATTATAGTCCGACGAAGTGGCAGTTCGTGTGGAAATGTATCGCAGCCAAACACGTTGCTTCTAAATGCAGAGGTGAAACAAGAAATCCACGGGGAGATCATGCAAACTTCAAATATCGTCAGGGTCGGGATCGAATCCCACGACCACCTGCATACCAGGCGAGGGAGTTAACATCTCACGGCGAGATGTTGTGTGTCGGGGGGGGGGGGGTGTGACACCCTGACAGTGACAGACCGCTAATGAAATGTGAACTTGGATGGTGCCACAAGAACGGTATGGTGGTGCAGGGTGCAGGCGAGCCTGTGTCCCGAGGGCTCGAACCCTGCTTGAACTCAATTTCCGTTTGTGTCACGTTGCTTGCAGGTGAACGGTTTATTTCCTTTGGCGTGGAAGACGATTGATGCATTCATTTACGTATTGTGCAATTGTTTCCGTGTGTTCTCGTACCTGTCTCCGTGACTGAGGTCTCCCTTGCGTCAGAGGGCATTTTGTTGTGGTTATATCGTTTCGTATTATTGTATTGCTATTACGTTTGTTTACCACAGAAAAGCCTGAGTACCATCCACTTATTTCCGGGAGGAAGCCGCTAAGTTTTTTGTGATTGCTGTTCTGCAGTAGAGGGGTTATACTTGCTAAGAATAGTTAATTAGAATAATTTGCGCGTAATCTTTTTTCAAACGTGGAGGGGGCCACGACGCCGGCACACAATGGCCTCTCCGCTTTGCGAATGACGCCACGGGATCATTAACGCCCCCCACCGCCCCACTCACTGTTGAAGCGAGCAGATGGCGTTAACAAGGAGATCGTGCAAAAGAGGCCCCCAGGTGGCCATGGGGCCTCGTCAATTGCGCCTCTTAAGGTGGCTATAAATAAAGTCGAGAGCCGCTGAGAGATGATGACACAGGCAAACCACTGCTGCTGTCTGTACACGGGGCTTTTATTCACGCAATGTGGAATGTACACGTATCGGCGCGGGGTGGGGAATTCAGGGGGGGGGGGGATTCAGACGGGGGGGGGGGGGGTTCAGGGGGGGGGGGGCAAGGCGCCCGGAAATAACTTAAGAGGATGCGGTGCATGCACGTGGGAACGCGACTGCAGCCGAGCCGCCACAAAGACCCCCCCACCCATCACACACCCCCAATAGCTCGCAAACACAGACTGCAGTCGGTGAGCACCTATGGAGGTTGGCGCACGGTGCACGACTGGGTGGTGTGGCCAGATCCACGCCCGGTCACATTTGCCATCCCGGTATGCTCACTTTCGAGGCCGAGTCGACCAAGGTGACGGCCAGAACAGGTTCAAAAAGATCGCCACTGATATTGGGCCGTGGCTGGGAATCGAACTCGTCAGTTCTCAGGGCTCGGAGCGCATCGCTCTTGAAAACACACACGCGCGCGCACACGCACGGGCACATACACACACGTGCGTGCACACTCAAATACATAAACTGTCGCCATTCAACGCTACCTGCCGCTGACATCAAATCGGCTCTTGTGGCAAACTGGGTGCACCTTGAGGCCACGTGCAGTGTGGAAGGCTCGCTGACAGATCACGGGACAGACCCAGGTGTTACGAGTTGACCGAGATGACTGGCAGATGCACCACTTGTGCCACCGACTGTGCCAACTTGCGCGTTTTTTGCTGCCCGGCGCTCGGCTCGTTGTTGTGAGCGTCGCTCCTCCGCCCTCCGTTGTTGTTGGAGGGCGACTGCTTCCAACTGCCCAGTAGCGTCCTTCACGAGCCTCCTCTGCAGAGGCCGATCTTGACATTGATTGTTACCAGTCATCGGCAAGTCGAATCAACTCCAAATCTTATCGTACTACATAACACCATCGCCACTAAAGCTAGCGCAGATGTTCCTGTAAAAGGCGTTCACATTTCCCAAGCATAAAGAAGAGAGGGCGTGATTGTAGCCGAGAACACCCAGAGCGTTCTATTGAGCGACAGGCCAGGTAGCTTCCACAGCGTTAGGCAGCCGATGAAAAGATAATACCAGACATCTGCCGCCAAACCGAATATGGTCATGAGCACACTGCAAAGTTATAGTACTGTAACTCCTACACTCTCCCCACAACCACCCGATTAGTCATGTAGAGTTGATGGGACGGGGTGTTTGATGATATAAAATACCCAGGCAGGTGCTCTGTTTTAGTGGGGACGATGGGATGGTCCTGCCACTTCGTGGCACGCTCTCAAGTTCAGCAGCAGTCTCTCCAACTCCTTCCAAAAGTAAGCAGCAATTACCAGATTCTTATCAGCGGGATGCGGGCCCCAGGGCAAATGACACCGTGTGGGGCCCCCGACGCCTTCAAACTAAACCTGAAGTATTACATCTGACACCATGACGTCGAAGCGTGTGCCCAACCCCCCAAAGCGCGGGGCCCGGGGCAGTAACCCAGATTAAACGTGTCCTCGGGACCGCTCTGGGCATACATAACATGGTTGAACAGGAGGAATCCATTCTTTGACTGCAACCCGGCATCGATCAGCCTCTCATTATATAATATATATGACGAGGCACTGATGTTGTGCAAAGCGATGCTATATGAATAACATTGTATTGAGAATTGCATTTGTACAAGATGTAAAATTCCACCTGCAATGTTTCTCGAACGACGTGATCGATTAAAAGAAATCTGTAAAGTTCTAAGTGTATTTGCTTAACCGGGTGAGAGAACTCGGGAGGCTAGCACAGTCTCATTTGCTAAAGTTAAATAGTTTAGGGGCCTGGTCCTCTCGGTTTGGAGTATAGATCCGCAGAAGCCAAAATCCGCGGAAGCCCGTCCCAGCAGGAGGAGCCCCGTGGGTGTGATTGTGAGCGAGGGGTTGGGGGTGAGGATGCGGGGGTGTGAGTTCCATTAATCGTTTCGTGGCTTTCGGCCGCGTCATTACTCAATCAGACCCCATGGGGGTGGGAGCAAAAATACATTCACACATGTAAACACAGATACATACAGCAAAGATCCCCGCATGGTCTTAACAGACTGTTGGGGCAAGTGCTGCTAGTGAGCGCCTATGAAGGCCGAAACAGCACACGAGGGGCTGCTTGTTATCCCCGGTGCTGTTTAGTACACACACACACGGCACACACACATACACACACGGTACCAGGTACTCATTTAAGGCCGAGTCGATCGAGGGAAGGCCCACCACCGGTTCAGATATTTGCCATTGATTTTAGCCGTGAGCGGCAATCAAACTTATGGCACTGGGTTCGTAGCGCAATGCGCTAAATACTAAACCACCGCTCCACCCATACCTATAATACGCACAAAGGCAAAGATCCCCCGAATAGCCTTTACCGGCTGTTGGGGCAAGTGCTTTAGTGAGCATCTATTAAGGCCGGAACGGCTCAATATCAACACGCACACGTACACTCACAGGCACACGGATATAAACACAGTACACACACTGTATACAAGACAAAGATCCCCCTAGAGCCTTAAATAGACTGTTGGAGCAAGTGCTGTTAGCGTACACATATGCACTCACGTACAGTAATTGTACACGTGTACACACACCCTGAAATACACGCGGTGCGACTGATGTACATTGTAATTGTGTTCTAGGTGAGCTACACAGAGATGACAGTGCTGGCTCACGACGAGAACATCCGAGAAAACAAACGTTCCAAATTCAAAAGTGATCTTCTGCTCGAGTGAGCCGGTGGTGGAAATTCCACATTCATATGACGGGGGCGAGTCCATCCATAGGACAACCGCTGTTGGCTTCCCCACACAGTGGTAGTACAGTACTCATCATATTGACCCTCCCTCCAGAGGGATAATGGGCAGAGTCAATCACCCCCAACCGCCCCCCCCCCCCAACTAGGATTTGAACTCCCAACCTTCCCACTGCGAGCCACTCGCACTGCTGCTGAGGCTTCTGGCCGGATTTACAAAAATCTGGCCCTTAAAAAATATTCCACGGCGCGGAGGCCGATTGGTGCGACTCGCAAGGTGTGGCTCATCGAGTCTCTCGATGAACCATACACACGCATGCTCACGCATTCGAATATTGAAATAGCAAACACGTGAACGCACGCTCGCGCACACGCTAACGTATACGCGTATATAGCTTCAACAACCGCCGTTCACTCAGTGGCGGTGACGTGGCCACGGTGCTTATGCCAGGCTAGGTGCACTTTGAGGCCGCGTGAAGTGCAAGGCCTGCCGGCAGGAGGTCACGGGACAGACCCAGGTGCCACGGGTCGACCGACTGAGTTGACTGGCAGATGCACCAAATGTGCAAACTCGCTGCGTTTAAGGCGCCCTGCGCTCCGCTCGTTTGTTGTGAGCGTCGCTCCTCTGCCCTCCGCTGTTGCGGTGGGGAGGCGACTGCCTTCAACTCTCCATGTGCGTCCTTTCGCGAGCCTCCTCCACAGAGGATAGCTAATCCTGTACACCTACACGTGCACGCACAGCCGTATGTTCACGGTTTTGTACGTGTGTTAGCAAGCACGCACACACACACACACATATGTTCACATATGTACCTAGACACAAAGATCCATCGCAGAGCTTCTATGAATTGCGCAGACAGTTAGGGAGACAGTTAGGGAGCGTCTATTAAGGTTGGAACGAGCTAGAGGGAGTCCTGTGGCTTGGGCCACTCGCGGCCGCATTTGTCTCCGCGGATCAGCGTCATACCCTTTAAGGCTGAATCGAGGAGGCCCAGAACCGTTGGAGAACCGGTTTTCGGGTATTTACTCTCCACCGATATTCACCGTGGCCGGGAATCGAACTTAGCTGGGTTGCCTGGTTTGTAGCGCAATGCGCAAACTACCACGCCACCGCTCCCTCCCTCCCTCTACCACACACGCACATATAGAGACGAAGACCCCCCGTATAGCCTTTACAGACTGTTGGGGCAAGTGCTGTTAGCGAGAACCTATTAAGGAAGCCGGCACGGCATACAATGGGGTGGGTGGCCAGCACCACGCCCGGCCGCCTTTGTCTCCCCAGTGACGATGTTTACACATCCTACCTGGTAATCATTTAAGGCTGAGCAGACATAGGAGATGACCAGGACCGCTTCAGATTATTGTCACTGATGTTGGCCGTGAGCGAGAATAGAACTGGGGTCGCCAGAGTGCAGTGCGGTAGCCGCTGTACAAAGACAAAGATCCCCGTATAGCCTCTTAAGACTGTTGGGGTAAGTGCCGCTGTATTATCGCTCCACGCACACGCGCATACACACAGCAGCCCCCCCACCCATTCGCAACATGCCACTGAGTGGCGGCGACGTCACCAAAGCACTTGTGCAAGACTGGGTGCACTTTGAGTCCACTTCCTGCACACATTTTCACACGCAACCACAATCACAACAACACGAGTTGGTCCCTGACCCCATGACCCACAACGACCCTTGACTTGTCTTGACCGTCCCCGGGTCTCCGTACAGGGGCCCTGGGGGTGACAGACACTGGGGCCTTGGTGGGGAAGGGGAAGGGGGGTTGGAAGGCCCACGATTAGTCCTAGGGGTCGGGGGCCCCCCATGGGAGACGGGTGAGTGGGGTGGGTGGGGGAGGCAAGAGGGTCCCAGGGGACGCAGCGACCCTCAGGCCAATCAGCCGTGGGGCCCACCCCTTCACAGAGGGGGGGGGGGGGTGACGCAGGGGGCCGTGCAGTCACCCTCGCGGGGTCCCTGTGTCACCTTGGGTCTCCGTGCCAGGCTAAGCGAACCCCACGGTGACCCCGTGCCCAACTGGGTGCCCAGTGGAGTATCCGCGCCGGGTAGGGGAGCTCCGTACCAGGCTAGGTGACTCCCCCCCTCCATACCCGCCCACATTTTCCTACACCAGCTCGGGCGAATTGTTTTAGCCACGCACTGTTTTCATGCCAGACTAGCTCCCTTTTTTGCCCGGCGGGGAGGGGGGGGGGGTGGTGGGGTCTCCGCGTGCCAGGCTAGGTGTCATCCCCGCCGGTGACCCCTGCTGCAGCGTGCCAGGCAAGGTGCGCCTCAGAGCTCGGCACTGTCGGAGCCCAGGCGGTGGTCGGTGCTGGCGGCCGACAGCAGCGTGGAGTGCATGGGCTTGAGGGCCGCGGGGCCGTCCCGGGCCCCCCCGGCCCCCCGCTCCAAGCGCCACCGCTCCCACGTCTTGCGCAGCTCCGCCTGCACCTGCGGGGGAAGGGGGGTGGTGGCGAGAACATCCTCATCGTGAGCTGATGAGAACACCGAATGGCGAAACCGGTCCAGCGTTGGCTTGCGACGAATCAATTGTTAGAGCAAACCCGACGACTCTGCATGCTGATGAGACAGATGCAGAGCGTGCTTGTGTTGGACCGATGGGTCAAGCGAGCCCGACCCTGCTGATGAGGCACCGATTGGCGACGTCCACGATCGCCACGATCGCCAACCACCGGCTTCATTTCTCACCGAATATTTTCCAGGCCACTGACGCACTGGGAGCAGGTGGCTCGTCCCCCACAGTAGCCACAGCCATGGCGGAGGAGACAAGTTTACTGGATGTGGTGTGCCCGGTGCATACATATTATCTGGGTCGCCAACCCAGATGAGACCCGACTGAAATGAATGCATGTTCACCAACCAATCAGGAGAGGTGCCAGCTTGCTTGGGCTTTTGCAATAGTGAGTGCTAATTAGACTGTACGCACCTCACTGTTGATGAAGCAGTAGAGGATGGCCACCAGGAGGCCCTGTACACACCGCGCCAATCACACACACACCGCACCATATCAGACACACCGCAGGAAATAACGCACAACGCACCAAAATATGTACACCACGGGTACTCGTTTTATGGCTGAGTCGACCTAGCGGAGGCTCAAGACCGATTCATAGATCACTCGCTAATAATATTGGCCGTGGCAAGGAACCATCTCAGGTGTCCGCATTCGTAGCATAGTGCGCTAACCACCAAGTCCAAAGTGAAGGGAATGTCTGTATGTATGTTGAACTTCTTTTGTACCTATTCTTGGCTCTTTCGGTAAAGTCACGTAGAAGGGAAATAATAAAATAATATGTTTAATTTGTATTATTAACCCTTCTACGTGACTTTACCGAA